>NC_052016.1:113367390-113716140 GCF_015832195.1 Motacilla alba alba
GGGATCGTTGACTAACCTTTTTCATCAATCATACCGAAAAAAGACAAAGCTTTAATTTACTTTTGGGTACATGCCAGCACTGCCTTTAATTTGTGTTCTATCCTTACCATATAGCAGGAGTCAGGGTAGAGATGGGACACGTTTATTGGTATTGATTATTTATATGACAATTTTTATGGTATAAGTTAATTTGCAAGTTGTAAATCAGCTTGACTTTTGGTGTTATTGATATTATCTGACCATAGGCTTCTAAGTTCGCTTTATAAATATGTATTTTATTTATTATATTTCTTAGTTTTTCATTTATTCTTTATGCAGAAGGGATTCTCCCAGTGACCCTATTGCTTTTCCCTACAGATTTTCCAAATGTATTTTCACAAGGGTTCCTTACTTTGTTCACCTTGAAAGTAGCAAAGGAAACTGTGACTGGCCCATTCTTTGGCCCTGGGGCCAGCTTGTGCATCAATACAATTAAAACTCTTCTGGCATCCAGAAGAGGCGTCTTATCCAAATTGTCTATTAGGAGCAATCATGCAGACTTGCTTAGGCACTGGCTAGGAGAGCCCTTGGTGGCCCAGAGTAAAATCGTGCCAGAGACCCTTTTAACAGCATGAGAGTGAGATAATAGAGCACCACAGGCAATGTTTAATTAACTCATGTAGATGAGTCGCTGTGTGCCCCGGCTCTTCCTGCACATTTCCTGCAAACCAGGACAGAAAATTGTTAATTCTCATGATCTTATCATGAGTTTCACATATTTTGGAGTATATCTTAAAGCATAAATGCTCTAAAAGAAATATTTTAGGATAGTTTTACTATGCGTTCTAGAAAATAAATGCTCAATTTTCTTTTTTTTTTTTTTTGTTTGTTTGTTTGGTTGGTTTAGGTTTCTGCTTTTTTTGATGGTTTTGTTTTGTTGTTTCAGTTTGTTTGTTTGTTCATTTGTTTGCTTCAATTCACCAGTGGAGAAAGAAAAAATATCACTTACTACTTGAACACAAGTTTTTCAATAAAAGGTATTCTGAACCCTGATTTTTATTTTCTCCTCATTTCTATACCAGAAATAAGAAACGTGTTTTGGGGTAATTTCTTCTGCATTTTCAATCCAACTACTGACCTAATTTAACTGTAATCTTGAGTGTTTTTCTGGAGAAGACAGAGCTGGAACATGAATCAGCACATATGCTTCTCACAGGCTGCAGCAATTTCTGATGTGAAGTATCAAACCGTGACAGGTTAAAGATCAACTGAAAGCATAAAATAACAACACAAGTAATGCTTGAAACATGCCTTTCATGGGTTTGAGAGAACAGCCAACAGAAAAGAAAAGAAAAGAAAAGAAAAGAAAAGAAAAGAAAAGAAAAGAAAAGAAAAGAAAAGAAAAGAAAAGAAAAGAAGAAGAAGAAAAGAGAAGAAAAGAACAAAGAACAACAAAACAACCCACAAAAATCAAGCAAAAAAAAAACTATTAGAAGGCAAAGCATGAGATTTATTGTGTGCCATCTGAAAATGAGACTGGGGTAATTCACAAGTTGAAATAAAAATACATTATTTGTAGTGCAATATGAGGGGAAAAAAAGAGAGGGAAAAAGTTGATACATGTCAATAAATCTTTCACTTTGCATTTGAAGCACCAGTCATTAGCTTTTTTGAGGGTTTTGTTGTTTTGTTGGTGGTTTTTTGTTCTATTTAACAAGCTTTCCAAGGACATGATTTAGGCCTCAAAAATACCATGGTTTTTATGGTAACTCTGTTTGAATCTGTTGAAAAGAAGTTTGAGCATCCGGGGTTCCTGATCTGGATCAACACACAAAAATTAAGTTAAAAAAAAAAGTTAAGCGATCACTTGGTTTTCTTTTCCCATGAGGCATTTCTCTGTAGTGGAACTATTGAGATGCTATCTTGTGCAACTATTCCTAATACTAGGGGCTTTCAAGAAAAGATTTAAAGACAGACCACTAAAAATATTTTGTTTTTGATTTTAACTGAATTTTTTGGATTGCTCAATAATTCTCTTATTTCACATATGTCAATCCATACTGCTATGGTGATTTTATTTTGTTTGCTTGCTTTTTTTTGTTGTTTGTTTATTGTGAAACTATTCCTGTAGAATCTGGAATTTTCTCTCTATTTTCATTTGGTGAACTGACCTTGGCTGACTGCTGGGTACTCTCAAGCTGAACTTTCTCTCCCCCTCCTAAACACAAGAAGGAGAGAAAATTTAATGGAAGGCTTCTTTGTTGAGATAAGGACAGGGAGAGATCACTCCCCAGTTACTGTCATGAACAAAAGAGATTTAAGTTGGGGAAATCAGTTTAATTTATTAATTATCAAATCAGAGTAGAATAATGAGAAATACAAACAAATCTATGAACACATCTCTGAGTTCCTCAGGCTCAGCTTCCTCCACAGGCTCAGCTTCACCCCCAACTTCTGCACCTCCTCTCTTTGAGTAGCCCAGGGAGCCATTTCTTTCTCCACATCCTTTTCCTCTGCTCCAGGATGGAGTCCCTCCCATGGGAGCTCTCCCGAAGCCTCTCCAGCGTGAGCCCTTCCCACAGGCTGCAGTTTGTCCTGAGCTGCTCCAGCGTGGCTCCCCTCTGGGGTCACAGCTTGAACCACTGTGATCTGCAATGAGTTCATCTCATCATTCTCTGGAAAGCTCTCCTGATTCTTTTCTCAGTTTTCATTGCATGCATTCGCCGAGAGAATAAAGCCAATTTACAGGTGCTTTTGTAAGTCAGCATTATGCTGAAAGATGGTTGCTGTTCTCCAGAAAGCACTGGTTATCTAGGTTTAATATCAACCAGACAATCATGGCCAAAGAAATACCAATTTATGTACTTTTAACTGAATTTGGAGCCTTCAATACTTCCCTTGTAAAATCTGTGCATAGATGATTCAGTATTATTTTGGTTTCTTTCCTTTCTCTTAGTTCCTGCATAGCTTAACCCCATCCCACTGTTGAGAATTCCTTTTTTGGTTCTTTTTGCCTGTGTCTACTCTCTTTCCACACAGAACTGCCTTTCTAGTTGTGGAATGTACCAATGAAATGCAAATTACCCCAGTGGTCTAAGAGAATCCAAAAATCTAAGGTGAAGGCACCTGGCATGTCCTTGCCACCTGCCACTGTATTGAACTAAATTGAAAGAGGGCAAGAAGATGGCACCACAGTAAGGATTATGGATGATATGTCAGGCCTTATTTTAAATCTTTTTATCTTCTGTCAGCTTAAATCAGATTCTTGAAAAGGTGCTGAGGCAGACAACAGGACTGCAATAGCAGCTAAATTAAAAATTTTTCATTTTTACCTATGAAACAGGACCATTTTTGTTACTAATTCAGAGTATTACCTGTTAAATGTGATTAAAAATGTAAGATTTTATTTCTCCTGCTGTTATAGGCAGCTACAGCTGTGTTCAAATGAAGGTTTCTCCCCAGAAATAAACAAAAAAATACCGAGTGCAATCTGAGGCAATGATCCAATTTACTGATGCCCTCGGGTTGCCTAGGTGCCACAACTGACTCTAAATGAAGGTAATGTGACTACACAGCTGTCACCAAGGGAATGGGGAAATAAGTGGGGTTCCAAAAACGTACACAGGGGTAGGATTTGGCCCGGAGAGCAAAGAATGAAGAAGGAGGTTGGAAAAGACTGATTTTGGTACCTCAAGCTGGATGGAGAAGGAAAAACAAAAGTATCATTTTGTTAGCATGCTCTGCCCATCGCTGGGTACGTCGGTGTCGGCGTCACTGGCGCCTGTCAAAACACAGGTGTGTGCTGTGTCCTTATGGAGGAATTTGACACAGCTCAGGAGAAGATAATCTCAAAATGCAGACTGACAGTTCAATGCCCAAGTTTACAGTGCAGTTACCTGGCAACATTCACAGCCCTTCCTAAGGGTTTCTGTTCTTTGCGCTGTACAGGAATAAAACCTCATGTTTAAGAAGGCAAATCACAGAAAATAGCACAGAGAGTAATGAGCATTTATGCCAGAGGATACAAAACTGTGAGAACAAACATATATAACAAAGTGTGCCCTTCTCTCAGAGTTAGACATTTCCCTCGGGTCAATATAGATTGTCTGTCCCCAGCAGAAATTTAGCCCCTGAGCTCAGTGTCTGTGCAAACTCCTTCTCAAACTCAGACTGGTGCAAGGGTTGTGATGGCTTTGCTTTTTCCTCTGTTCTTGCCAAAAGCAATGGGACTGATTTAAGCACTATCAGGTAAGGATTTTTGAGGCTGGGTAGATTCCTTCCACTGAAGCTGTTCTACTTCATATACAGTAATTAAATATTCAGTGGTCCAAAGGAAAAATTTCTGTAGCCTGTGGGTAAGCAGCTTGTTTATGAAGAAGATGTCCAAATTCATATACCTCCTGTCTTCATTCCTTTCAGACGTTGCCTAAAGTTTGCAGCTTCAACCTCTCCAACAAATTAACTATTAGATTTTCCCAACAAACATGAGACAGCCAAAGGCATTGGGTTTCAAAATGTACTGGGTTTTTTCAGTGGATGTAACCTTCCTTTTGTTTTGCAGATGGAGATTTTTTGCAATGCTCTTTGCTTCAGTCGCATATTGTTTCATACACTTTTCCAAAGCAATTAAGTAAAGTAGTAACAGCAAATTTTATCTTCCTAAGACAAGATAAAAATACTACTGGGGATTTTTTACACAGTTTGTTTCTACTTTGAGATTGAAAAAAAAAAACAAACCTGAACATAATTTCTTGAAGGATTTGAAACCAGATTATTGCAGAGTTTTCAGAAGTCCCTCATGACTTCATTGTAAATCCATACAACGTATGCATGAACGAGACAGAATATGAGATTAATACCTGCAAAGAGATGTTTAACCATGCAAAGATTTCAGTGGGAGGTGAGCATACAGAAAATCCCTCAGGTAGGATTTTTTGCCATCAAGAAGCATATCTGAGAACATGTCTCAAGAAGAAGGGATTTCTTACAGCCTTGATTAAAGGTTAGAAAGTCCCTGGAGTCCTTCTCTTTTCCTTATACTACTTTATGGTGCTTTCTTCAATTTAATTTATTTGTTGTGAAGTTTGAAGGTTTTTATAAAAACCTGGAAAACATACTTATTCATTATTTACTGCCCCTTGAGTTGATAAAAATTCTGTAGTTGCTCAGGCATGAAAAGAAAACTGCATTGAGACTACCTACCTACCTTTATGGATAATTCACATCTATTAATAAAAACTTTTTCCAGTTCTGTCTTTGTCTGCCTTTAATGTCTTGGAATTTCTTGCTAGCCCTTTTCTTTGGATGGAATTAAACGGGTTAGTTTTAATGTTGTTGGTTATTTCCCTTTCTGAATTTCCTGAAATATTAAAGGAGAAAAAAGTAAGCCCAACAGGAACAAGTAATTTATAAGTATATGACAGGAGTAGTTATGCAAATAAACAAAATAGCTGATACATTACAGTAGGTGAAGTGACTTCATAAAATTTGCAATGTATTGTGAGTCAGACACATATTTTAGTGGGTTTTTATTGTTATTGGGTTCAGATACATGGAGAAAACACAGCCATTTAAATTTATTGAATTCTACCATGATACAGATGGCAGGTGCATTAAAGAAGACAGTGGTACAGACTGTGAAAACAGGGCAAAAATTCTTGCTTCAGATTTAACATCTTCAGAAAAACCTTTATTTTTACTATTCTTATCTTCTTGTTTTCTTGGTAGTGCAGTCCTGATGCTGCTGGCAACTGCTGCACTAATCCCACTGAGACCTGAAAATCGAGTAAAAAGTCTGTATTTAGGCTCAAATTTCTCACGTTAGGCTTTGCATATCTTTTGTATACAGTCTTCTAAACACACTCTGACAAGGCTCTGTGCTATCAAGCAAGCTCAGGTCTGACAGATAGCTAGCTTGAAAGAGGCACAGTGTGTTCAGCAATGTTTTCTGCACCAAGCATAGCATCTTTCAGCTGGAGCTCTCTGGCATCTATTGGGTGCAGAACACACGGCATGCCTCTCAAACATGCAGCTGATTGCAGCTCTGTCATGGTTTACCCCAGCAGGCAACGAAGCCCCCTGCAGTCACTCATTTACTTGCTCCTGGTCAAAAGGGGGAGAGAAACAAAAGAGTGAAAGTAAGGGAAAAAAAACGCAAAAACTCGTGGGTTGAGATAAAGAGAACTTAATGAGTAAACAAAAGCTGTGCACACAAGCAAAGCTGAGAAAGTAAGGAATTAGTTTGATGCTTCCCGTGGGCAGGCAGGTGTTCAGCCATCCCAGGAAAGCGGGGCTCCACCATGCAGTGCCAAACACCATCACTCTGAACATCCCCCCTTTCCCTCTCGTCTGCTGAGCCACGCACAGCAGATGGTCTGGGCTGTCCCCATGGTCAGCTGGAGTCAGCTGTCCCTGCTGTGACCACACAGCATCTTGTGCACCCCAACCTCCTCACTGGTGAGGTAGGTGAGGGACAGAGGAGGCCTTGGCACTGTGCAAACACAGCTCAGCAATAACCAAAACTCCCCTGTGTAATCAGCACTGTTTCAGCACGAAACCAGATCCCAGTCCCAGACCAGCTACTATGGAGAAAATTAGCTCTACCAAAGTCAAAATTAGCTCTGTCCAAGCCAAAACCAGCGCAAGCAGGCATATGAAAAGTTCACCAAGAAAATAACTCCCAAGGGAATAAAAGAATAAACCCTGATTTGAGCAAATTCAGCACTAACCTAAAGCATTTTAGGCATGAAAAAGTAATTTTTTTAGCAATCTGAATGTTATAAAGATCTCTAAGGCAGTTCTCAGTAATGTTATGTATGAGTACATCATTTCTTGTTATATTAAATCTTAAGCAAAAGTAAATAAAAATATGCATATATATATGTAATTTTCTAAATTATTATATTTATTATTATATTACATATTATATATATATATTTTTATATATATATGTATATATTTATTTTTTTCTAATCTTCATAGTCCACATTCAGGCTGAGCATCCAGATTTCCTCTCCTGTCTGATGGTTCTTGCTCCAGCACTAAGGAATATCAATGCACCTTCTGGTGGCAAGCTTGACATGAGTCTGCCATCTAGGACAGAGAGAAATTTCTCAACAAAATACTTTGAAGGTAATTCATGGGAGATTATTGTCAAGAATTTTGTTCATTCCTTTTTCAGATGCATGATTTTTCATATAACACTGATCTGTCCCTTGTTTCCCCCTCCCTATTCAGTATCTTCCAATATCATCATCTTGCTGGTAAGAAAAAATCCATTTTGGTAACAGAGAGACTGATTCTCCAGCTACCTTAAAGCATAACCTAAATTATCAACTTCATAAGCAATACAAACAAAGTTCCTTCTGTGTTCATTCTTGTGATCACATGAATGAGCAGTACATGGTATTTCTGCAGCCTCTTTAATAGAGTGTCTCAGACTAATTTTCCAGCAATTACCAAATTAGAATACATATGTGACCCAAGATTTTCAGTAGTCCCACTTGTTTCAACAGCAAACTTCATGTTCTTATAGTTCAGAAGATTAATTTTTAAAATATTTTAATTACTTTTATCAAATTAAGAAAAGTTAATTGCTTTTACAATTTGAAACTTAAATAGTAGAAGAATTTTAAATGTATAATTATACAGTATTAAGAAGTTGTTATGTTTATTCAAAACCTGAACCTTCTAAAATTCTGAAACATGAAGTTATGCTAGACAAATAGCTTAATCATTTTCTATCAGTGTTTATATCTGTTCTCAATAACAATAAAGAATGCAAACTTCAGTTGAGCAATGTAGAAAAGTGGAACTAAAACCAGAGTGACTTTAACTATTACTCACACAGCATATCTCTCAAAATTATTACCCTAAGTGACATGGAGTACTAGATATTAACTATTTCTGTGCATTTGTTCCCTTAGAAAGCAGCAACAAACCAAACCCTGCTTGGCAGTTGTCTCTTAGGCTTGTATCCTGAGAGAGGCAACAGAGCAGGCACTCACACCCCTTTTAGTCACTGTCACACCCCAGACATGAGCCTTTCTAGGAAGGTGACATGCATCCACCAAAACAGAATGGGGCTTCACTTTGATGAGAGCCTAAATTCAGAAAAGCAATGAGTATCATGGCAGGCTGTTGTCACAAACCATGTCACCATCTAGATTAAAACACCACGGTCCCAGTTTGGGAGAATAAAATGAGGGCTCTGAGCAGCCATGACAGAAGCACTCAAAGGATCTGGAATGGAAAGCCATCTTCATCATGTAGCTGTATCCACCATCAGGTTTTGGAAACTTCTACTTTTAATTTTCTCAATTCCTCTTTAAAAGAGCTGTACAGAAATTGCTGACAGTTTTAACAGAGTAACTCTTTCTCTGTCAAGGATTAGACGCACCTGTTGTTCCATATATACAGCAATAAAAATTATGCTCAGTGTAAAACACAGTGGGTCCCATTCTTAACCACATTACTGCTTATGCAGCCTTTCAGGGTCCAACACAACAGGCAGGTAACAGGAAATGAGGTTCAGGTGAAATGTGTACATAATATCATGGACTAAATTTTTATTGTGTCTGTGTTGTGGTGTGTTTTGTCCTATTAATATGATTATTGTTTGATTTGTAATGTTCTTGTGCTGTCCCTTGGTCTCTGCGCTTTTCCCAGAACTTCCTTTACTCCCCCTGTCAGGAAATGGCATTCTCTCCTTAAAAACTGCCTTCGCTAGAGAAAATTCTCTGTCAGTTTTATACTTCTCTAAACTTCATTAGTTCACTGAAATTGTCCTTTTCCCTTGGGATTCTCCATTGGGTGACACTTGAATGCCCACCTTGTTTGTTATCTCTAGTTCTCCTGATCTGTTGAATTCTGTATCCTCCCCTGTGACCCTCCCCTGTTATATAAGCTACTGTCTGCCCCGAGTTTGGGGTCCTGGAGAAGCCAAAGGGGAACTGTAACATCAAATAGACTATCCCAGGATCTGTGACTGCTGCATTTGTTTTTGTGCTGTGCCTTCCCTGGCAGCTGGGGATCAGAGGAGCAGAGAGAGGGGGACAGTAGCTCCCATCACCATCTAGCCAGGACAAGCAAAGGTCTGCTTATGTTTTTCATGAGGCATTGCTATTGGAATGGTTGAAATGGAGCATCATGGTCTCTAAAACAGAGCACTCTCTAGTGTGTGTAGGGGGGATGTCGGGTTTCAGCCCCGGATTGGGGTGACCCCAAGAGATGGAAAAGTCTCTCCTCCAACCCGTGCCTTCAAAGAAAGACTCAGCAGTCCTCTGTTGTCCGGTCTCAAGGTAGTTTATTGTTGGTTATCTAAAGATTCTTTTCCCTGAGCTGCTGTGGCCCGTTCAGCAGGTCAGACAAAGGCACACTGCCCTCCCAGGGGCTGCTGCCATCTTTTATATCACACATTACGTGTTACATGTTTATACCTTTTCCCCAATGCCCATCATCTATATTGAATGGTGACTTTCTACTCTAAACCAATCTGTGAGTGCCAACATCACCAAAGACATGGAGGCTGGGAAGGAGAAAGAAGGAGGACAGATTTGCACACCCAAATCCCTCCATCTTAGAACCCCTGACCCCCATGTACAAAACTTGGACCCCTGCGTACAAGGCTCAAAACCCCCCTGTACAGCACTCAGAAATCCTTCCTTTCACTCCGTGACTACTTCTACTGCAATACCTAAACTTGTGTGTGTGGCTTGTAATTCTTCATACAGAGTTGGTAATTTGCTCCACGGGCTCAGATCCAAACCCCACGTGTGTCTTTGGCTGCTGCCAGGGTCTCAGAGCCCCCTGCCAGCGGCTCTGGCCATCCAGGGCACCCAGAGGGATGTCCTGGGTTCCCACAGGGGGAGTTGATGGTTATTATTACTTTCATAGTCATATTTTGGAAAAGCTGTGAATTTTCTTGCAGACAGGATACCTACCAGGTTTACTTAATTTCTATATTCTTCAAACATGCTTTGGGGCCACAGTCTGGAACAATCCATACTAGTGGCTCTTTAGGAAAACTGCCAGCATATTGTGTCACTTGAGATATTTTCCAGCACATGCTTATTAAATGGATTTTCCTGGCACTCTGTAAAAACTCCAGATGCCCTTGCAGAGATGGCACCTGATGCAGAAGACTGTCACAGCCTTTCCTAGAAACCCCCTGATATTGGCTGCAGCAACGCTGGGCCTGTCAGCAGCTGGAGCTGCACTGAACTCGGGCTGTGTGCCATGAACGAGTGATGGAATGTGACAGGGCTTTTTGGGAACACACCCAACAGTGGGCACACATCAGTACTTTCTTTAATATCTCTGCACATCAGGCTGTATCTATAGCTGGTTAATACACATGACATATGTTATATCATCAATATAATTGGATTAAATATAAATAACTTTTTAATAAAATATAATTCAGCTTCAATGACAGTAGCCTTCCATTTATATGGTATGGGGACCTCAGAGAGAGAATTATTCCTCAAGAACACCTAATGATAATGATGAAGCTGAGACAAAGGTAACATTTTTGGGTTTACTGAGAGTAACAGGAACAGTTACATTGGCAACAGAAAAAGTGGCTAAAAATAAGCTGAGCCGCAAATACAGATTGCAAAGAATAGAAAACCCAGCTCCACACCAACTTTTTTTTTCCCCTTCAGTTTGCTTCCTCTGGATTTTTGTCTCCAGGACTATCTTCTCTTTAATATATGGGGAAAAAATCTTTTTAAATTTTGGAGGAATTTAGACACAATTAAAGGATAAATCTTTTTCGTTTCAAATCCTTGGCTAAAGATTTGCTTTCACTTAGAGAACTTACAGTAAGGTTGTGTTTAACCCAGGGCCTTCATCCATACAAATTAAAGCATCCAAGCTGGAAAGCTCAGAAGCCTGCATAGATTGCCTTGTGGCCCTTGAAGAAGGCCTCTCCCTGCATGCCAAGGCAGTGACTGTCTGCCCAAGGGTTTTGTAGAGGCAGAGAGATGTTTCTGTCACTCCCTGATGTGGGCAGGTGCTGGGAAGAGTGGTAGCAACAGTGCAGTTTTCCCCTCCCTTCCTCTCCTCTTTTCCAAAGTCTCTTCAGCTTAGATTTGCATTCACTGTAAGAACAGATATTCTCTAAAAACATGAATAACCTGGTCATAATGAAAATGTGCAATCACGTGAATGCTTATCCATTTTCACTTTATTCTTCCTCTTGAAGGTAAAACTGATGGGAATAATTACACAACTTTTGCATGTAAGCACATGGAGTTCACATATTACACTTTGAAAAAATTAAATATATTCTCATTTCTAGATTTTGTATACCTACCTCTTTGGGGCATATGTGGGAAGTTGGAAAGCTATCTGCTTTAATTTCTGGGAACACAGTGAATTTCAGAAGCCCTTTTTTTTCTAGCCCTTGGGTGTCATGTAAAAGCTGAGGACCCTGAAGAAAGCCTTTTAAGCATCTCAGCAATACTGGCAGTCGTGGCCTGGGCTGTCCCTCCTGTCCTGCTCTAGAAGGAGGGAACAGGGAACTTCCAGTGGAATTTGTTATTTATGACCATTCACCTTCCAAAGGACACCCACAGCATCCAGTGAAACACACAACACTGGGAACCTACCCTGGTACCAGGATACTGATCAGCTTTTTCTCAACAGGACCCCGACTCAAAACATTCCAGTGGAGCACTTGTAAAGAAAGATTAATGCTTCTGTTGAGGAGAAAGTAAATCAGGATCCTCTTAATTTCAGTGCTTGATTAAGTTCCCTGAGATTTTATTCTTCTTAATTTTAAATCTAAAATAACACAAAAGTTCACATCTATTAGTTCCTGAAAAGCATAGGTCTAGTGTCTATTAGAAGATCCCCAAACACAGTGGCACCTTACATTTTTCTTTTGTGTTAAAGACTAAAAACCTGTTTTACTGGACACTGTAGCATATAAAGTCTGATTTTATTGACTTACATTTTTAAAACTAAAAACAGCACTTCTAACTTATATTTACAATGGCAATCCAGTACCAATACATTATCACATTTGATTTATTTTGATAGCTAACCAAGCTCTTAGCAAATCAAAAGTGAATGCAGTAGGTTGTGGAAGAGAAAATGGAAGTTTAAATGGAAGAAGTAGCAAGTATGATTCAGTAGTTGAAAAACAGTAATACTGTTTGCTATTTTATTTGTGGTTATAGAGAAGAAGAGAAAAAAAAAAGAAGAACCACAGAAGAAGAGAAAAAAAAAAAAACAAACACAAAACCCAATGTGTTCATTAAAACTCCATTATTCTGTCTCCAATATTAACTGGTAAATATGCTAATACTGCACATTTCATGATGGACTATGACTGGCTACATGACTTGTAAGTCATGTGAAATCCTTAAAAATTAATGCCCTTGACAGCTGTAAATTTTATGAACCAAAACTGGACATTTTAAACAACCTTCCAGTGGTTTTTATGAGACATTTCTATACCTCATTAAAAACCTGGTTTGTGCTTTGACTAACACAAATTTTCTTTTATTTTTTTCCCTATTGCAGTACTTAAAAAATGCCCTCCAAGCTGAAATTATGTACTTGCAGTAATTGCAGTGATATTTTCTTGTCTTTCATTCTTTTAACAGTTTGCAATTCTATGCAACTAAAACTTGCCCTTCTCACAAATTAGAATATGGCTTTTACTCTTCATTTTATCCAAGTCATTAATTCTCAGAATTAAACAACATTAACTATCACAAACAGTAAACAATTGCTTCTGTGTATTGATTAAACCATAATATGTTACTGTGACCTAAATGAGAGCATTTAAACTCATATCCCCAGTGTAATTTTGGGCTAAACTGCTGAATACCAGCATTTCAAAATCTATTTGAGTGTCAAGGCCCAAGTGATAGATCACAGATGTCTTACATATTAAGAAAGTGCAACGACACTATATTGAAAACAAGTCTCTTGCTAAACACACTTGCAGTTTTCACGCTCAGAAAATATTTCTTTTTTTGTTTCATATATAACTGTCTCTTGTGACAGAATGATAACTCACTTGTCATCAATCAGTTCTAGGACATCCAGGAAATTGTGAATACACAACAGAGCTTCCTCAGCATTTGACTGAAGTGGAACATTTTTTAAATTCAATTAAATTTTAAATCAGTAAAAGGCCTTTTCACATTGACATTTTCCGTGGTCTGTATTTATTCTGTTTAAGTAATTTTTAATTCATCTTCTCATATTTTAATTTTTTTCAGGCCATATATTATATATCAAACTCAAAGGACAAGCTGCTTCTTATATCACACATTTCTTTAGTTGCTACCAGTTTGATGACTTCAACAAAGATTTGTGACAACAGATAGAAAAGGTAGCATTAGCTTTTCAACAGTTCACAAGGGAAAAACTTTTGCTTGGGTGCCTGAAAATTTTGTCCCAGAGTGCCTTGATGCCCTTAACACTTCTGCTGCTAATGAAAGAAGAGGATAACCTGACTCTCTGAATCAGCAATTTGTTCAATAAGAAAGGGATTATTTCCACAGCTGTTCACTTAATAAGGAATTTATTTCCACACCTGGATATGTTTTGGTATCCTGTCTGCAATTAGCAGTGTTAGCATAAGTCTTAAAATTTCCTGTTACAGTCCCAGCAAGCAGAATTTAAGACAATTCAATTTTTGTAAGCAAACAGGAGAGGAATGTCTTTGCTTCATCTCCATTGCCAGCTGGTGATGGTGAGAGGTAAATTGACTCTTGCGTCTTCAAGGCCCAAAGCAGGTGAAAACAACCTTTGTTTTATTTTCATTAATATTTTCCAGAGACCTATTCTCACTCAGCATTGTATTACTGCTTTACTTGGATCAGGAAGACTATTTCAAAATGTTTCTCCAACGCCCCCTCCTTATGATGCCTTGGTGCACACTACAGATTTGGCTCAGCAGGCTTGATCTGAACTTCCTTTGGATGGAACTGAACTTCAGGGAACTCTCCAGGTATTCACTGAGTGGGAGCTCAGGCCACGGAACCAGACCAGACTTGGTCATGGAACCTCCTTTTCCTCCCTGTGCTTGAAATGTGTGTGTCATGGACATGGGGGGCTCATGGCCTGCTTGCCAGGGCTGCTCACATTGCTAAACCTGACTGAGGATCAGAAACATAATCTCTCTTTTTCCTTCTCTCTGCTTACAAAGTAAAGTTGTTATGAAATGTAAATGCCTGAGAACATGAACCCTGGAAATGCTTGATGTCAATCACTCTATGCTAATGTATACGTGATGAAATGCAAATGTCTGTTTATAAAATTAGTTTCACAAGGAATTGCTCGATGTCTGTTGGCCTGATATTTTTCAAAGATCAAGATCAAAGCAGATATATGCACGTTACTTTTCACTTAAGTGGACAAGATTACACAAAGTTGGTTGTAGAACAGCCATCCTTACCATGGGCTACATTATGGCAGTTAAGATTGTTTTGCAATTGACATTTTTTTAAAAATCATTTCACATTCAGAAAGACGAGTAGGTTTACCTGACAGGAACAGGAACACACTGACCTCATCTAAATGGGTAAAGGCTCATGGGAGCGCTTCTGATGAAGGTTTTATAAAAATGTCAGACAAAAATGATTTTACAGACAGCAGACCCCATGAACCCTCATACGGTATTTTCAAAAGCACTTGCATGCACTTGTAAGATGATGAATGCACTAATAATGTGAGAGAGGAAGAAAGTAGGCTGCAGGAGATCTAGCTAGGTCTCTAAGTTAAAGATCAAAAAAATATTTCCTGTTGCTCAGATTTTATTTCTTTTTTTAATTTTAAAACTATCCAAATGTCAGAGACAGGATTATGACCTCTTTGAACTTGCTATCATTCTAATATTGGAGTGCTTGCAACTGAAATATTATGGTTCAATTTCAACAGACAAACAGGTAATTCCAGATAAAAACATGTACTTTCTTCCCTACTTTGTTATTACTTTAAACAAACTTGGGAGGCTACAGTGTCTCCAGAGGGTAATCCATCCAAGATTATTCAAGAGCCAAAATAGGAGGAATTATTCCCATTCTGAAGATGCCTCTCTCTAGTTGAAAAGGGAGCATAATGTGTAGTATATGTGACTATTTAGGTAACCATAGTTCAGTATGAAAATTCCTATTCATAGTGTCCATTTAAAATTTTTGTGGTGGATGAGAAAATTCCCTTTAAAATCTTTCTATCAGTGCTAGCTTCTGTTCTCAAGTTCTAATTCTCTCCTCTTTTTAACTTGCTAGGATCACACCTATGATATCACCCCATTGACACAAATGGGTGTTTGGTCAGATTTCTGAGCTCAGGTCAATGCTCTTCACCATTAACCATCAGCTTTTCTTCCTTTCCAGCATTGTGCTTGTCTAGAACGAGCCCAGACTCCATTAATTAAACATAATTGTCGATGCTTTTTCATTATCTGATTGCTTACAAATGCTGTCATCAGCTGCTCTCTGAGGCTCAGATGGGACAGAGTTTTGGGTAGCAGTGGCTTGTGCAGTGTTGTAACCTCGGGGCATTTCCTGACCTTCATTGCTCTACCAGCCTCTTTGCAGCACTGTGGGTGCCAGTGAGAAAGCGAAAAGGTAAATTCAGTGCAACCACTGCTGCCTGGGGCACGGCACTAAATCCTACTGCCCCACCTGGAATGTTTAACCTGTGCTTACCCTGTGTGTCCGTGGGTAGGGATGGAGGTTTCTGTGCTGCTTTAGTACAAGTGCAAATTCTGACTCATCACAGAAGCAAAGGCGAAGAAATCCTGATGCTTAGCCAGTAGAATTTTCCTGGTTTCGAAACAGGGCTTCACCTAGTCAGTGTGTGTAAAAGGTGGTACCTCCTTCGCAAAATTATATCGCATGACTCCTAAATAGAGAGTCGTTCCTTTTATTTCATGGAGAAAATTTAAAAATTTAGAAAATTCATTTTAATTCAGGCTACTCCTCCTTAAAGCAAGTGTTCAAAACCATTTTACAATGCTTTTATGTGAGTTTACACAATAATTTGGATCCTTTCAACTGTTGTATGGCTGCATATTGAATATTTCTGTCATAATAAAAATTTAAATTTCTGGAATTTTAGAAAAACTTGTTTTATTCTCTTCATCTGAAAGTTCCATTTGAAACAAATGTAGATAGCTATATTTTATTAATATTTCCAGTAGTGGAATTATGAGTATAATTTCTTCTAGTTGTTCTTTATTAAAAAAAAAAATTAGGAAAGAAAAACTCATATATCTAGAAAATTCTGAACTCCACATATTTCATTTGCAATAGTTACACCATGGTTGCAAATGAGCATATTCTTAACTTTATTTCCAGATCACAGAATATTCTAAGTTGGAAGGGAAACACAAGGATCATCAATTCCAAATTTTCTTAATTTTCTTGCAATTACATTCTCAAATTTTGTATCATCAGATCTGTGTGTTTTGGTTGGACTTCTTTAATTTTTTTGAGGGGAATGTTTGGTTTGTGTTGCCTTTTTTTTTTTTTTTCCTGAGATCTTCTTCAAAACACTGAAGTGGTTTGGGGCAATCTCATCTATATCTGAAATAATAAGTCATGATGTGCCTCAGGTGCAGAATGAGTCTGTGCCCAGCCAGAGCTGTCCAGTGCTCTAAATTTCAGAATGCTTATTAGCTAAAATCCACTTCTGTACCTGAGCTGGATAAATCTGTTCTTGGTACATTTATTTGAGCTATGCAACATTTCCAGCTTCAAAGTGAAAGGGACTCGTGCTAGCCTGAGCTTTATAAATTGTAATAAAAGTAAGGTTATGCAATGAGTTTCAAGGCAAGGCATGGGTATTATTAGAATTCTTCATCACTTGGACTACCCCACACCCCTTGTTATTTTCTTTTAATCTACATAGTTATCCTATTGGGTGTGTCACAGCCCAGGGATAATTGCATCCAAAACAAAGAAGCCTACCTTCTCAGTTTGACTCCTCTCCAGCCTGCTGGCCTCAGCTCTTTAGTTCTTGACACAGCAAATTCTAATCACAAACTTAACTCAGAAGAGCAGCAATTCTTGTTAGTCTCTGCACTTAGTATGACCTATTTAAGATATCATCCTAGCCCTGCTAATCTCGGAAATTCAATCGATAAACCTGGCTCTGCTCTTTCAGGTGCCTGCCCTAATACAACCATTAAATGCAAGTGCAGTGACCTTCCCCAGTCCTGATATCAATCAAATGCCAAATGCCACTGCTGGCATTGACCTTCATCTTATCTCTTTTGCAGGCTTTGTAGGATCTCTCAGTGAAACACAGTGGTCAGACTTGATTCTAATGCTAAACCACATTCTGTCATTGGTATAAGAACAAGATACTGTAATGTCCTTGATTAGCTCAAGCGATAATCACAAACGTATAGCTCACTTGATTTGTTATTTTCCACTCGTACCTTCTTTCCAGTGGCAGCATCTGAATCTAAAGAAAAAACATCGTTTTTACCTCATGCTAGTTTATTCTCATATAGTCAAGCAATTAAGCTAACCCCAGGTAAATTCAGCCAGTTTTCCCAAAGACTGGCACTAAGTCTGACTCAAGTGTAATATTACCTTTAACAAAGTCAATCAGCAACCCTCTGTTGGCATTCACACCTACTTAGTACAATAAAATACAATAATTCTTCTTCCTAAAGCCTAATGTCAAACCTATATTTAACATAGGAGTTTATTAGCTCCATCTAACCAGGACCAGAACAAAATGTATCTAAAACCCCACTCTGTGTGCCAGGCAGAATTCATACTTGACATTAATTATCATACTTCAGCTGTCCCAAACCCCACTACAGGCCTAAAAATAGCCTTAAAACAAGAAAGCACTCACCCCTCACAGTCTCAGAATAAATTATAGGATGAATGTGACAGAATTAATCTAGGAGTTAGTCCTTCAACCACTGCTACCCTGAGATCTAACTCCGGGCTAAAATAATCCCTCCCCTGCCTCTTGCAGGATCAAACTAGCCTTTCTTCCTCTCCCAGGGACGATCTGGAAGTCCTCAAACACCCCATGATTCACCTTCCCTGTTCCAGGACTGCTCATCACCTTTGGACACGCAGCATTTTCAGGCAGAAGCATGGGATTGTCCCACACCTAACCAGAGCCATAATGAAAACTGTTCTGATTCATTCTCCTCCTGAATTCTGTGTGAGATATTTGCCAATGTCAG
Organism: Motacilla alba alba; assembly: GCF_015832195.1. Classification (NCBI taxonomy): domain Eukaryota; kingdom Metazoa; phylum Chordata; class Aves; order Passeriformes; family Motacillidae; genus Motacilla; species Motacilla alba. Next base: position 113,385,551 of record NC_052016.1, read on the forward strand.
CAACAACCTTTATTGATCTTAGCAGTACCAGGACATACAGCTGTCTCCAATGTTCTAAATTTTACTGCTGCTCTAGCAGTGGTAGCAGGGATCTCCTGACAGCTCCTGGTCTGACAAAGTGTCCCAGCTGGGCATTTCAGAGAAGTCAGTCACAGCACTAAAGTGCAGCTAAATGTTAATTCTTGAGCCAGTGACAGATTTGGCTGTAGACTGTCAAGAAGAGATTAAGACTAGAGTTAGAGGACTGGAGAGCAAGAATGCACTGGGATATTTATTACTCACTCCTGTGAGGCTGGGCTAGGAGTTTTTCACAAGTAAATGTTTTAAGACTGTTAGGAATTGATGAGTGGTGGCTCTGTGATTTCATTAGGGTAAAGACTAGAAGTAACAGGATTTAAAGAACGAAATGTATCTGTATCATGACAGATCCACAGAGTTAGGATCTAACTTTTATGTGCTCATAATATCAGTTTTTCCCCCTTGCTCTGACAAGCTTCAGGGGAAAACCAGCTTCCACTCTCATATGGGCAGCAGTCATGAGCACCAGTCCTAATCAAAAATTCTAATACAAATTCTGTGGGATAAAATCCTACTGTTAACATCAATATCTCCAGTTCTCTATCAGCCCTTGCACTTCATGTTGGTCACAGATGGCCTGGAGGCATTCATACTGACGTTATAGAATCAAGAGGGTCATTAGATCAGAAACCTGTGCTTTCAGAATTTCAGTTTCAGAAGAGACCCAGGGAGCACTCATAAAGGCAAGAACCAAGCATATTTAATAGAAATAGTAGTCAGCTTTATTTAATGAATCAGCAGTAATGTTAGGATTGTCAAATTACAGTCTCACAAATACTCAATGAACCATTCCTTCCATCAAACACCTGGCTCCTCCTTGGTTCCTGCAGACATCAAAGAAATGTTCGACTGGTATTTTATATATAGAAGAATGATTCTTATTCTTTTGCAAGCCACAGGTATTTCTAGTTAGATAAACTTTTCCCCATTGGTTTTCCACCTCTATCACTTTGTCTGGAAATTAATACAAAGAGCTATAAGAACAGGAATCTAGCCATAATAAATCCACAAAAAAAAAAAAAAAAAAGAAAAAAAAAAAGAAACCTCTAATTCTCTAATTTTTCTTTTTGACACATAATCAAGACCAAGTATCTACACAATTTTCCAATTCACACATGATTACATGTTTATACCTGTTGATCTTCTGAGCCATCACTTGTTAAGATAGTCTCTAATGCTGGTTAACTTGAAGGTTAGTGCCTTCATATATTAAATTTCATTCCTCCCAACCCTTGGTGTCTTAAATGGTAAAGCAAAATCTAGTTCTCAAATCATGCCAGTCCCAACTAAAACACCCTGCTTGTTCTATACCATGCTCATCTGCTTGCCAAAGCAGGAGGGAAGAGCATTCACAGATGAGAAAACAATTACAGGTCTAACATGTGCAATTGTTTCAGAGTGAGGACTAGCCTGGGCTATATTCTAGGAGGATTTACGTCACAGGACTGCTTAAAATTTTGCAGTAAAGTTAATGTCTTGGATACAATTTGGACAAAAGAAGAGTAACAAATAAACTGAGTCACATAAGGTAAGTGAGAATGCTCCGGTGGAGAGATATAAGTATCATACTTTAGTCTGGACCAGGATGGGTTCACTTGTCAGCAAAATATATTCAAGTTTAAATTTAATGTCTAAATAAATAGTTTTACTGCTTAAATCATCTTGTATCCTTGTGTCTAAGATGACTAAAATGTACAGAAATTCTTAATGTTTTCTAATAAATTCTGGATGAAGAAGATATGGCTCAGCTTCAATTCAGGGGTGAGGGTAGGAAAGACTGAATATCTATGATTATTGCTATGGTCAGAAAAAGTTTTACATTTAGTAACAAGGAATATGATCATCTCTGGGCTAAAGGCAGAGTTTTTCCCTTTTGAGGAAAGCGAGATACATGACTTGTAGGATTGGGCTGACCTGCAGTGGTGTAGTTTTAACTTGAGGGGTAGTCCTGAACAGGAAAAGGAAAGCTGCTAGAGTTCAGAAAAGCAGAGAAAGTTACTTGATGTTCAGAGATAGATTACAGTTTGAGAGTTAGGTTTGTGTCTGTAGCCTTCCAAATGTATGGAGTCAAGATCCTGGGTGTCAGCAGGAATTGACATTATGATTTATGGTCCTAACGTGTATTGGTGTAACTAGGCCATGATTTTGGTGCTGCATGGATCAGTTCTTGAGCTGAAAGCAGCAGCTGATTCTGTATCCTCTTAAGCAGTTAATGCTGGGATCAGAGGCATCAGCAGAAACAAACAATTCAAAATCTGACTTTCAGGGATATGCTAGTTACCCATGGAGTTTTGTGGACTAATTATGTTTAAAGCTCCATTGTGTGTTTGGCTGAGGCTAAAGGCAGGAGACCTCCATCATCTGCTGGGAAGCTCAAGGAAGGAGGACCCACAGGAGGCCTTTTTGAAAGTGCAAAATGTTGTGGCACCTTTCTTACAGCAGATAGGGGTTACTGCACCTCTGGAAGTTTCATGTTGATGATGTTGGTGTTAGATTTGGAGTTAGGACTCAGCAGAGCCTGAAATGCCAGGTTTGTTCCTCAAATACCACAGGACAAAAGTAAGGGTTTGCAATGATGCATTGCCATCAGCCAAGGGATGATGAGATACTCTGCTCTAGCAGTAATTTGCTCCAGTGCAGATTGCAGCCACAAGTGCCTACATAGGAAATATCCTAAATTCAAACACTAAACTGAGGATGAGTGGCAATAGGAATGTTTAAGGGAGACACATGGGAGTCACAAGGTTTATGACAGTTAATTCAGAGTCAGGAATTCATTTTAGGGGAGCAGGGACTAATGATTGATTTTAATTCATTGCTGGTCCTGGCTGGGCAAAGGCAATTGTCAGGAAGTTGAATACTTTGTTGTCATTCTGGGGTAATAGCAGTCTCTGTGGTGCCTGAGTGGGCATGATTCCATGTGTGTGTATATGTAAGATCTATATATGTATAGAATATATTTGTATAAAATATATGTACCTATACATGTATGTAGGTATTCACATAGTAAATTTTGACTTAGGACTGAATCTAAGTCAGTTTTCAGTAACAGCTCCAAAATAATGACCTGAATAATTGACTATGGTGTGTTAATTCCTTACATTCTTGAACAAAGATATAATTTTGAGGCAGTCTATGTTATTAAGCGTGGAAATAGAATTCAAGCCACCAAACTTCCCGGAACACTGACTTGCAGCTGAATTCAGAAAGCCCTTCTGTGTCCTGGAGACACAAACAAATTCTGTACTCTTCAGAAGCCAAACGGGGCTCACCTGGCTCTGATATTAACATATATGCAGCTGTGAAGGCAATAGAACTCAGCACTGCCTTTAGCCACAGCTAAAGAGAGTTGCCTTTAGATCACACCTAAAGCTGTGTTAGAAAAGGCATTGAATTTTATTCTCTTTCAGCCTAGGATAGATCATCCAAGCAGGAAAGGGTAGAAAGATTTGAATTTCTACAGTAGTCTGTTCATTGACCTGTTTTTTATTTCCTCTCTTCAACAACCATTACATGACTTCATGCAGAAGAGAGGAGCATTTGGCTTAATTATTCCACTCAAAACATCAATTTGGGGCTCCAGAATATAAAAAGTAAGTAAAAAGAAAATTTTAAAATAATTAGTTCAGGGTTTAACTTTGTTTTACAAAAATAGGGATCAGATAGAAGCAAGTAATTACTTCATTGGTTACATCGTTCTGTCTTGTTAACATATAAAACCAATTATGAAAAATGTAGATATTTTAATATAATTACTACATTGATTCACTTTTTCTTGTTCTTTTTATTTCAAAAGAGCATGACAGATAAGTTGCTACTATAATCAGTTTGAAGTGAATTCTGTGCTGGTAAATGAGGTCAGACTAATGGTCCTCATAAATGAAGTTTTCAGAAGTAGTGCTAGTTTAAAAAAGAGTTTATTACTTCCTCTACAGAAAAATTTAATTTTTTAAAAAAATAAATTGAAATGCTTCATTTAGTTGCATTTATTTAGAAATGCGACAATGATTCCCTATAAGATTGAGAATATAATGTGATTTTACTACATTCTCCTATCAGTTGTGTCTAGCATCCAACTGTGGCTGTACATTTAAATGTATACAGTGCCTATTTTCTCATTATTTTCACATTAAAGAAAATGTTGCATCATTTAAACCATTTAAACCAAATGTTTCCTCATTTGGTGAAATACACGATATTTAATAAGGCAGAGTTTGTCCAAATAGGGCACCTAACGTGTAATTTCTTAGTCTCTGATTGAAATGGAAACCAAAACATTCACAGGATGACAGAAGCTGAATGGAAAAAAAGCTTTCGAAGTGAATTTCTATTATTGCATTTGACACTTCCCATGGTAAACTACATTCCAATCTAATAAATGTATTTGTGAAAAAAGTTCCCTAGATCTGACAGAAAACCCATTTCCATTAAAATCAGCACACAACCTCTTGTAGGCTATGGAGGGTCTGAGACTTCAGTTATTCTTATACATATTTTTATACCAAGTCAGGCACAGGGACACAGGCAGAGGGTCCCTGCCTGAGTAAAGTGGACCATGGTGGTGTGGGCTTCTAAAATCCTCATTCCTCTGCCCATCCCTACTTCTCTCTCTCCTTGGAAAGCTACAGGTGTTTCTGTGTAAGAGAGGATCAATGTGAGTTCATCATCTCAAATCAGGCTCAAGAGAAAGAACCACAGCCAGAATGAGGCACCTACTCATCTCTTTTTAGCTGCCTTGGACAGCTCTTCTCAGCCCTTTGCCCCTTGTGGCAAGGGACCCTCAGGATGAGACACTTTACCCATGGCTTTAGCTCCTAAAAGATTGTAAACCTCATTTCTCATGCCTCTTATCAACTGAACTTAAGAAATTAATTTTTTAGTATTTCAGGCAAAGCATTTAATTCTTTTAGGAGGAAGAGAAAGATTTAAAACACTGTAAATCTCATTTTCTGTCATAATTTTGGAGCTGTTAAATAAAATTCATTACTTTTGGTTCCTTTTGTGGGAAGTGTTAATCAGAAAAGCAGTGCAACTATAGAAGCCTTTTCATCACACATAAGCACTTTCATCATTAAATGTGGACTCCAATCCTATTTAAGTAAAAGACATTTTGGCAGCAGTACCCATGTGTTGTTTAAAAAGTGTCCATCCTCCCCTGTAGTTCTTTATGGCATAAGGAAGTATTTCACAGACAAAATTGATCAGCTGAAACTCACTGTTCTACAGTGGAAAAGTTCAGGGTTATAACCAAACAATGCCAGTCTCAGAGCCAGTTCCTTTTTTGCATTTCTCAGTAGGAACCCAGTTTTTGTCTAATAATTACAAATTCTTTTGTGGATAGATGATGTCATCTGAGTGCATGGATACAGTTGAATAAATGCTGGCAAGAAATGGACAGAAGTTACTCTTAGTTGGATAAAGACTGACACAGTGTCATTCTGAACCCTTACAAGCATTTGCCACCATGTGGCAAACTCAATGCTTTAGCAGCTTCTAGGCAAAAAGATATGGCAATTAAAATTGCCTGAATAGTAAAATGTTTCCTGAAGTTTTCCATTTTTCCAGTGCTGAGGAAAAGTGACAGAAAAATCTGTCCTAAACATCAAAAAAAAAAAAAAAAAAAAAAAAAAAAAAAAAAAAACAGAGTTAACACAGTCTAACACATTAACAAATTACAGTTTGGGAAAATAAAAGCCCTGGGTTTCTCCTGCAAACATTTGTACAGCATGGAGTCTTCACAAAGCTTTTGAAGTGTTGATCTCACAAAACTGACTCTGCTCTTGTAAGTGTCAGTGGGAATTTTGTGGTGAATCCTGAAGAGCTACACGGTTGCCTTTGAACTATAACATGGTAGATATTTGCATTTGAAAATTTCAGGGAAAAAAACGCATCGCCGCTATGAGGCGGTTCTTGATTTCATATGATGGATATGTGTATACACAAATTTCAGTTAAATCTGTGTAAGATCATGGCAATGTGCAAGTGGGGAGACTGGGAAGTTAGAGTTATTAATAATGAATATGCCTGTCCCATTTGGAAAGATCTGAAAAAAATGATAATTCAAAATCACAATATGGGAACCACTTTGTTCAATGCACTTCTGGGTATTTGAATGAATAAAAGCAAATTGAAATGCCTTCATTAAAGAGAAAAGGAAAAAAAAAGGAAAAAGTATCACGCGTGCATATGTTATTTGCAAACTCTATTTTCTGTCTCAGGTCTTGACTCCAAGGTTATGCAAACATGAAGAAGAAAATAAGAAAAATAAAGATGAGCTTAGATGGAGATGCTTAGATTATATCAGTTATTGTTGCTTTCCTAGGTTCAGTAGTATTTTCAGTTCTGTCATTCTGTCTAAAGAAAGTAATTAAGAGAAAAGAAATGTTTAAAAAATTTATAACTTAATTATTTGTGATGGACTTTATTGGCAAGCCTTTTCAATGTGCTTACAAGAAAAAGGCTATATGATAGAAATACATACAAAGCAAATATACTGAAAGGGATATATGAAATAACAGATGCCATTACAAATATTCTTGTTTCACAAAACAAAATGTGAAGAGTTTCTTTCTCTCCTGAGGAAAATGCAGTCGTTGGGATCCAAGATGTGCAAGAAACTTTTATCTTTATGTGGATAATAATAATAATATCCATACTGTGTCAGTCAGGAAAAAGGATCAAGCATTAAATTTCTATCCTTAATGTCTTAAACTGAAAAGGAAAATAATCCATAGTAATTTCTATTTTGCTAAGGGAGAATATATCCAAGTGGATCCCAGAACAGAAAATAGTTGAGGTTTTGCAGTGACAAATACTGCCTCAGGAGAGGAGGCTCTATAGGGTCAGCTGGCTGGTGCTGAGGGCACCCATCTGGGGAGAGCAAATCCTATCGGCTTTTTCCTGAAGTATAGGAAAGTCCTTGAGAGTGGAATTTTTTTTACTGTCATTTTTCTTGCTTATTTATTCTGAACTTATGCCTGACCAGACTGCAGCACAAGCCCAGGTGCAGGATGTGCATGGTGAGAACCAGAGAGGACTCACCATCAGGGCTATGACTGCCAGTAAGTGCCTGCTGCTTTACTTCATTAGGCAAGAGCAAAGAAAGCAATGCATTCTGCCATTTATAGCCCTCAAAAACATTATTATTGACCATACTGAAACATATATGAGCTGCAATGCATTCTGCCATTTATAGCCCTCAAAAACATTATTATTGACCATACTGAAACATATATGAGCTGCAATGCATTCTGCCATTTATAGCCCTCAAAAACATTATTATTGACCATACTGAAACATATATGAGCTGTCTTGAAAGGAAGCATTCGAATTTCCCACTACGAGTAAAGCACCTGCTCTGAGGATTTTAGAGGAATTAATGAAACCCCTGAATCTCAGAGCAGTTTCCTGATAGACTTAATGAATAGCTGTCAGCACAGCTGGCACTAATTGGCATGCTTCTGGGTACCCTGAAGGAGAAGGAGCCAAGTGGATAATAATTTCATACTTCTTTGATTTATAAATGTTCAGAGTCAGACTGACACTTAATTTCTGGGGCAGTACGTTGATACTTGTGTTTTTGTTTGTGTGCTGATCCTTGTTCTGTGCACATGCAGGGATGATAATGTCTCCAAAATGTCAGTTTTGTGTTTTTCCAGAAACACAAATTCTCCCTGTGGAACAATTTTAACAAAAATGATTTCGTGGGCAGGAAGGAAAAGGAAAAACCTTCAAGTTGTAAAAGGAAAAAATATCTAACCTCTGTGTGACGCTTATAACCTCAACTTCATCAATCACCTAGCCATTGTGCTAATTTAAGTAAATCTAGATATCATTGATTCTGCCCAGACTAACTCCCGTGAGGTCTCTGGCTTTCAAAGCTTTGCCACAGTCAGAAGTTTCTCACGACTGAGTGAGATTTAAGCGCAGGTTGCATGCTTGACAGGTTATACCTGTTTCAAAGAGAGAAAAGGATCTTTGCTCAGGAGTTATTGGGAGTCAGTGAAAGAACTCTAAATGGATTTGAAGGGGAAAAGGGATAAAACCAAACTCCCTCAAGATAAGCCTGGGGACACCACACCAGTATTTGAGGGATGGTGGTTGGTGATTTCCTTTGGTCTGCTGTGTCAGTGGGGCTGGAGATCTAATAAACCGTAAGGACACAAGGGTTATTGATGTGTTAGGAATTGTGGAAGTGCCTGAGACAGATCACACAGAAATTGGGGCAATTAGGCATTCAAAAGGGTGTTGGGATCAACAGCCCAGCTGAAATCTCCCTACACTTATGTACAGGGACAACAAACAGGAGGAACTGGAAACTATTGTGCAACTGGAAAATGATCATATAGTTGTCATCACAAGATGTGGTGGGAAGACTCACACAGCTGTTACAGACCTCCCACCCAGGAGGAAGAGGAAGATGAAATGTTCTGTAACCAGCTGTGAGAAGTCTCACTAGTCCTTGTTCTCATGGAAATTTCAGCTTACCAGATACACATCTGGAAATACACTTCAGAAATTTTCACAGCAGAAAGGAAATCATGTAGAAGTTTCCTGGAGTCTGTGGAAGATAACTTCGTGATACAGCTGGTGAGGGACCCACCTAAGGAAGGTGCTCTGCTGAACTTGCTGTTTGGGATAAGTGAGGGATTGGTGGGCAACATGGTGTTTGGTAGCCACCTTGTGATCAGAAATTCTCACTTCTCAGAGAGGTAAGGATGGTCAGCACCACTGCCACCTTGGACTTCTCTAGAGCAGACTTTGGGTTGTTTTGGAGATTGAGAGTCCTCCAAGGGACAGGCTTTTAGATCTCCTTTGGCTTCAGAGGATACTGAGGGAGCTTGAAGAACTCACTGATCCACTTTCTGTCATTTACCAGCAATCATGGATAACTAGGAGGGTTCCAGTTGACCAGAACTCAGCAAATGTGATGCCAGTCTACAAGATCGAGAAGGAGAATGCCTGTCAGTCTGACCTCTGTGCCAGGGAAGGACGCAGAACAGGTCATCCTGAGTGACATCCTGGGTAGGACAATCTGGGGATCAGGCCAAGCCAGTATGGATTTATGGAGGGTAGATCCTACTCGACCAACCTAATCTCCTTCTATGACAAGGTTGTTTGCTCACTGGAGGAAGGAAATTTCATGGATGTTGTCTACCTGGATTTCAGTAAAGCCTTTGACACTATTTCCCACACCATTCTCCTGTAGGAAATTGGTTGTTGGATTGGATGGGTGCTCTGTTTCCTGGGTAAAAACTGGCTGTGGGACCAGGCCCAGAGAATGGTGGGGAAGGGAGTTACATCCAGCTGGGCCGCTCATCAGTGGTATTCCCCAGGGCTCAGTAATGGCCCCAGTCCTCTTTCACCTCTTGACTGATAATCTGGAGGAGGGGAGCAGACACCAAGGTGATTAGGAGTGTTGATCTGCTGGAGGGTAGGAATGCTTTATAGAGAGATCTGACCTGGCTATCTGCATGGTCCAAAGCCAATTGTATGAGGTTCAAAAAGGCAAAGTGCCAGGTCCTGCCCTTGGATTACAAACAACCCCAGGCAATACTCCAGGCTTGGGAAAGAATGGCTGGAAATGTGCCTGGAGGAAAGGGACCTGGGAATGCTGCTCAACAGCAGCTGGACATGATCCAGGTGTGCCCAGGGGGCCAGGAAGGCCAATGGCACCTGGCCTGGACCAGCAATAGTGTGGCAGCAGGACCAGGGCAGGGATTGTCCCCTGTACTGGGCACTGGTGAGGCCACAGCTCCAATCCTGTGTCCAGTTTTGGGCCTCTCACTACAAGAAAGGCATTGAGGGGCTGGAGTGAGTCCAGAGAAGGGCAGCAGAGCTGGGGAAGGGCCTGGAGCACAGAACTGATGAGGAGAAGCTGAGGGAGCTGGGAGTATTTAGCCTGAAGAAGAGGACACTCAGTGGGGATCTCATTGCTCTCTCCAACTGCCTAAAAGGAGGTTGGGGCGAGGTGGGGGTCAGTCTCTTCTTCCACATAACAAGTGACAAGAGCAGAGGAAATGGCCTCAAGTGGCACCAGGGGAGGTCTAGATTGGGAATGTCAGGAAAATTTTCTTCAGGGAAAGGGTTGTATGGCATTGGAACAGACTGCCCAGGGAACTAGTTGAACCAGCATCCCAGAGGTATTTAAAAGACATGTAGTTGTGGCATTTGGGAACATGTTTTATGGTAGACTTAGTAGTGCTGGGGTTGAACTCAATGATCTTAGAGTTATTTTCCAACCTAAATTATTCTGTGATTGCATGAGAGGTTATTTATGTTTAGGATTTTCCCAAAATAATGTGTTTGCATATGCCTTTTGAAGCACCATTCTTGCCTGAGAGTGGTAGCCATGGTTAGAAGATATCAGCTGAAGATGAGACATCATTCTCAGTAACTTTTTCATTCTGCTCACATTAAAATGTTAATGTTTTTTTTCTTACATTTAACAGAAATTGACCCAAATGATTATTTAGATCAGCTCTGTTCACAGAAGCTATGATGAAGGTTGCCATATCCTCCGACAGGTTCTCTCAGAAAGCTCAGTATTAGTTGCCATGTAGCAGAAAATGATTCATTTTCAAAATCCATTCACCATTTCATTTCCACTTGTGGATTTTTGGCTGAAGTCCAGAATTAGAGAAAAAAATTTGGTAGTAGTATGGGTAACAGCAGCTTCTTCTATATAGAGATGTGTGTTTTCTCTTGATTATCTAATTTTTGGGACCAATAATAATCTTTAAAAACACTCAAAATTGCAAAGCAATCAAATTTTGCTACAATAATGTAACACCTTAAAAATGGAAATTTGAAATATAAGGGTAATATAATAATATAATTGAATCAAAAGAAAAGGAAATGCAATTATCTTCTTGGAACAAGGACTTTTTAATTATAATGGTGGCTGCATTAATCAGATGTCATATTAATACCTGTAATAAAATGCCTTATGGAGCTTTCTCAGCCTACAGAAAATGTACAGAAGAGTGATGAAACCAAATGTTAAAAGAATAAAATTATCTTGAAGTCTGGATGGATTAAAAAGGATTGATAGAGTCATGTGAATTCAGGGGGATGATTATTATTTTTTTTAATTTCTGGAAGTTAGACAATGAAAAGAGAAAAAATGTATATTTAAAAGTAATGTTAAAAGCAAAGGGTGTCCTTAGACTTCTAAAAAGAATTGTAAGAATTGGTCAGTCATATCCAGTGCTGTTAATCCACAAAGGCAGCTTATCAATTGCACCTTATCAGAGGCATGCTGCAGGAGACACCAACTACCTGCAACTGGAAATTCTGCCCAGCTGACTAGACACAGTAACATTTTAAGGCTGTCTGGATAATGAGAGTGAAAGCCACTGAGTTTTGATCCCCTGTGGATGTGAAATGATTATATTCCAGGCATGGCTCTCCGTGTATTGCCACAGAGCCGCTGGCTGTGTGTGAATCCCCGGGATGCTGCACTCCCCAGAGGATGGGCATGGGTGCTCTCCCCCTCCTCAGCAGACAGGAAGCACAGCCTGCTCCTGCGTACCCCCAGCCCAGCCCATGCCTCTCCCACCAGCAGCACAAAATACACACTTTTTCAGATACTTTTGGGGATTTAAGTTGGTGAAACTCAGGCGTGTTCTGTAGCCTAATTTTCACTGGGTCTTGTTTCATTTTCGCTCCTGCATAATGCATGAAATGGCACATAAGAAAGCAAGATGTAATGAAAGCAGCAGCTATAAATAAACATGAAAACTTACCCACTTGTTTTCTTAAAGGAAATCAGATAATGGAATCAGACTCGCTTACAGAAGATGGATTCTTGTCTTTTCAAGCTCTTATTAATATTTTCATGACAATACTTTGAATGGTTCAGTACCTACAGCTACCATGCTTGGAGTACTGAAGAGTTGTTCTTCAGCCAAGAGATATTTTCAGAAGAAATCCGATGCCCATAATGCTGCCTCTAACTGCAGCATTACCTGCTGAAAGACAAAGAAAGAGCTTAAAGATTTCAATTCACTTTCATTTTCAGTTCTATTTAATTCTGTTCCACTGGATCAAGCCCTATCATTTCATAAGACCATTTCTTGCTTTCTGCTTGAACAAAGCAATGAACTCAAAAGTACTTTTAATCATAATGAGCACTGAATTCAGTTAGGTTCCCTATTCAATTTTTGCATATTGGCAACAGATAATTATATCTCAATTTAAAATGTTTCTGAAAATGTTCTTGACTGATCCATTAATACATATATATAACAAAAAGAAAATTTAGGTTCCATGGTTTTAGAAAAGTTTGGTCTGACAATGTTTGCTTAATTACAGCAGCTGTAAAATTCTAAGATGCTTGGGCTTATTTTAGTTGAGCAGATCCTGTGCTGTGGTGAATAATGCTTCATTAAAGAGCCTCCTAGGAGAGAAGTTGTCTGAAGCATAATGATTCAGATTAACTTTTCAAAGGAATTTGGAATAGTCAGAGCCATCTTTGATCTTGTTTATTACACCAAAATGAAGATTTTGTATATCAAGTCTGCAAGCTAAATCCATGTCAAAGGAAATTGAATAAAATGGATTATTTCCTGTGTGAGGTCATTTGATAGATTTAGTTCTAAATGCTCTCTCTCTGGAATTGCATGAGATCCTGAAAGCTGGAGAACACACAAGCAGGAAGATGTGAACAAGGCTGCCTGGTTAAATCCATCATCAGCTGAGACAAAATTGAGGGGATTTTTCAAAGTGGAATAATAAGGCAAGTTAGGAAGTTGCTAATATTTCTTAAAGGGTACATTTTGATCTAGCTTCAATTAAAAAGCCAAATACAGCACCCATGCTAACCCAGCCCCCTGCAGAGCTCTTCCCAGGTTGTTGGAGACTAAAAGAAGGGATCTGTGTTTCTACCAAACCTTTCTTATGTTGTCAAAGCCCAGATAAATCCATGAGGTTTTTGACCAGGTAGTGATTCAGATATAAGATCTCAGGTTGCTTTTATATTCAATCTCCTTGTTTTCTTTCTCAGGTCACATTCTATTCCCACACTAGAAGCATTTTTACATTTTCTTTTATAGGACATATATTTCTTCTGCCAAATAGATTTGTACTTATTTTTCATTTGTCTTATTCTTTGGCAAAATCACAGAATGATTTTTCATTCTTTCACTGTGCCTCAAATTTGACATTTGATGATAAAATCTGGTGATTGGACATCAAATTTGATGATTGAACATGTCTGAAAATTTGAAAATTAGCTGGGGATTTACCATGCTGCAGAATTATTTTAAAAGTCCATGTACATAAATTCTTTAACTTCTTGGGAGAAAGGGGAAATTATGTTATAGAAATATTCTTTTAACAACATATCTGGTCAAAGATATTTAGTCTGGATGTGGTATATTGAAAATTTTAGTACATTCAAGAATACAAGATTGATCTTAAACTTTATACCATCACTATGATTTCTTGAAATCATGAATATATCAATTCAGATTTCAAAATATTTGACAACCTACAAAAAGACAATATAATTTTGGCAATTTCTGAAAAGTTAAAAGAGACCTTTAATAAGATAATGTAAACCACTTTCATGGAAAAGAAGAGGTTTTGGTTTTTTTTTTTTCTTTAAACCCAAAACAATTTAGGGTAAATATACAACTGTCTATAGCAACAAAAAGCAGGTTCATAGTTTTTATTCAAAATTTAATATAGCTTTCCCACAAACAAAAGTCATATATATATATCTAACCACCACAAAACAGAATGTTTCCTGACCCTCAGAACAGCCCACATCTTGTGCCTTTCTTTTGATTCAATAGTTTTCTTTTGATTACCAGAGTTCTGTGTTTACTCACCACATTACCAACTTTACAGATTTGTTTGCTAGTTATTTCAAGAGACCTCCACATTTTCATTCCAATATCCTTTTTCTCATCACCATGGGAACCGCTGTCTTTTTTTACCCTTCAAGAATACTGTGTTTTAGAAAAGCTCTCATCCTTGTAATGAAAATTTGCAGGTGAGAACAGCTTCATTCTGTATTCTTAACTTCCAGACAATTTTGCTGCTTGCAGTGATTTGTCATCTCTGTTGGTTCTGCCTCCACTGTAGCCAAAGGTACCATTGCACCTCCTGGAAATGCAGCCACAGTGTCCAGTTGAATCCTCACTGCAGTTTTAGCCCTGGACAAGGGCGAGTCTGCAGTAGCAGCAAAGGGCTCTGCAGCTGGTATAAAAGCTGCCCCATAAGTCTTAGCTGCACCCAAACGTGCAAATTGTAGAGCTACTTTGGGTCTTCCTATGTTATCTGCAGATATTACAGGTTCTTCACTGCAGATGTCATTTTGGGAGCCATCTCTGTATTTTTTCTTATTTAGTAGTTTGCATTGATAAATACTATGGAAGCCAGGGGGAAAATCTAGGAGGAGAATTGGAGTATTAAAAGATCTCATTACAGAATTAACACTGAAAAGGAGAGAAACAGTGGAAGGGAGATGAATATAATTATCAAAGCTTAAAAGAAATTTTAAATTGCCCTGAAGGACAGAAGAAAGACAAGTGTATTCCCAGAACAAATTGTTCTGTGCTGGGTTTCCCTCTCCTTCACACAATCTGCTTGTAGGACCTTGGGGGCAGCAATATCTCAGAAGCCAGTAAGGAAACTACAGTAGATTTGGGAAAGATAGCACAATACTTGTTTCCTTTAGGGTCACCTAGACTTTCACATCTAAGAACTACAAGTGTCATGTTATCATCTCATGGTAAACTACATGAGATGATAACTCGTGGATTTGTTAAATGTTTGGGGGTTCAGCCACAGTTTTTCTGACACGCGAGAGAAGGGGATGAAGAAAGAAGGTAACTGTTTCCCAATCAGCTCAATCTGCCACCCAGGTTTCTGGTGACGCTCAGCTCCCACCCAAGCCCAGCAAAGAAAATAGCTCCCACTTCTGTGCCAGGGAAGAAGGCAATGATGGGTTTGGTTCCAAATCGAAGGTGGCTGAAACATTCCTCAAGACACCTCTTTCCTATGAGCAGGCATACAGCGAAATACACCTTGGCTTCCAACTGGACCTGCCCAAGCACTACCACAATGTAAACATCAGCAGTTGATCTTATGGCAGTCAGGTGCAGCCTGCCCACAGCACTAATCATATTTCCCATTCTGTCTCTACAAATCTCCTGCCAAAGCCTTTCAGTCATGAGTATCTGTGGACATAAGCCTTAGGCTGTTTCCATCCCCTTCCCACCACCATTCATGAGGCACACAGACCTAGGTCTGCTGCTTTAAAAACAGAGAAGCAACTTAGACATTTAGGTGGGATATTTTTCTTTTCTTTTTTTTTTTCAAAGAGAGAAGCAATTTGGTGCATTAATGCCCATCAAAATAAAATCCTCAGACTCCGTGTCATGTGTCCTTGTCTTTCCTGCAGAAGGCAAAGCATTTCTTTAAGTAAGCAAACTACTCAGTTTATGATTTACTGATGTAACTCAAAGTTACCTTTATCTACTAATTCCCTTTTTGTTTCCTGGACCTTGCATATTGAGAGAGCAGTTTGAATTTGTGATTCATCAGATTTTCAGAAACTTCTGGAAAAGTACATTATAAGAGGCCAGTAAAGAACATAAGTTGTCATGGTATGAAAGATGAAGTGCTGTTAGGGAGTAAGAAGAGCTAAAGACAGAAAACTAAGCAGGAAAAGAAAATTCAGTTTTCAGCAGGCAGAAAGGGTAATGGTGGGGTGTGATCACAGACTGGCAGCGCTGCTCTGGTTATCCAAACTAAATATAATGTTACATAAGTAGCAACTGTTCCATGAAAAGTAACAAGAATCATTATAAACGTAAAAAAACTTGCAAAGAGATTAATTAGAAGATTAACCTGCTTTGTGTAAGTGCACTGAAGAAGATAAAATCTTATGTAGTTGGTAAATAAAGCAAATAATTTTAAAACTCCTCTCTATTGTCACTTACACAAAGTGTCAGATTCTAAACTGATGAAATGCTTATTTTAGACAATTTACAGCTAATCTGTAAAATTCATGTGTTGATTCAAACTAAGCAGTATAGACTTCAGTAGAATAAAGACTGTTTATAGTTTTCTATCAATCACCACTTTGCTGAAAAGCAACACTTCAAACATATCAAAAATTTTTCTTTTTGTAGTGATTTTCCCTTTAAGTAGAAAGAATCTTTGTGTGTTTTCTAAGAGAAATCAAGTAAAATACAAGTAATGCTTCCACACTGTTTAATTCAAACTTTTCCATCTCATCATTATCTGCTTTTTATTTTCTTATTATCTTATTTATTTTTGCATAAATTTATTTCATTTGTTTTCCTTTCATTTCAAAAATTGAAGAATTTAAAGAACTGGTGTACGAAGATTTATGACAGAGAAAAAAGTAGACATTTTTGGCTAAGTATTTTGATCCAAAATGTATCACCATGCAAGTTTCATAGAATCATAAAATCATAAAATGTGCCAAGTTGGAAGGGACCCATCAGGATCATCAGGTCCAGCTCCTGGCCCTGCACAGGACATCCCAAGAATCACCTCATGTGCCTGAGAGTCACAACTATTCTTTTAAGACCTTTTTACTTTTATTTTGAAAAGTATTACTAGAAAATGTTTAACATGCTTTCAGTTATTCAGGACAATTTCAAAGTTCAAGGATCCCATTACATGAGGATACAAGCTGTATCCTTACAGTAGAATTTATATGATAATTCTTTTATATTGTGAAGAAAAGATGTCCTGTGAGTGGGTCACGTGGGTTTATCTAGCTTTGTACAAAGCAGTGGTGCCAGTTCATCAGGAAGCAGGCACAAACTCACTGCAAGGTTTGGACGTGCTTACAGAGCCATAACTTTTTGTTCCCTGCCCAGGGGACTGTCACACATTGCACGGTGATTGACTGTGTCTAATGCTCCACGCTACCCCTGCTCTCCCTGCTGTGCCTCCTCTCCCTCCTGTCCCTCCTCTCCATCTTGTTGCGTTGGACTCTGGCACCAAAGGCTGAAAATGCAGACCAATATCCTTCATGACTGAAAGTTTTCAAAGGCACAACAGAATATCTAAAGTCACTGATCGGACTAAAGACATTAAAGACACTAAAGACACTGACCAGACTAAAACAGCTATATCTGCAGCCCCTCAGTGTCAGTGAGAGCAGAGCACACGTCCTGTGTTCCCCAGACTGTACCTGGGTGTCTGTGTGTGTGTGTGTTGCTATAAAGCACCCACAACCACCCATCCACCAGGTTTTGTGTGGCACAGAGGTCTGATGCAGGCCAGCAGCTACAGAGGGCTCCCCAGATGGTGACAGGGTCACAGAATGTGCAAGGGATTTCGGGAGGAAGGCGGGATGGGATGTGAGGGGTGATCTGGCACCCTGATGGTGTGACCAAACTCAGGCCATTTGGGCAGCTTCTGGTGGGGAACAGGTCTGGAGAGTTTGGAGAGGATTAAGAATTAACAACTTATGAGGCAGCAGCAGGAGATAGGCTAGAGGCAGGAACAGAGCTCAAGTGCAGCAAGAATTCAGTGGGAAGAAGACAAAAGTTTGATATACATATGAGTGCATATACAAATATAAACATATAAAAATATAAATGAATAAACAGACACAAAGACATCCATGAGTAGGTGGGAGAATCACGCTGGGGTGCACTTTGAACATTCTGTTTGGACTCCTGTGACCTGGAGCACCCACACAATGGCACAGGCTCCTGACAGGCAGAAAATGCCTTTCCTTCATGCCAGTCACGTGCCACACTGCTCCACAGGACAGTCATCATCAAAGGACTGTCAGCCCCACCGCCATGCCAGGGACTGATCTTTTGTCCAGATTAGCTACACAGAAGTAGAGAGGCAAACATTTCTCCTGTGCCCTCTGAGCACCTTTTAGGAGCAGGAAAATGTCACATATCCTGTTGCTCAAGGTGCCAGGGGAACTCCATACACTGAGACCCATTTGAGGTTCCTTTTATTGGGGATGGTGGGAGGAAAGAAGAGACAAAAGGCCAAACTTTTACAAGAGGCAGAGCTGTAAGCTGTGATTCTTTGACTTCAGCACTTCTACAGAGACCCTTTTTTATACCAAAAATAAAAACCAGTGTTAAGTTGTTAAGAGACTGATAAATTCTTTTTTCCAATATCTTGAGTTTTACAATTTCCAATAAAAATTTGCATGATGTTTGGAGTACATTTCATCTTCAAAATGTTGAATTAATTCTGATTATTTTTCTCTAGGAATACATTCTTATCATTCCTTCATCTTTGAGAAAGCTTTCTATTTCTCTGCTTTTCATTAGTAGTTTTATCCTGAATTCATAGAAATTAAGTGATATGATATGCAAACATAAGTATAAAATATTAAAACTTTAACACAGTCTTGAGAATGCCTAAAAATAATGGGATTAAAATCTTCCTTTAGATTTCAATAGTCATTAGATGCAACAAAGGTTCATTCCTCAAATCAAAGATAAAATCTGACATTCCTTTTTCTTTTCTACATGACATTCTTGTCAATGATACTTCTTGTCCAATGTAAGACTTTCATTTCTTACATCAAGTTTTCATCCATAGACCAAAAAAAATTAGACAGTATTAAAGGAATCTATTGTAAAATTTTCCTGCACTATTTTTTTAATTGTATTTTTTGTTCTAAATTCATCATATGATCTCCAGGAGGTCTTTGACAGTATCTCATCAGAATTGTCAAAGACTATTCTGTTTACCTGTCTATTCCTGTCCTATGCAAATTTGTTCCCTATCCTACAACCTTGTCCAGGATTTTGCTGATAACATCTGGCATGGGAAAAGCCCTGGGGATTCCACAAATCCTCCTGGGAGTAAAGGCCTTCACATTTCATGAGGTTGTTTGTAAAGTCTACTGAATTTGCAGGACAGGAGGATTTCTTTTGGATTTATCATTCAAATTCCTGTGCTGCTAAAAAATATTTGCTGGCACATACCAGGGTCTTATATTTGCAGATTCTATTAACAAATCTGGCAGCTTTATGGAGCATGAGTTGAGCTGCAGTCTCTTTCATGAAACAAGACACAAATCACACCTCAGATCAAGTAGTATAATTTTCATAAATGTTTAATCTACAAGCACAACTGAAAGGATAAAAACAAGTTTTTATTTCATAATATATGGTGATGCACATATACACAGCTGGCACTTATTCCAGATACAGTTTCCCTTAGGCAAGTAAAGGTCAGGAAAACCTCAAACATTACCAAAGAACTTTCCCAGACCAAGACATTTATCTTCTTTGATTCAATTTTAAAAACTGATTTTCTGCATGGCAGAAGCGCTTTCCCTCTGTAAAGTCTCTTTTCACAGTTATGGGAGGTGTCATTTGAACAGGAATTACAGTTCCCTGTAGAACATCCTGTTGACTGACATTCTCTCCTTCATTCCATTTTGTAAATGCTTTTAAATCCCATCTCTGTAAAGTTTTTTCTCCCTTCTATATCATTATTTAAATGAACTCTGACATTTCCAAGTACAAATCGATGGGAGACTTAGCTGCATTATAGAAGAGATGGTGGAACAAAATGCCTACCTAATATACTAAGTGCAGTAAGATGTTCTCAGATTGGCAAATTTATCTTTTTTCCTTGTTCCACTTTATCAGGTTATGCCTCTGTTCATGTTAGCTATGGTTAAAATTTCTCACTGGTCATGAAGCTGGTTTACTTGTACCACCACAACTGACAGGGAGGACGTGAGGACCCATGAGGATGCCCACATGGGAATGTGTGAGCAAATACATGTGTGTGTACATAAGAGTGTACACAGAGATGTGTGCAAATTTAGACATATTTTATGTATCTAAAAATATATGAATACATAAATATAATTTTTTAATTTTTTTTTTTTTTTGGTAATCAGGATTGTGACAACTTAGGTCATTTGCATACCAGCAAAGATCATGCTGGAAATTTCCTGCAGGGGCAGCCTTTTTGGAACTCAAGCAGAGACAGTAGTTGGTATCAGAGGAGGAGCATAACCATGAGATAAAAATCCCTGTCCCAGTGAGCATGGCTTCCTTGCCCCACTGCAGCACCTATTTGACACAACTGTGGCATTTCCACTCCCAAAGCTAATTTTCTTTTGCTGCCAATATGGTGCAAAGGACTCTGCACCAGTGGTGAGACTGGACTCAGGATTTTGTCTGAGGCAGCTCCACAGCCCTGTGTGTTTTCTTTACCATCCTAGGGATTTTTGTGTCATTCAGGTACCAAATGTGCTCCAGAGTGAGAATAAATGGAAGAAAGGAGAGGAGACAAAGAGACAGATCATTTGTCTTCAGGTTTATGTGAAATAATTGGCTAGAGAGAGAAAGAAGGCAGTGAGAAGGCTGTTCTATCCACTTTTTCCTCCCAGCAGAGAGGAGTAATGGAGAGTGTTTTGGAATGAGAAATCTTTTCTGATGCAGAGCAAAGGCACATCTCCATGAATTCAAAGAAGCCTTTAGATTGATTATGTGCTGAGAGTAACAAATTATATTGCAAAGAGAAAAAGAACAATGTTTATTTCAATGTCCAAAGTAATTTATATCTCCTTAAACACTTTGAGGACTATCTGATGCTGTCAGAACTATTTTTCAGTATTATTTGTCTTGAACTGAACCTTTCTGTGATTTCAGGCAGCACTTTCAACACAGCACATGCTGCACACATCTTCATGGTATGCCCAGGTCCTTTTTATTCACTTATTTAAATAGAGTAACTTGTGATTGTTTTGGGAAGATAAAAACTACTACACCCGAGCAAAATAGCACTGAATGCAATTGTAGTTGTTATTACCAGTCTGCATTTGTCACTGATTACATCAGAATCAGCATGATCCCAGATGGACTTCCCTGGGAACAGTGCATCAAGTCCAATGACCTTGCCACCCTCCTTCCCTGCTCCTAAGATGGCTTCTATGGGTTTGGCTGAGAGGGAGCAGATGCCCTGTTTACTAAACCTTTCCTCCAGAAAACTTAGGAATAGTGGGTCCAGGTGTCCCAGGGAGGGAGAGAATGAACTTGCATCTGATTATGCCAGCAATGCAGTGCAGGGACTGATGAGAGAGGACCTCAGTAAGTTTATTTCCTCACCAAAAATCTATCTCATAAAATATGTGCAGAGAGATCATGTAGTATGTGGGAGAACATATAAATGTTATCAGCATTTAGGAGAAAAAGCCAGTGGGAGGTGAAAGGCTCTCACAGTTGCACTTTCACAGCACTGAGACCTGTGTGCTGAGAGAAATGCTTTCCAGCCCCTGAATGAAAACCGCTATGGACAGACAAAAGACCTGTAGGAAAGGAAATAAGGATATGATCACCTGGAGATGATGAAACTGAAAAAATAAAACTGTCTTGGATGTAGAACTGGAACAGATTCTCACAGCTGGAGTGGCAAAATGGGGACCTGACAGCAGCAGAATGGGGCTGCAGCAGAAACCATGCTGAGGACAGGCTGGCGGCTGGGAGACAGGACAAGATGTAGTGTCAGGTCTTGGTTTCCCGACTTCTCTGGAAATCACCTACACATCTGGGACAAAATTTGTTGAGGTGAGGTACAATCTCAGTCACAAATATATATTAACATTGCCTTGCTCTTTACTCTGTTACCTAAAAAAACCATACCTGCTTTTCATTTGCACCTGCAGCTATGAATAACTCGGTTTTTAGTGAAAGCAAAGTCTTTCATTACAGCCCCTATTCTCTGCAAGGAGCTGCACACACAGACAAAACCATATCCCAGTGCATGTACCAGCTCTGCCTCAGTGGCCAGCAGGACCTCTCCTGAAATCACCAGCTGAAATAAATTATGATTCAGTGTATGTAAGACTCGGATGAACCAGCTCATCAAAGGCACTGTAAGTGTTCTTGTTTGAGGGATTCACCATGGCTATTTTTCAGCTATTGCCAGCAGGGCTGAATGGATGGGATTGCTGATCTGTGGCACTTAGAGCTTTCAGCCATAGCAGTTCCATTGAAAAAGACTCTTCTAAGATGCAGCTCACCATGGCACCTTTGTGGCTCTCCTGTTTTGGCAGGAAGTGGTTGAGATTCTTCAGTCTTTATTTGATGTTTGTTTTCTTGTTTGTTTTTCTTCCTGAAAAAAAAAATCGCAAGTGAAATCTGAAATCAGAAAAGAATACTCCAAATTCATTGTAACAATTACTACTAATTTAATTTTGTAATGCATGTCTACCCTGTCTGTAGTGATTTTGCAGTTGCCCTAAAATCTGGTTTTTATCAGAGAATATTTTTCTTTGTTCTTGATTAGCATAGAACTTGTTACTAGAAAGAACATATTTTCAAATATCTTCCAAAATTAACCCGTTTGGTGTCTTAAATAGATACCACATGATGGTAGGAAATGTCCTGTTTGTCTTAGTTTTGAACTGTAATCGCACACATTTAATTTTTAGGGTAGTAATGTACACTAATGATCTTTGTAACAATCTCCTAATATGATTGAACCCGAAGTACCACCTATCTAGCACTTAGAAAATATTGTATAAATCTTAAAACAGAAAATGCTGATATGTAAACAATAACCTAGCTGGTTTCAAAATGTTGAAAAATATTTCTAATTTGGTGTGTGATCTCCTGTGATTCCCCTCCATCTAACCAGCCAGCAGAAGACACTTCCATAGCAGTTAGTGGGAAGAGAGGAAACCTACAGTTTGATACTCTGAATTAATTCTCTCATTCAAACCAGGGTCTGGAATCTTGGTGTCCTCCAACCATGTCTGCTAAATCCAGCTAAGCCCAGAAGCAGCCTTTAGTTCTTGAATTTATATAATGAAGTGTCTTGTGTCCCCAGTGTTGTTCAGGGCAAGGCACACAACAGAATCACAGGATGGTTGGTGGTGAAAGGAACATTTGGATGCCAGCTGGTCCAACCTCTCTGCTTAGCACCATGTCTAGATGGATTTTTGAATGGATTACAAAACCAGAAAGACTTGCATAACTAACATATAATTGATTTTTAGTCTGTCAAAAAACACCCATTTTTATTCCACTTCTACCTGTCATAAAATCTACTGTGCATTGCAAAAGAATATTTTCAATAATTTTTTTGCATATCAGAATATCAATCCAAAAATAAATGCTATTCAAACTAATCTATGCTATTGAGGCCAAAATTTGACTTTTAAAACTAAAGTAAACAGATTTGGAACAAAAAAATTTATGATTGTATAGTGAGCTTGCCACTGAAAGCTATGAATATTAGATGTTTATGAGTGAGAAAATATCAAATCTGAGCAAAAAGATAGTCCATGATACTTGGCATCCAGCTTTAGGAAAAGCAGAATGAGAACCTTGCATTGGCTCAGGAAAAAATGGAGCTGCAGTGGAGCACAGGATTGAAGCTGCTGGGCTCAAATGGGGAATTGTCAATGTCACTTGTGATGTGATCATTGCAAACACTGCAGATATTCTTAACACACACAGCCCATGTGGAGTATTGTCTCATGCCAGTTAGATTCTGTTAGGATTGATCAGGATTTAGGATGTGAAGACAATTGAAATTTTTATATATGTGTGTGCGTGTGTGTGTGTGTGTGCATGTGTGAGTATAGTTTTAGTTTGGTTGTTGGGTTTTTTGGTGGTTTTTTGGTGGTTTTTGTTTATTTGTTTTGTGGCGGGGTTGGTTTTCTTTTTTTCTTTTGGTAAATTTATTTTTAAACTTTCAGAGATACAGAAGAGCAAGATTCACCTCTGCAGATGTGCTTCTTTTGGCTGGGGTAGCATCAGTTTTCTTCACAGTGACTGTGTCCTAGGGTGACATTATGATGCTTGTATCCCCATTTGTGTGTTCTGTTTATGCTGGATATTATGTTCTGTGCCTTCAAGACTGGCTCTGAAGAGTGAATGTTTTGTTTTGGGTTTTGTTATCAGCCCGCTCCCCCACGGCTGGCGGGACACAGAGACAGGGAGTACATAGTGCGGCTTTTGCTTTTTGCTGGGCTTTTTGCTTTGCTCTTGCTCTGGCTTCTGCTTGCTCCTGCTTCGCTCTTGCTTTTGCTTTTGCTTCTGCTCATTAGCTAGTTTAGCTAAGCAGTCCAATTTTTTTTTTCCCTGGACTGTTTTTTTTCTTTTTCCTTTTTTTTTTTTTCCTTCCCTTTTTGGAACTACTCGAACCTGCTCTGGACTGGGACCTGGAAACACCGAGAGCTTGCACCTCGTGGCTTGTAGCAGCCATCTCCAGCGCCGGAGGGACTGACAACAGAGCAACCACCCCCCAAGAGAGACTTTCTGAATTTGTCATCCTTTTCAGAGTGGTGAAGGAGTGTTATCATCTGGTATTGTTCATTCTGTGTGCTGGGGGTGCTGTGCCTGTTAAATAAACAGGTTCTTTCCACTTCTCTCCGAGGAATCCTTCCCGAACCGGTTGGAGGGAGTGGCTGTGTGGGTTTGCTTTCTGGAGGGGCCTCCTTTTGCAGGTTTTCTCCCAAATTTGCCCTAAACTAGGACAGACTGATACAGGGCTAGGCTTTGGATTGGTGCTAAACACAGTGATGATAATTTAGGGATATTTTTGTTACTGCTGAGCAGGGCTTACACAGAGCCAAGGCCTTTTCTGCTTCTCATGCTGCCAGCCTGGTTACGAGACTGGGGGTGCCTGGGAGGTGACACAGGTGACCCCAAATGACCACAGGGATATTCTAGACCACGTGACATCATGCTCAATGTATAAAACGGGAGGAAGAAGGAGGCAGGTGGGGGTGTTTGGAGTGATGGAGTTTGTCTTCCCAAGTCACCATTACAGATGATGGATCCTGGTTTTCCTGGAGTTGGCTGAATATCTGCCAGCCCATGGGAAGCCATTAATTAATTCTTTGTTTTTCTTTGCTGATGTGCATGCTAATTAAACTTTGCTTTTCTAATTAAACTGTCTTTATCTTAACCCATGAGTCTTCCAACTTTGACTGTTCCAGTTCTCTCACTGATCATGCTGGTGGGGGAGTGGGTGTCAAAAGAAGTGCAGAGCATAAAGATTTTGAGCTCTACAAAAAAGGGAAAAGGAAGACGTGAATTATGGCATTGAAACAGAAGATGAAAGTGACTGGAGCTGGAAAGTTATTTCAATTGTCCTTGTCCCTCCACTGGACCATACCTCTGCAGTTGACCTGGAGATGACTGGTGGGAGAGCCAACAAAATTCTTCTTTGCTGAAATTGCTGCCATTTAGCACACACAGTTTGCACAAAGCTGAAATAAAGCTTTTAATTAAACTAGGGAGACCAGCTTCAGGGCAGGCTGTTTCTCTTACTGTTTTAGTTAGAAAAGATGTCAAAAATGCAAGGTGAGAGAGAGCACTGACCTGAAAAAAGTGACAAAGTACACTCTAAAGTTTTGAACTACACACAAAGTTCATTCTAAAGCTTTGAACTATTCATGGAGTCTTTCTCATTCAATCCACCTGTGGGAAGATTAAGAGAATGTCTTCTGGCCTGATTGCCAAAGGTGCTGAGTGCTTGCCACAGCCATTGACTTTTTGCTATGTTTGCCTGGTTTCTTGTAGTGAAGCATCTCAGACTCCTCACAGGAGCAGCCCCTTCTCAGTTTGTCTGTGGGAGGCTGGAGTTCAGCTCCACCTGGGGCAGGAAAGTGAGAACTCTCTAGAGTTATTCAGCGTGGCTGTAAATGCTCAAGCCTCTACATCAGGAGCAGCACTCCAAGGCACTTCACTTCACCCTTGACATATATAATAAATATTTGCAGCTAGTATTGGCAACAACTTCTCCTCTTCTTGGTATATAGTAGGCACTAGGAAAATGTAAAAGTACTGTTTTGTTGGGGTTTTTTTACATTTTGCAGCTCTTTGCATTTTTTGTGGTGTCCAAAAACATCATCATTCTCCATTTGAGAGCATTGTGCTAGACTGGCAAAACACCAGGGCTGAAATCAGGACTATGTCTACCACTAAACTGACAGTACTTGTAGTATGTAAAGTGAAATTGCTTGTTTCCCTTTCAAATAATCTGAAAGGAACCAGTTCATTAGTCCCCCTCCAAACAATAAAGAAAATTCTTTGGTTTGCCTTTTTTTTTTTTTTTTTCTTTTCAGTGAGAAAAAAAACGACTGCCTTATTAGCTGTTTGTTCATTTACTGTCATAGAGTATGCATCAATTTTTAGGAAATTAGTCTGTATTTAATGGACAAAAAAAATTGGTACATGCAAAATACAAGCAGTCAATTCTGTCAAGGTGACAGGGTGCAAATTAACTTTAATCCATTTTTATTTTAGTAATCATGAGGCCCCTCAAAAGCCAAATGGTGGGGGTTTTGCTCGAAGAGGTGATCTGTTCTGCATAGTACTCTATCATTTTAAGCAGAGGAGTGGCAGTTTTCTGTTGTGCATTAGCATATATATTAGATCCAATCTATGCACAATTTTTACATTAGCTTGCATTGATTGCAACATGAAAGGGGCTGGTAACATAATGCTGCATCCCAGGCAGTTCTACCAGTGCTTCCTGCTGGTACAACTTGCCCACTGTAGCATACAAACTTTCCCAGTATAATTGACTTGTGTGGCCAAGAGAGATGAAGATGTGGAGATTCATTTGTAGTCAGGCTTTAGTATATGAATTGTGGTGAACAACCCGCCACAAAGCTAGAGAGTGAATTTACAGAGCCGGGTCATTTGCACAATTGTTCATTGGAAAATGCAAATTAATGTTAAGTTGCTTGCCTTTGAGCAAAAACAACATTTGCTACCTTACAGTTGTGTGAGAGGAGTCTGCCCAGGGCAGTTAGTACAGATTAATTGCTTGTCTGTGACTTCATAGACTGCAGCATGTGTGTCACATGCCCATATCTCTGCATTACAGTTTCTTATATCAATGTAAATCAACTTAACATAGAGAAGGAAATCATTACCTGGCTGATATAGGTGGATTTACCAGTATCTGAATTCCCTTTTATCATATCAAGCCCATATTTGTCATTCATGGTATACTGGACAAAAATATTAATGAGGTCTGCCATCTAAAGTCTGTCCCAAAATAAAACATAGTTCAGAAACAGGGTTAGTGGATATTCAACTTCCCCAGAAAAATAGGCAAATGGAGTTGGCATCCCACACATGGGAGAGTCTGTTCTTGCTAATTTTGCTCTTTAAAAAGCTGAATGAAACACAATTTATTGCTAAGGAAGTCAGCACTTTATATTATCAAACTTTCACCAGCTTTCCTCATATGACTTCTTATATGAAAGAATTTGTTACCCCACAACAGTCATAACTAGGGAGTAATTAATATAATTTTTTTTCTATTCCTGTGTTGAGCTGGATGGATCTGGGATAATAGATATAATGAGAATAATCACAGGGCTGTATTTCAGTCTTGAGAGATCTGCTGACAGCAGAAACTGCCAGGATGGCAACACTGCCAAGCTGCCATGAACTGCCACCAAGCCCAGGGCATAAACAAGGTCTGGGCAACTCCTCCCCTGGGGACAATGCTGCTCCCAGAGATTTTCTTCAAGCCAGACATTTTCCTGAGCTGCAGGGGTGAGCTCTGGTGTAAGAAAATGTAACTGCACCTTCTCTTTCTGCTGCTCTTTAACTTCCCTGAGGAGCAGCAGAGAAGGAATATTTCCTGGAAACCAAGACAACCAGTAATATAAATGTCATATCTTGAAAACCAGATCATTTACTTAGAATTTGATACATAAGAGTAGCACAAAAAAAAAAAAATAAAGCTATGTAGAAAATAAACTAACAAACAAACAAGCAAACAGTTGCTTGTCAAATACATGCTTTTCCTTTAAATTTCCCTACTTTCCTTCCTGTCCATTAGCTAAAGACAATTTTGAAAATATTTATTTCAGGTCACAGTGAGTATCATAACAGCATAATAAAATGATACCTACATTTGCACATGTAGACCTAAATCAAAATTTTGATTTAAATTTGGCATGATTGCATTTTTGTGTAAGATATATCCTCTAATTATTTTCTTTCTACAATTGTACTAGCACACAGGAAAAAAACCCAAACTCCAGTTATAGTTTCTAAGGTTTCAGCAGAAAATTGATGCCTTGAATGATCACCTTCAAGCATTTCCATTTTCTGGGGTTTTTTTTTCGGCATTATATAAAGTGTGACTATTTGCAGAACAGGGCTTTCCCATTTTTCTCTGAAATAACAGTGCTCAGACTTCAACTGAGATTATTGAAAACATTTCAGAACATCTCAGAAGTATGTTTGAAATATGGATAATATGTCTTCTTTTTATATTCTTGTTCTGTACAATTAGGGTGATAATGATTTCAATGAGGGAGATTTTGGTTATTTTTAGAAAAGTGACAACTCATTTTGTGGTAGTTACCACAGTCTTTACTTCTAAAAAAATCAGATGAAGATAAAACATATTTTTTTAGTTCTGAACTAGCAATTTCAAAGCAGTTCTGGACTGGAAATCCCTGCTTTGTGTTTAATTTATGTTAGTCAATTAGACAATCTGAAAGAAAAATGTGGATGTCACCAGTCAGGAAAAAGGGGATGTTAGAAAAAGAGGAGATGATAAGGTCATCAGCTCCTGAGAGACAAAAAGAGAAATTGGTAATTATCAACTATGGAACACTGAGTTATCAGGAAACAGCTCGGGAAAATCTGCAGTATGCCATAACACTAATATCTCAATTGACTCAATGGCTTTCAGTATCTTTGGAGGTCATTCAACTCTGAAAGGTATATTTCGTGAATTCCTGCTGCTGCAGTGACATCAACAGTTCCACACAAAGTTTTACACAAAGTTCCAGTCAAGGAGGTTATGTCTAGATGAGTTGGCCTTATATCTAGCATCCTTTGAAATAAATGGGAAAATTCTCAGCCACCAAAACCAGAGTTAATCACTATTAAAATGACATTATTTTTTGCTACTATTATTGCTGTCACTACTACTATTACTTTTGTTATTCTGTAGACTGTAAGCCATCATTTAGAAAAAAAGAGTTTTTCACTTAGATGGAGTCAAATATTTGGTCTGGAAAGTTCACTAAGGTGCTTGAAACCAGTGGAGGTGCTACAAAGGTTCTCAGTGTGAATTTATTAAACAAAAGGTGGCTCACAATTATGAATTCAATACCATGGTTATGATTGTTCACAAGTGTTCTCATTTTAGCTAAGCAACACTGTTTAAAATTATAAAGGAGAATGATTTGTAAACCTCCCACACTATCTCTAAAATGCAGGTAAATTAGCGTTCCATTTTTTTTTAATGGAAAACTGAAGCAGAAGACATCATTAAACCTTCCAATTTCACAGAGCTGATGACTGTTTCCACACTTTCTGCTCTAGAGGACTCTTCCCCAGGAAGGATTGCAATATTTCACACTGCTTTCATACCTCTCCAGAACTGCAAACTATGGAAGGAAACAGAGCCCAAAGCACCAATCACATCCAATGTCTTTTCATTACGTGAGATTTAGTTACTCTAACTTAGCACAAATTCCTTCTCATGCATGCATCTTGAATAGAAGCAAATGCCATGTTGAGGCATTCCACATAACTGCTTTCCTCTCCTGGCACAAGACAGCGTGACAGGGATAATGGCAGCTGGAGGCCAGCAAGGAGAACTTGAAACAAAGACAAACTGAGTCACTAGGGAGGGGTGACTGTTAGCCAACCTCTACATTAGGTTAAAATGTACCGAAAACAGTGAGGGTTATTTTAAAGTGGTTGCTTTCAGTGCCAGACTAAGCTTTCTCAAGTTCAAGATTATGTGATGTTGGTTTCCTTTCATCAATTTACTCAGTTTCCAGGAATTCACACAGATAAAACCAAAACAACTCAAGTTACAGGTTTTTTTGGCTACTCAGGGAATAATGCAAAACTAAGGTCTGTAGAGTCTCCTCAATATTTTGAAACTTCAAGTTAGTCACCACAACATTCAGAAGTTACCCTCAAGGTGAATCATCCAATACAGATCTCATTTCCCAGATTTTGCTGATACTTCCAATTTTCCTGGAAAAACTTACATTTTTTTCACATAAATCCTCTGCTTTGTTTGTCACCATTGGCAACTCTCTCATCTCCTGTAGTCATCAGGGTCACAAAGTTGGTGCTTTTTTTTTTAACTTCTCCCTTCCCTTCTTTTCCCCTTGTATTTTCATTAAATCCTGCTGCTATTTCTAATATATCTGAGAAATCCAGTGATTCCTCTCTGTCCCTACCAGCAAAACATGTGTTCCCACTACACTTTGCTTCCTTGCTGCAGCAGAAACATTTCACTCAGTAGTGTTGTCATTAAACTCAGCTCATATTCATTCCTCTCAGCAAAGGAGCTTGATCCAAACTCATCTTTGTTTTCTCTGCCTCGTTCTGCAGCTCAGGCTCTGCTGCCTTCTGTGAATTTGACTTGGCAGATGACGTCCATTGCTTTCCCCCCCCCCCCCCACAACGGAATCCTGCAGGACTTCCTAAATTGTTGATGTCATATGTGGGAGGCGGCCTGAAAGAAGAAAGTTTGGGAATGCCTTGGGAGACAACATGTGCGTAATGCGAGCTCCCATGTCAATCACCATGTCAATCACGGTGTCAATCACCCACTCCCCCCGCCCCTGTTCTAGAAGGTTCCTTGGTTCCCTGTTCCCCATTGGTCCCAGGGTTGGAACCACTCCCACCTCCTTTCCCTATTGGTTGGTGTTGTGTTACCCCGCCCCAGCTCTGCCCCAAACCCCGCCTACCTCCCTGAGTTTAAATACCCGGACCCCTGCCAGGGTTGGGGCTTTTTGCCTCTGCTCCCCGTTAGGGAAGGTTGTGTCCCTGCTCCCCTTTATTTCCTCCCTCAATAAACCTGTCTGGACTAAGCACGCAAGAAGCTCTCCTGCTCTTCATTCTGTGGTAAGGCTTTTTTATATTATGATATCCGGGCTTGGGCGGAAGGTGGGCTGAGGGTGGTACCAAACAGCACCGTGGAGGAGACGCTCCCGGAGCAAGAGGTGGCCTGGCGGCACCGGCCCAAGGAGAAACAGCAACCCTGCAGTCATGTTTTCCCTGGTGTGGTAAGTTCTCTATGTCTTCCGTTATTTTGGTGGTCTCTCAACCTTTAGGAGAGAAATAAATTAGTTACGAGAGGAAAAAAAGAGGAAACTGTGATTTTGGAGAGGCAAAGTCAATGGGAAGAAGAAGACAAAAGTTTGATATACATATGAGTGCATATACAAATATAAACATATAAAAATATAAATGAATAAACAGACACAAAGACATCCATGAGTAGGTGGGAGAATCACGCTGGGGTGCACTTTGAACATTCTGTTTGGACTCCTGGAGCACCCACACAATGGCACAGGCTCCTGACAGGCAGAAAATGCCTTTCCCTCATGCCAGTCACGTGCCACACTGCTCCACAGGACAGTCATCATCAAAGGACTGTCAGCCCCACCACCATGCCAGGGACTGATCTTTTGTCCAGATTAGCTACACAGAAGTAGAGAGGCAAACATTTCTCCTGTGCCCTCTGAGCACCTTTTAGGAGCAGGAAAATGTCACATATCTTGTTGCTCAAGGTGCCAGGGGAACTCCATGCACTGAGACCCATTTGAGGTTCATTTTACTGGGGATGGTGGGAGGAAAGAAGAGACAAAAGGCCAAACTTTTACAAGAGGCAGAGCTGTAAGCTGTGATTCTTTGACTTCAGTGCTTCTACAGAGACCCTTTTCTATACCAAAAAAAAAAAAAAAAAAAACAGTGTTAAGTTGTTAAGAGACTGATAAATTCTCTTTTCTAATTTCTTGATTCCAAATAAAAATTTGCATGATGTTTGGAGTACATTTCATCTTCAAAATGTTGAATTAATTCTGATTATTTTTCTCTAGGAATACATTCTTATCATTCCTTCATCTTCAAGGCAGCTTTCCATTTCTCTGCTTCTCATTAAGAGTCTTATATTTTTCCCATCTAAGTAAATGGAAAAATAATGATTATATAAATAAAAGAATAAGGGAATAGTGCTTATATAAATAAAGTACAAATAAAGGAAGATGTACTTGGATTTCTCTTTTCCGTCTGGGATTTTTTTTATATAAGTATTTCCTTTTTCTTTTATTTTTTTTTTCATCTGTGGTCCCTTAGAAGATTTTTTAATCCTTTGTTTAGCTTGTGTCAGTACATAATTTGTTCTGCTCTCTATACTGTTCATTTCATCCTCCTTTATTTACTTTAGGTATTTTATTAGTGTTATTTTTCTGAATATGTCCTATTTCCCTTCTCCTTTTGATCATTCATTTTCCTCTCTCCTTTTATATTTCTTAAACTATAGCAGATATTAGGGAATGTTGGTCATGTTGGAAAAGCATGATGGTTTTGAGTTCTTTGGGTCTATAAGGTTGGAAAAAAAATTAAATATGCAGGCATGTGAATAAATCTGTTATGCCTCCAAACTATTTTTATGAGTCATTTTAAAACTGTTTTTCTGGAAACATGTACCTCTGTGAAACTCAGTGGTGCCACAAATAATCACTGAGATAAAAAATTCTAACCAGCCTCTCGGAAAAAGGATGGGGAGAAAATCTGTGCAGTGCCAGTGGTTTTTAGGGGTAATGTGTTGTGTGGGCACTGTTCGTTTGGATGGCTGGGTTTTTTTCTTTACAAAGCCCGTTCTTACCTTTAAGCTGCGGTGTCATCGCTCTGTGTCGGCAGTGTCAATGAAAACCCAGCTCTGGATTTCTTACATGATAGAATAAGGTAAAGTCACTTGCAGCAATTCCTGAATAAAAATCACTTTTTGTGCTAATATGCACAGCCAAAGGAGTTTTTCCTGTTTTGCCTCCCATGTTTTGAGGCCATATGCAATCAGAAGCTGATTTTAAACAGCTGGAGGTAATGCTCTACTGGTGTACCAAGGGGGAGGATCAAGCCCTGGATATTTGTCTCACATCTATCATATTGCTCTTCTGAGACCCACAGGTCATTAACTAGGAAAACTCTGTGCCATGCTTTCAAAAGACTCTACAAATTCCTTGCATTTCAGTTTTAGAGAGAGGACTTTTAGAAGTTGATGTACTAAATTACATCCATTTGTTTTTCTTCTGAGCATCTAAAAGCATCTGGGATTTTTCCCTTTTTTTAGAATTGCAGTTCTGATTCTTTCTCTCTCAGTTGGTTTGCTTTTTGGGTTTTGGTTTGTTTGTTTTTTTAAGGTAAATGAGCTATTGCCTTAGAGCCTGAGCCAGGTGAGAGGTGAGCAAGGCACCTTTCTACAGTCTCCTTCTACACTGTGATCTGTGAGAATGTTGGACAGAAGGAAGAAAGAATAAGCCAGGAATTTGGGATAAGAGCCCCTGAGGTATAACAAGCTTCTTTCCAAAAGAAATGTGCAGACAATTTCAAGCAGGCTCTGCATAGGCACCAAATGAAGAGGGTGCAAGTGAACACCATTCAGACAGGCAGGGATGGGGCTGTGCCCCCACTCACTCAGTGGGCTCTGGAAATGGGGCTGGCTCCCTGCCCGCACTTTGGGCTGCAGCAAACCTGGGTCCTTGCTGTTGGCACTGAACTCTATAAATAAACTCTACATGCTTATTAGGTTCTATAGCTGCAGGAAGTTTGGAAACTATAATATCCTATATAAGAGAGATTAGTGATTTTGACTGCATGTGGGAAATTGGAGGGTGGTAGGCCTGTCTGGACCTTAGATGTGAAAATAGCAGAAACCTTCAACCATGACTCAGCATCTCTTAAACACTATGGAAAGCAAAGCAAGGAATTAATTCAGTGCTTCCCATGTCTGGGCAGGTGTTCATCCATCCCAGGAGAGCAGGGCCCCATCCCACATAATGGTGACCGGGGAAGACAAACTCTATCACACCAAACATGCCCCCTTCCTCCTTCTTCCCCTCACTTTGTACAATGATCATCATGTCACATGGTCTGGAATATCCTTTTGGTTGGTTGGGGTCATCTGTCCTGGCTGATGATGTATTCATAAGAAACCACCTAGCTCACATGTAGCTTACTCTCAAGACACTGTCCCTCTCCAAGATGGGAGGTATCAGGGGGACAGGGTCGAACATGCTGAAACATAAGAGATGGCCCTTTCAAGTCAGTTTCTGGATTATTAATATTTTCAGCATGTATTTATTTATTTTAAAGTGCACACTCAAAATATGGCAAGTTCTGTTTCTTTTAAGAAAGATGTCAGCTTTGTAATTTAGCTAGTAAAGGGTACCACAGGAATGGCTGAGCATTGTATCATCCATCTTGAAGTGCTGCACCAGGGCTGTATTACCAGGTCAGGAGAATTGTAATTTTTCCCCTGCTTTCCCTCGCCTTTGACTGAGAGTTTACATCTTCTCGTCTTCCCTTTACATAATTTTTACAGTACTAGTCATTATTTCAGCTACTCTGATTGCTAATGAAGACAGCAGAGAGTACTGTAAACACCATTTAAAGATCCAAGGCATGCCAGCTACTCTCTAGCACAGCTCTCATTCAGAGGCACAGAGAAAGTTACTATAGGACACTTCCACTCCATTAGCACTGAGGGGAGATAAGTTCAAGGGCAGCTCTTTGTGTTCCTTACACTATTCTGTGAATGTTTTTGTAAAAGCTGCTGAGCTTGTTTGGTCTCTAAAGCCTATTTGCCTTTTTGCTTTGTTTTGGCAACCTGAGGGAATATAAAGGAGCTCAAAGCATATATGTGCCAAAATATCTAGCAGTCATTTTTGTGAGGAAAGAGCTGAAAGTAAAATTTACACTGATGGTGAGTTGCAGCAACACCACTTACAGTACCTGAAGTGCTCGTCTCATTTCTTTTGCTGCAGAATTGCAGATCAGAGAGGCTGAGGTAGGTACAGTGTGAAATTAATGTCATTTATCTTTAAATATCAGGATAATGTTACACTTGATGTCTACATTTTTATGTATTGTGCTATACCACCTACATTTTTAACATTTCTATAACCTGGGGTATTAGATGGTTTGGAGAGCTGAAAGAGAACATGGATGTGGAAAGAGAAGCTCTCTTCAGGAATACAGACACACAAAATGATGAAGGCAGTAGTATGATCTCCCTACTCACTCCTATGGACACTTCTATTACAGCAGATTATGTCCAAACTTTTTTATTCTATTTCTTCTTTTCCCCTTTTGCTTAGAACAGCACGCTAACAGCAAACCTGTACCATGAACAACTTCTTCCTTCCCTGCTTTGTTTTTTTAATACCATTTGATTTGATAATTCCATATTGGCTTCTTTTAGTGCTTTACACTCTTCTATAATGAGCTAATTAAAGATATACGAGATCTCTTTATTGAGGCATATGCAGGCTGTTCTTTTTGTGTTACTTTTTTGTTTCTGCTGTGAGTCAGACCTTTCTTTCCTCCCACAGTCTCCTCTTACTGGGTGGGAAGGTGGGTTTTTTTTGAGATGGAGGTCAGAGAAGGTTATTCTAAAGCTCGTTCCCCCACTTGTCTTCTGGCACTGTACTAAAAGGTTCCCCATGTTCCCTGGGATTTTATTTTTTTTTTGCCTTGTCAAATAAAGTACACCAACAGCACTTCATTGTTTAGTTCAGCTGCCTTGCTTATAAAAAAAGAAAAACCCTCCGCTGAACATGAGCCTGCTGTATTTGCTTTCTGGAGGAGCAGAAATGGGATTTCAACCTCCTTTCCCACAATTAACACCAGTACCAGTTATTTGTTCCTCCTGCAAAGATGTACCATGAGTGTTGCAGCTTTCTGCGGGTGTTATCTCCCATTCATGTAAAAAATCTCACTGGTAAACTCTGTTGGTATGGAGTGGCAGATGCTTGAGGCCAGACTTTTAACTTGAAAGCAGAGGTTTTGTGTTGTACTGCTGCATGAGCTCAGGTTTTTTCCCTGTGTTGACTAGAATATTCTCTAAAGGTGAATTGAAAACCTTGGGAATCCAGTTTTTTTGAAGCTTCCTGGTGAGATGCAAGGAAAGCTCAGATCTTTTCTGGGATATGAACAGTATGCTGGTGGGTGTCCTTCTCAAGTTTCAGGCTGAAGGGGAGATCCAAACTTTGTGAAGTTTGTGAAGCAACATTTCTATTCACAGTCAGCAGTAGACCAAGCCATGACCTCCATTTGGGCCTTTAATTTTTCTGCCTTTTCTGGGTCTGGAGACATTGGAGTAGACCATGCAACTCTTTTGTGCTAGGGTAGTTTGAAAATTATGCTGAACTCTGCCGAAGCAAAGGCAATTGGTCAGCGGGCTCTTGGGTTCCAGCTGTAAGCTGTCAATTCCTGGTGGCACAGTAACTATTATGGTAAGTAGAAGGACAGGTAAGCTGGCCAGCACATAAAAATGGAGATGCAGTGTCTTCCAGAGATGTCTCTTTGTGGGACATACAACATCTTTTTTGCACACATCCCGTAACTAAGACAGGACAAGTCAGGAAATTTGTAGCTATCTATTGCCTTCTTGAACAACTCATCTGTGAGGAGTAAGGGAGCATTTAGATTTGTCCATTTCCCTTCCCTCCACCTTCACTTAAAGGAAGAGGTCCTTCAATCAACCTTCCAAGTTCTTTCTTTGAAGCCACTTGGCAGAGTTATTTAGAAAAGAAAAGCTGTATTTGAACAAATATTCTGGTCATTTCTTTGTCTCATGCACCAGAGAATGTTGTCTTTATCATCAACAGGAAGGTATTGTCACCCACGCACTAGTGTGTGATGAGCAAACTAATCACCCCATACCTATTCTCTTCTAGTAAAACAAAATAAAACCATTCTCTGTTCCCTACTTTCAGTATTTTATTTGTAGCTGGAACTGTCAACGATTGCAGCTATCCTAAAAACATCTTCCTTGCTCATTCCTGAGGCAGCCATAGAGATGTGTGTTCTGAATCCCCAGAACACTTGATATCTTCTCTGCACACCTGCAGGACCTTTTTGCCCCCGTAGCCTGAGTACTATAATGTCTATATATATATTGGTAGAATAGCAAGAGTTTTATTATGTACCATATCAGCAGTTCTGAGATAAGAGAAGAAATGGGAAAATATGAAAAATAGTAGACCTTTACATCTGTTAATACTGGTTTCCTAGGTTACCTTAATCCCTTATTACATATGGACAGCCAGCATGGTAGTCAGAGGAGAATTGCCTAAAACCAATAATTTCACTGGAGAAAGAAAATTTTGGGTCGTATCTGTCACAAATCAAACCCAGGGAATTTTTGAACCTCAGTGTCAGTAAAAATGGCATTGCAAGACACTGCACTTATTATCCTACAATGATTCCCACATTTCATTTTCTTATTTCACAAGCCAAAACAATTAAAGACAGTATTTTCTTGTACAAGGCAGTACAGGAAATTCTGTGAAAATTTCATAAGCATGTTTGCTACATTTGAGTGGTAAATGAATTCAAGAGGACATTAAAAATGATAGAAGTTTTAAACTAGTGTAACATAATTAAATCTGACATTTTGTGCATGAGATTATGCTGAGAGGTAATACAGTAATTTGTGATCAAGTGACTTGTACATTCCTAGTGTTGATTTTTATGCTGTTACTTAATTTATTCCCCATTTAGTTCCCAGACTGCAACAAAATACAGTACTCTTCTAGTTATGTTTATACACATTACTGTGCCTCTGGCATTACATATTATTATGTCTCTGACATTATGTGTAAATCATGTACAGGATTACCTGCCTGTTAAAATTTTCCTGCCAAAAAAAAAAAAAATGGGGCTGAATTAGTAATAAAGACAAGAAACCTCCAGTTCAGTTTTGCAGCAACTTCAAGGATTCCATTGTCATGCTGTGGCAATTGGGACAGGGTACCCATTAGTTTTTCTTTTCCTAGGGTTAATGCATTAAACCAAGGATATAAAAGGATGGAACTGCCGATGCCTTCCCTCACCTAGAGACAGCTGAGCTAGCTATAAACACCAGAGTATGTGCTGTAAAAATAGGGTATCTTCAGCAACACACACGTTAAGGAAATGCCAAATTGTGGCAATGAGGTTGTTTCTGGTACTTGAGCTAAGCTAATAGAAAGCTTATGACACTGAAGAATAGACATAGGCTTTTAGGGGTTCTTACTGAAATCATGTTTTCAGAGCTTCACAGGTGGCTTCTGAATGTTTTTCTGATATGCTGGAGATTATTTAATGGCCTTTTTCTTCCTGCCACTAAAATTGGAATTTTGGTTTGTATGAAGTATCTAACTCAAGAAAGCTGATTATATTCTCGCTTACCATATTTTTTCCAGTTACACATCACCATCTGTTCAGGTCAGATCTTTTGCAGAGAATGTATCCTTTCCCTGACCCTTATTTGTAGAATAGAGTATGCCCAATGTAGTTACTGAAATGTTTGCCTCTGACATACAGTGATAACACAGCTGTTCTGAGAAATGGGGGTTTACAGGTCGGATCTAGAATGCATAAAATAATATATCTCCAGATAACTATTTCCTTGCTGACTGTAAGAAGTTGTTTCAAGGAGTGACAGCTGTTTAAATTCTACCCCATCTCTGAAGTTTTCTAGAGAACTGGCTGTTACTAAGACCATCATGTAACATCTCCAGTAAGCAAAAAAACCTGAGCTTTACTGACCAGCAGGCTGAGTTACAGCATATACATGACCAATATGCACACAAAGTAACTCTCAGTTAATTCCCAAATTTATCTTTCAAAAAAGAAATACAACAAAGATGATTTTAAATATTTTCCTGAGGCAAAAGCATTAGTACAACCTATCAACTAGAAAACCTAAACTTCACCTTAAAGGTCTTTGTGAAACTCAGCTTTTTGCCCTGAAGCCATAAAGAAAGACATCAAGTTTGATTCATCTTTACATTAAGTTATGTTAGTATAATTGCATCCCTTCCATTTGCATAAATGCAAATCAGGCCCTCTCTATCTTAAATGAAAGTAAAGAGATTTTTCAAGTTCTTTAAGGCATTATCTCTTCCCCTTTAATGAGTTAATTCTCCTCTCTTACCATTTTAGCCATAAGTTGTAGGAATAAAGCAAGGTGAAATGTGATAAGTTATCATTTAGAGTCTCAGGTTTCATTTTTCCATCTATATTTATAACTCCTGAGAGTCATCTTAAGGATTAGAGAATACGGAGAGAAGCTCAGGCGAGTTTTACAGTCTCTCACAAGAGAATGGCAAAGACTAGCATTTTTTTCAATGCTTTTGCTGCAAATACCAATTTTTCTCTTCTTGACAAAGATCCATTTTCATTCAAAAGCTCTTTGTGAATCTCAACAAAGCTACAGAAATTCTTTCATTTGCAATGAAAAGTAAGAAACAAGCATATTTCACATCATTTATAGTACTACTAGGGACATTTTCTTCACCTCTACTGCAGCCAAGCAAGTAATTATCAACAGAAGGACTTGACTGTAGCATTCATGAGATGATGTTGGCACCAGAATCCTTTCAGAGATTGGTTTTCCTGAACCTTTTATCTTGTTTTATTTCGCCTTTGATAGTAATGTGATCACTGAACCCACTCTTGATTAAAACCCAATAATGCAATTTCTATAGGCACAAACAGCTATCCTAGGAAGATTTGAGACAAGTCTGAAGAACTTCATCCTACTTACTATCTACAAGTTCATTAACCCTGCTATGTAGAGCTGATATTCCTCTTTTTCCCAGGAAGTTTGGTCCCTGAGCCCGGGGCTCTCTTCAGCTGCTGCCATGTGCTGGCAGCAATATCACCTTCTTTCATACTGTGTCCTGAAATGAAAACTCAAAATCTCTTACTCAGTTTCTCTTGCAATCATGTAAGCCATACTATGCATTTAATAACAAATGTGTGTATTTAAAGTGGATATCACTTACGATTTTTAGGTAGACTTTTCACAATCCCCTGCTAGAGAAACCCAAGCCTTCATGTGCCACAGCTGAGTTTAAGGAGTGGATAATCTTAGGAGCAATGTTTGCAGTTACGCATAGTAAGCTGGATAATCAAAATTCATGTGACAGAGGATAAAGTAAATCACATTGGGTTCAAACAAGAATTTATAAGCCATAGAACATATTGAAAAACATGACCAGGTGCATTATATAATTTTAAACATTGCCTTTTTGCTTAAATATCAGTCAGTGATCATTGGCAAAGCATGAAACAGCATTCATCTGACCAAGCTCAACACTGCTATGAGAACTGAGCTCTCAGCCAGCTTTAATTACACCCTACTTTGGATAAAATCCAGTGACAG
Organism: Motacilla alba alba; assembly: GCF_015832195.1. Taxonomy (NCBI): domain Eukaryota; kingdom Metazoa; phylum Chordata; class Aves; order Passeriformes; family Motacillidae; genus Motacilla; species Motacilla alba. The sequence goes on from NC_052016.1 coordinate 113,425,796, forward strand.
GGTGTAACAGCAACAATAAAGGTATTTAGGAAAGGAAACATAAGAGCAAATTGTTGCAAGGCACATGACTCCTCTAATTCATAGGCATTGTTAGTGTGGGCAACATCATTAAATAGCTTATCACAGTCAAAAACATTCTCTGAAGGCAGATGGTCTAAAATTGCATGATTTTATTTAGGTTTTGATTTACATACTGATCTGAAAGGACTTTATTTTATTTTATTTTGCATGAAAATGAAAAAGTTAGTTGCATTCTTGTACAGATAATTCCATATGCTTAATTATCTCAGTAGGATATGTTTTATTAATGCACATGTTTTCCTTTGAACATATTTTAATTTGCATTTGTGGCAAGAAGTTTCAGTCTCCCTTCTGCACTATTTCCTGTCCGAGCAACATCACTCTTTGTTTGGAGACGAAAGGATATTTTGTTTCCTGTTAACTTTAAGGAGTATTTCTGAACCAAGTTTACTGTCAGGGTCCTGAGTGCCCTAATGTTTATTGTTGGCCCTGAGCAGCATCACCAGCATCCTCCTCTCACAAACCCTCACCCTCCTTGCCCAGGAGCTGCCCCAGTTGAGAACTCTCCTAGTCCTGGCCTGAGCAGTGCTCCTGCCAGCCCAGACCCTTGTCAGACCCCGACTCACCAGCCCTGCTCACCATCCCCAGCACCTCTGGTGAGATGGGGCCACTGCCAGGCAGGCGGTCCCTGTCCCACACCCCTGCCACTGCCTGTCCCACCAATTCTGCATCCTGATAGTCACTAAGACATGGACATTTTTAACAGTTAAATTGTTCCATGAGGAAGTTAGAGGTGTGATGATCATTTCCCAAAAAAATCTTCGAGCAGCTCCAGCACTCAATGGCAGTTGGCGGACCATGAGCTCATTTGTGTTGAAGACTGGGCTGGGATTTACTCCCTGCTTTTGTGTGTAATGCCAATTTGAACCCATCTAAATTGAGAGGTTATTTTTGTATCAGGATGCTGAGTAAATAAATGTCAGCTCCTCTCAAATTCAAGAAATACTTAAGTGTTTAGGCAGAAAGAGGCCAAAGGATTTTTAGACCCTACAGCCTCCCTGAGAAGGTGGATCCTTCATCTGTCCTTCAATGACAAGGAATCTGGATGAGCACAAACCCCCAGACGTCCTGGTCCAACCCTAGAAAGAGAACCAGGGCAATGTCTTAGTGTGACATATTCTGATAGTGCCAAGGAGTGCCCCTCTGGCCAGGAGAATGTTGGAGACTTCATCTCACCTTGGGATGGTGACTTCCCAGCCAGAGGAGATGCCCTCATTTTGAGACCTTACACTTGGCCTTTCGTGCAGAATCACACACCCTCTGCCTCCACACAGCCACAAGCTCACTATGTACTGAAGCAGTGCCTAAAGGTGAAATCAAGAAATATTTCTCCTCTAAAATGTGGACAAAGCCATTCCATTTTCCAAAGATAAAGAAGAGAAGGCATTCCTGGCCTCTACAGGATAATGCTGAGGATGGGAAGCACATCTGCAATTCAAATGTTAGAGGAAGATGGCCAGCTGTCCTGTTTGATGAGATGATCTCTTTTTTTGTAGTCAGGTGTCCTGCTGTTTTGATGAGTTTTATACAGGCTGCCATTTGTCTTGCATTGTGGCTTTAGGACAAATATTTTAAATTGTCCGTTTCATAATGCAGATGTGAGGTGTTCCTGATTACCCCGAAGAAGCTTGCTGAGCAATTTTATTTTAATGTTGGAAAAGATGAGCTGGAAATTATCTTGGCATCATACCAAAATCTATAGAATTAAAAAGCAGGTTGATTGGGTTTTATGCGCGTATTCAGACTGGGAGTGCTTTAATGACAGTTTTGCTTTGTTTCATCTGCTCTTTCTTCTGCAGTTCTTTGCAAGCAGTTTTGAAGAAATGAGCCTTTTTTGGTCTCCTGGTCATGTGTTTGTCAGTTTATTATCACTTTTCAGTACAACACAGATAAACCCTAATGTGATAATTTAATGAAATTTTAATTGCTTAACTTTTGTTTTGGTAGCTTTAGACTTAAATAGAATATAAATATTTTTGGGAAGTCACTTGGATATCATGAAACACAAATAAACTCAGCAGTCACAATATAATTAATTTTACTTGAAAAAATGTGTTTGGGGTGAACAGGATTGTTTTCTCTCGCTTCCCTTAAAGGAAAAAGCAGCTGGTATACCCTGGAGGGTAAGTGAACTTGCTCAGGAAACAAATGGTTCTAGATGCTGCCAAGTGTGGCAGGAGAATAAAATTCTCAGCAAGGAGTAAATCAAGCGGGTTTCAAGGTCAAATTCTTCTGGTTTAAGGTCAAGTTTGTGTACAGAGAGCCATTTGACAATCAGCAAGACAAACTGGCACAGAGGTAGACTCATATTTAGGGTACATCTCACTGCTTTTCCAGTTACATTACCAGTTAGTATTAGTTTTCTCTGTTCAGAAACGACATCATTCTAATTTAAGCATAAAAGAAAATATCTTGCTGGAACCTAAAGGACCTCTCTGCATGGGAAAGATTTGCATGGACTGATCTCAAAACGCTAGGTCCCAGCACAAAACAAAGATTTCCCTGCATCAGAAGGATGATGAAAGACCTCAGTCTAAAACTAAAAGTGCAGACCTAAGCATACTAATTCTGTATGCTGTGCAAGAACTTTGGGGTGATTTAGTTTATGAAACTCACTTCCCTCCTAGCTGTTGCTTCAGCTGACATTTAGCTGTTTTTGCATCAACTATACCCCTGCAACAGCAGTATGTTCAGAGATTTTAACTTTTCGGATTTAAACTGTGAGAATGCAGAAGAAATGCCACAGAAATCTGGAAAAAAGGAAAAAAACCAAAACTATTTAACATATATTTTTGTTGCTTTTTGAGATGACAATCTCAACCCACTTTTCCATAGGTCAGGAAGAACAAACACAACAGGCACATGGAGAAAGCTAAATAAAATTTTGAAAAGTAGCGTCCTGGTATGGATCATTTTGTCAGAACTGCTGGGAGAACTAGGATAATTTCTCTGTTCAGTCAAACAGCTCTGGACTTGGACTTTTCAGCTCTGGACTTGGTCAGTGTGTTGCTGAAGATGTTGCTCCTCCCTGACTGGGGGATGCTATAAGCAGATTTTCCTGCCAACCACCTCCAGCCTGAATAGCTGCTCATGCAGCAATATTTGAACCAGCAGCATGGATTTATGTGGCTTGTCTCACAAAAACCCAGACTCTCAGTCCAGAGGTAGTTACAAGATTAGCTTTTTAAAGGAGAAATTACTATAAGAGGTGTGCTGGTTTGCCTGCCCTGCCTGCTGTAAGACCATAAATCAGTCTACTGGTTGTAATTCTGTCATTCACATCCTTTGGGAAATCCAGCCACCAACATCATGCAAAATCTGAGATCATCATGAATGTGTCAACTGGGAGATGGTGCAACTAGTCTTGCTGTCAATTAGAAATAACTTCTGACTCAATTGTAACCTAGCAATTATATTTCAGTCCACTCCCTAGCATTGCGCCACACCTGTTCTCACCTCCAAGAAACCCACAGGCAGGAGAATAATCATTTTGAAGCTCATAGTTTATAACAAACAACAGGAGGAGGTATCCCTCAGGATCTCAGCGTGCAAGCTGTTTTCACTGTAGTCACACCCTGCAGGAGGTCTGCCCTGGAGCACACTTTGAGCAGGGTGCTGGGATTAGATGATCTGCTGAGGTCCCTTCCAGCTTGGATGCACTCTGTGCTTTTGTGAGGCATGGACTGGTGTCATGGACAGTCAGGGCTGAGCTGTGCTGCACTGCCCTGGCATCAGATGTCCCTGATGGAGCCCTGCCACTCACCAGCTGACTCCTCAGTCACCACCATGTTCTGCTCCACTCTCATTTCTCTTCGAAAAAAACTTCTGAGAGCCCACTGACCTTCTGAGGGACTTCACAGATTGGTTCACTTATTTTTGCTTTGATTGTGACAAAGAAGCATTCCCTGACAAGATCAGTAAAGCTGCGTGGCAGTGGCTGCTGGTATCAAAGCTTGTTCAGTCTGTTTCATGAACAGCAGCTCTCCCTGGCTTTCCTGAGCAACATGAGTCTGCCGGGCTGGGAAATACAAACCAGAGGAATTTCTGTTGTGTTCTGTATTTAGGTCTATTCCATTTTTTCCCACATTTACAAACAAACAGGATAATTTGTTAAACCTTCATTGTTCTTCTGCAAGCATCCCACAGCGGGGTGTGCAGGGCACTCAGAGGTTCGAGCTGCTCCTCTGGGTCACTCCCATCAGCTGCAAGGAAGGGCAACCAAGGCACCTCTTCCCCAAACTCCACAGCTCCAATAATCAGTACAAACCAGGTCACCCTACAGCTTGAAAAATATTAAAAGGGTTGGTTACCTCTGCAACTTCATTCTAATCTAAATCAATAAACATGTTGACATAAATGATATTTTCTTCCTCCCAGGGGGAAATCTGAGTTGTTCAACAATCCTGCTGTGGCTATATTTAATGTTTTAGAGGTGGCTAGAAAATGCTTCTCACAATAACCAAAACATAAAAGATATTATTATCTTGGCTTGTGAAATGGGTGAAGAGTTTGATTTTTCTAATTATGAGATTTAAAAACAAGGATAAAGAAAAATTTTAGACAACAACTATCAACTTTTTGCAAACAAAGCTTGAATTTTCTGCAACATCACTCAAAGAAAAGCATTTCCTCTTCCACAAAGGCTTCTGAACTAACTAAAAAATTAACTTCTTGGCAAAAAAGCTAAAGATTTTATGACTTGCATTAATAAATTTAACAGCAATACATGTAGAAGAAGCTAACCTTTTTTATCAGTTTAAAACAAAAGAAATGAAGTGTCAAGTGAAGGTTGAAAATAAATATCAAGATAATATTGATGCAGATAAAGGATGAATAGATGTATTCAAATATTTGGATACACTGCCTGTACCTTGTAAAAACATGAAAGCACAAACTGAATTTTCATTGGCAGGGGTAAGAACTACTGCATAATTAAAAATGTTGCTTTCACCTATGAATTCTTTATGAAGAGATGAAAAGTTCTGGTTTAGCATTGGAATTATTAATATTGTTATCATAAACCAATATTTTTCAAAATTTTTCCTACTAAATATTTTATTCTGCTTTTTCAAAATCTTAGATTTTGAGAAGAGATACACTCTTCAAAGGAACACCAGAACTGAGAAGGCTCAGTCCTACAGCTGCAGAGCATTTATGTAATTGTGACATTCAGTAAGCAATTCAGTAGGGTTACCTAAAGAGTTGTGGAAAGTGCTTCCCAAGACATAACACTTGACCTCATTGCTCCTGTTGTTTCCAGTAGTTACCACTTTAGACAGATGGACAGATACTTAGATAGATATAGTATAGATGATATAGATCATATAGATATAGATATAGATAGATGATATAGATATAGATATAGATGATATAGATATAGATAGATATAGATATAGATGATATAGATATAGATGATATAGATATAGATATAGATGAGATAGATATAGATATAGATGAGATAGATATAGATGATATAGATGATATAGATATAGATAGATATAGATATAGATAGGTTATATAGATAAAGACGATATAGATATAGATTAGATATAGATATAGATGATATAGATATAGATATAGATATATTATATAGATATAGATAGATTATATATATATAGATTATATAGATATAGATATAGATAGATTATATATATAAATTATATAGATATAGATATAGATATAGATATAGATATAGATATAGATAGATGATATAGACATAGATATATATAGATAGATTATATAGATTAGATATAGATATAGATGATATAGATACAGATATAGATATAGATATAGATAGATGTAAATATAGATATAGTTATGGATATAGATATAGGTAGATATAGTTTGTGATATAGATATAGGTGATATATAGATAGATATGGATATAGATATAGACAGATATAAATATGTCTTGACTCTAATAAAGCAAAGGTAATTGATTAATTTAGCCTAAAATATGTAGTATATTAAACCTATGTACTCCCTGTATTTCATCAAGTGTGAAGATGGGGAAGGCTGAGCATTTAGGAAGTCATGGTATGAACCAGCTGCAAGCATTAGTTACGCTCTGCAGAGGACAATGTGATCTAATGCTGAATATTTAGAATTATTAGACATGTAATTTTTTTTGGCTCATAAAGAATTTGGAATAATCACAAGGCAAGCACAATTCATTTTTCAATTGGCATGGTTCCTTGTGTCTTTTATCTGATCCAAGAATGATTTTCACTCCAAGGCTTTCTATTTTATTCCTTTTTTCCTCAAAGCGACACAGTACCATGTCTTCATCGGCTCTAGCTATGTAAATCCTTTTTTTAGTTGTTTTGCTGTGTGTGCTAAAATTATTTGTCTCATTAATTTATCTCTTAAAAAATTGAAAGTAAAACCTCTATAAAATATCTGCATGTTAAACTTACCTGTTGTAAGCTAAAAACCATGCTGAAAATACAAACACACAGACACATCAACAAGGTACAGCTTTTACTGTATTAACATTGAATTTAACTTTATTAATGCCAAAGAAAACCCTTATTAACAAGTAAAGATCAACACTTAGCCAATCAATGAAAGCCAAGTAACCATCACTGCACAATAACAGGGAAACACCACAAATTGATGGCAACCTACCAGTTATTTTCAGAGAAAAAAGTCTGTGGGAAATGGTTAAGTAATTAGAAGCAACTTAAGGAAGATAAACATTTTATGGTGCCGTTTCTTTTCAGCCAGGGAATTCAACATTGAGTATTTACTGAACCCCTGACAAGCTGAGGAAATGCTGAAGCTGGGCAGCATATCTGGGGCCTGGCACTGTGGGCACCTGAAGAGGAGGTGCTGCTCCATTTTCATCTGAAAAAGTTACTGACCATTTCCTGTGAAGAGCCCTGTACACAGGGATACCGTAACATTTCCAGAGCTTCCATGCAAAGTCCATTCATCACAGTATTGATTCCTGGCTATGTCTGAGATGTACCAGAGGAGAGAGAACCCAATAATGAGCTGCAGCCAGCAGAGAAACCCACATGAACTGCTGCAAGGCCCCCTCTGTCTGGGAACTGCAGGGAAGACCCAGAATAACTGTTTTGGCAATGACAGGGGCAGCTCCTTCCTAGATTTTATCTTTCCCAAGGTCATTTATTCCTTTCTCATTTATGACTTCCTGTCTGGGCATGTTGTACAATCAAGAGCAATCACAGGGCTCCCAGGAAAAATTAAAAACAGAATGAGATGCCACTGCCAGTAGAGCAGTTTGTCAAGCCTGCAGATGGGTTTTGAGGAGCTCTTGGGAAAGATACTCAAGTAGGGAAAGAAGGTTATTAGCTGGATGAACTAAGCAGCAAAATCCACTCTAAAATGCCATTCTTTTGCCATAAATATGCATCAGAATCCATGCCCTCAATGCTTTTCTCTTATTTCTGTGTGGTATTTATGATCTCCAGCCTGCATAGATCATCCTTTCACCACAAGAAGCTATTCTGAAAGGAAGGATAAAACAAAGCAAATCCATGTGACTCACAGAGTATTCTTCACTGTGAGCAGACCTTCATGTCTGTGAAGACCACAGAGTTGCCTGCGTCCATTCTGGATTTCTGCCTGCAATCCACGAGCCTCCTGTCAGGGGCAGCACGGCCAGGGCATCCCATGGGACAGACTGGGGCAAGGACCCTCCCCAGCAGCCTTGTCCCTCTGTGAGGAGCAGAGCTGAGCCAGGGGTGGTGGCGGGGCACGCCAAGAACCTCTCACATATCAGTGCACACAGGAGTTCAACCCCGGATTTCTCAAAACCATTTTGGGAGCCAACACAAATGACCATATGCTACCCAGAGAGTAGAAATTAGTTTGCAGGGAAAAAAATGAAGCAGAAAGAAAGACACTCTCAGTATCTCTGAGTGTCCTGCTCGCTGCATTATTTTCCTTGCAGCAGCAAGAGGACAGTAGGTCAGAAGCTGCTGGGCAGGGGAGGAGAGGTTCTCACACTGAACTGTGCACTGCAGCAGCTGAGCCAAGTGAGCCCTGGCAGAGCAGGACTGCCCAAAAGCACTGCTGGGTGCTGGGAGCAGAGACATCTTGTCCAGGGTGATATATTAATGGAAGAGAGGAGGCCTGTGACAAAGAGCCTGTTGCAAAGGGAGAAACATGTGGAGATGCTGCTGTCAGTACTATGGTAGAGGAGTGATTCACCTGGCAGTTTTTCAGATATACTGCTGCTACTTTCATTTTCAGAGAAAGTTTTCTGTATTTCCTATTAGAACTGGGAGCTTATGAATAGAAATGTGTTGTCCATGAATGTAAAGCACACAGTTAGCAAAGTTTAGTGAATTCAGAAGCACCACATAGAAGGATCCAGTAAGTTATACAGTTATGTTTATATTTTTAATAAGCATCTCATCTATTTAAGCCCATCTCATATTGCTGTCTACCATATCTCACAGCAGGCTCCTTAACCTTGTTGAAAAAAACTGGTTTTGCTGAAGTCTTCCACAATATCTAGAGGAGCAGTGATGCCATGGCCCAGTGAGCTGTATATCCACTATGTGTGGAAGATAGAGGACTCTAGCTGACTGGACTTGGTCAACAAAGGGATCAGAAAGTGCAGTCAGACCACACACACCACCAGCACATGGCTTCACAGTAGAAAAATGTTCCGTAAATGCCACTGGTCAAGTTGTGTCTCTGGGTCTCATCCCTCCTGCCTAAAATACTGAATGGATGCAGAAGTTACAGCCACTGAATTCAGGGCAGAGATTCAATTTTGGCACAGAATAGGCTCATTAAGTATATTTCACCCATGTTTCTAACATTGTTAATCTTTTTTAAAGTGCTGTGAAATTTGAAGGCACACATAAAAAAATTCTGCTGAAAACATATCCATTAACACAGACCACGATGACACCTCTAAAGCTTTTGCATCGTTTCCGCAGTACTGTTCATCACATATTTATCACTAGGCAATTTATTTTTGAACCACAGATATTTAACAGATAATAAAACAGGAGTCATCTTTATAAGGCTGAGAAACTCAGAAAATACCCAAGGGTCAAGGAGTACTGTGTCAGCTTGAGAACAGAAGGGATAATATTGCTAATGCTTAACGTTTTCTAAATTGTCAACACTGAACAATGAAAAGGGGAATAAAATAACTGATTACTTTTTGGCAGAATAGCAATAAACTTAAAGGAAACTTAGGAAATTATTTTGAGGATCTGAACACAGCTGGTGACCAGAATGAGATGTGTCAAAGAAAGGCTGTGAAGGAAGCCACACTGCCAGCCTTTGTACAGAAGGACTGGGAATACTTTCTTGGTTTCTTTTTCCAGTGCTGTGAAGTAATACATTTGATAGGCTAGATTAAGTAATAGCAACCCAAGAGTTGTAGTTAACATCTGTTGATGGTGCTCCCTGGAGACAGTAACCATTTAAGTGTTTAACCAAGGAGTAGAGGCTTGTAAGGTGCTTCAGAATACCTGTTGGAAACAAGAGAAATGCTGCATCAGCAATCTCTGTGATTGCCTGATCTTCTTCATTGCTCTGCTTCCCACACGTCCTGCTGATGTTCCCAGGGGTGTTTTCCTATCCAGACCCGAGCCTTTCAAGTAGACAAGCATGCTGCATCTCAGGACTACGTGGATCACAGAACTTTTTGGTAGGATGGATTCAGAAAAAGTACCATTTTATTAATCCCATTTAATACATTTATTACTGCTATTTAATAATGGGAGTTTATGATGGTAAATGTTGCAGATATCCATAATCTTTAAAATGAAAACCCAGATTCAGAGACAGCTATTCCAAGGCAATTCCAGAAAATTTACAGCTTGTCTGCTGTACCTCAGCTTTACCTCTGTAGGTTGCAAAAGCTGTCACCTTAAAGTACAGAAGACACCACTGTTAGGAGAGTAGGAGGGCAGAATGTGTTGTTACTGTTATGAATGAAGTCATCAATCCTTTAGTTGAACAGAAAATAAAGGGGTGGTTTAGAAAATGGCCTCCAGAGCGATTACTGTGTGTCATCAGTTAGAGCAACCCGCATTGTTCAGAGCCAAAGGCAGGGGACAAGAAGCTCACCAGCTTCAGGAGATGAAGACTGATGATGCAACTGATGATGCAGGACTGATGATGCAACAATTCAGCCAAGACAACCCAACAAGGGGACTACAGACACCTTGAGCTTCAATACCATCAGTGCAGATTCTGAAACCTCAGAGGCAGACTCACAGATGTGCTAGTCCCACGTAACTCCCTTCTGTGTCTCAAAATCTCACATTGTCACTTCACTATCTTTATGTTATATTTATGTTATTTGTTCTTTGCACAGCTTTACTCATCGATTTTCCTTTGGAAGGGAAATTACTACAGCTTTCCATCTGATTTTCTCTTTGCTGTCTACAGTGGGTTTCTGGTTTAAAAAATAATGCATCTGTTGCCCCAGTAAAAGTTACATAATTCTCCATTTACTCATACAGTTTTGCTCACTCTTTTATGTTTTCCTGCTCATCAGTATGCACACCATCTGTGCCTCTACTACAATGTTCTGACATGGCCTCCAGACTTAATGGTTTTAAAGTTTTATTACTTTGCCCTTCAGCGTCATGTGGATAATTTTGCTCTCTGTTTTAAAAATCTGCCCTTTCAAACCTTGCTCTTAGCATGTCACCCATTGAGAAATTCAGCCCCCTCACCTCTACAGGATATCAAACCTCGTTGTATGGTTTGGCTGGCAAGCAGTAGAAACACTGTAATAACAAGAACTAAACATAGCAGTTATATTTGAGAGGACACAAATTTATTAATTACAGAAGAAAAGGATAGCATGCAAAGAACACAGCTATTACCACTGAGTGCAAATGAAGAAATGCTTTTAAAAGAAACTCTGGTCACTTTTTTAATGTAATGATTGAGAGATCTCGGACAGCTAATGTATGTGATGTGAGCTGGAAATACATTGTCACAGTTGTGCTAAATCCCCTCAGTCTCTAATAATGTGCATGGTGAATCCTGCTAATTGACCCTCAAATTTAAATTCTGCCCAGTTTAGCTAGGGAGATTTTGGAGACTGGCAACTCTTGCAGGCAGATTTCATGGAACACTTGGACTCAGAAGGGCTGGAAAATATTATTTCCTCCGACCCAGGAATGTTTTGCAGCAAAGCTGGTCATTTTCAGACTGCAAGAGGAATAAAGGTTTTCTGATTAAGGCACTGAGCAGCAAGATGAAAGCGTAAATCCCAGCTCTGCCAGAGGTTGCATGTATATCCCAGGGCAAGTCACATCACCTTTCTGTGATATGTGTCTGCAGCTACAAAAAGTGAATCATTATTTTTCCATCCTCAAGCATTTCTGAGTGATAGCTCCTTTGGAGTTGGACTTTTTCCAACAGTATGTTTGTAAGGACCTAACACAAAAGCATTTTATCTAACTGAGACTTCTAACGTTCTGTGGAATAGACCATTAAGGCTTCTACTTAATGCATAGTATGAAAAAGAAAAACTGCAAATGATCTTTCAAGTTTTTTTGTAATGTCAGCTAGGAATAATGCATACTGGGGTATTTGGATTTATATATGTTGTTAGAAAGGCACAAATGAGAGCACAATCATGACTTAATCATTCTGAAAGATTTTACTCTCAAAATCTGATTTTGTTTATTGGTGTTTTCAAGTTTGTGGAACATGAAAAAGAAAACAAGAGATGCTTCATTTTGAAACTGATGAACACATTAACATTTATTGTGGAAATATCAACAAGCTTTGCAAGAATACAGACTGCTTCTTCTGTACCCTATCAGTATTCTTGAAAGAGAGCACAGTGGAGGACTTCCCTTCAAAGTTATTTTCAATGACAACTGAGTTACTTTGCAGTGCTTTATTTCATATTAAATATGGTTATATTTTATTATCTTCTACAAAATCCTCTTCATTGTTTTCACTTAAACAACTAAACCCTTTCCATGTTAAAAAAGATATAATTTTAAAAATGTATGCCATTTTTATCCAATTCCATCTGTTCCATTTTCATTATCACAGTTCCAGTGTACTAATATTTCTTTTCTATCAGAAATAATGAAAACCTAAATAGAAACAGTTGTTATTTGTAAGAAAAGCATTTGCCAACTCAAGGCCTTCAGCAAAGATTATTTTAAATTCAAATTTAGTTACTCATCAGAACTACAGCCGTTGACTACAAGGTAAAAAATATATGCATAAAAATTTGGAAGAAACCAATTCCAGTGCAGGTTTATAGCTCTGAAAAGATAGCACAATCCTAAATTTTCAAATATCTCAATTAAATTGAGGTTTTATTTCCCAACTGGATGAATGTTGGAAAAATTATGACCCAAGCAACAGTAATTTTAAAATCATTATTAATTTCAACAGTTTGGAAATATATATTCTGTGTTTGAAATACACATGGGCCAATGCCCAGAAATGAAACAATGAGATTCTGTTAAAAATGTATCCAGATCACAATGACAGAAGAAATTAACAGTAGCAACTAAAAAAGTTTTAGAACATTATCCAGCAAAACCTTTTTCCCTTCTTTCTCTTAATCCCAAAATTACTGCCTGTTCTCTCATGTAAAATTGTTTACCTAAATTATGAATCTATAGGAAACTTTATAAAAATTTCCTTGTTTAATTAATTTATAAAGCATTTTTTTAAATTAGTTGTTTTTAACCTAGGGGAGCCCAAGTATTTTCATCATTTATTGGTGAAACACACAAAATGTTCTGTTCCTTTCCAGTATGGATTTTGCCTTCAGGCTCTTCCATGAGGTTTGCCGCCTTAGACTTACATATAGAGATTTTTATTCTAAACAGTGTGATGATATATTGATTTTGTTCTAGCCATACCTCCCATTTCAGCACCTCATTAAAATTTCACTTTTGCTGCTTGCTAAACATTGGAATCCTTGCTCATCTCTTTAAGCTTTTCTCTTTCAAACTAATTGAGACTGCTCGCTTTGACTGTCAGCACAATGGCATGCTCTTTAGGGCAGTTTTGGGACCTAAATATCTGAGACAATCAGATGGTTTTCCAAAGGGCGTGATGAAAAACATTATTTTGTTACCAGTGCATGTGCAAGCAAGCACCAGCCTGAAGGCTAGAGACAGAATTATCTGTTCTTGAAAGTGAATCTGGATCTGGTCAGGTGAGAAACACATCAGCTGTTGTGGAATAACAGCCTGTATAGATCAGCCCTGCATTGCAATCAGTACTCCCCAGATCCTAAATAACAATAATCCATTTGCTAAGCTCTGCCTGAATTACAGCTGCTTTCAAATGGACAATAATATTTGTTGATTTTTCATTTCTCTCAACTGTGTTTTCCAAAATGACTGCAAGCTGCCAGCATGGTGCTCTGCCACTAAATTAAATGAAATGCTCTCCCTGCTTTTCTAAGCACCTGAGTCTTGGAAAATATCAGTCTGGTCTCCCACCCACATGCTCTCATCCTGTTTCCCTCATCCACAGAGCATATGCTGCAGATCAGGTTGGCTCTAGTGAGCAGCCAAACAGGAATGTGTCTCCGGAATAAACGGAATGAGAGTCTCCATTGGCAGTGCAGTGGCCAGTGTGCCACAATGCCATGCACGGCAGTCACAAATACTGTAGTCTAGGTTTCAGTGAAGAAATCACACATTGTCACATCCAGCGGGGCCTTTCTAAGGGCTGGGCAGTGCCACCAAAGCACTATTAAGTGGTCCTGAGATTAAAGTTGCAGTTCATTCCCTAATGAGGATATACAAATTCTTTGAGCTGTAGGACTGACCATACAATTGCACCTTTTTGTAAGGGGCTTAAGTGATGTTATTTAGAGCATGACTCCAGTGAAAGATAGACAATGTGGGAGTCTCCATGAGCATTAGTTCTCAACAATAATTTAAAACAAACAAAGAAACAAAAAAAAAAAAAACAAATTCAAAATACCTAAAACATGTAAGAAGGCAAAGAGTTTTACAAAACCAATTTATTTTTATGAAAATCAAATTCATAAAGCTTAGCCAGACTTCAGTATGTCTTGCTGGTTTTGTTTCTTTAAAATTTAAAACACAGTCACTCTTCTGATCACAGACATGCAATGAAGGCTCCTGGAGCCTGTCACTAGAACCAACAATTCTGGGGGTAAAGCTGTGTTTCATCCTTCTTACCATCCTTGCTCTTGGAATACAAGAAAAAGTATTCCCTGAAGTGTCTTTCACAAACTTGGCTGCAAAGCCCATGTCCTCTGCACTGGCACAGACACTTCTGGACCCTCCTGGGTGACAGGACAGATCTCCCTCTCTGGCTGGGCTCTGTCACACTCCAGCACCAGGATACTCTAAGTATACCATGGTTCCCCTCTGGAAGCATAAATCAAGATTACAAGTGGAAGAGATGTGCACCTGCCTGTCTTTCTTATCCTACAAAGAGGTAACTTTTAGCTGTAACCAGCAGTTTGTCCAAATGTCCTCTTATTTTTAGGTTACAAACTTTATGGTGAAGGGCACGTCCTGATGTTGGTGTCCAACAGTAACGCCAGGCTCCTAATTACTGCAACTTTCCTCAAGTCTTCCCAAGTTCTTGTGGATTATGGAAATTTGCTCAAGAAGCATTAGAAACAATCCCCTGGTCTCCAGAAAATTTTGCTGTGGGCCCTGTAAGTGCTGGTTGGTTCTTGTTGGTTCTTGTTGGTTCTTGTTGGTTCTTTTTGGTTCTTGTGGTTCTAAAACACAACCACCAGTTTTGAAATATATTGCATCTTTCTGAAAGTGCCTGCCCAAGGACAAAATAAGGTCATACAAAATCAGATTAGCAAATCTTTACTTTTATATAGCATTTATTTTTCAATAAGAACCGCTCTGATACGTTACTGTTTTCTCAGATTGAAGCACCTTGAAAGATAATTTCAACATAAATGAGAGCTGCTTCTTCACTGCCAGAGGTGGAGTTTTCTCTACTGGCATCATCTGCAGCCTTCTAAGTACAGAAATTTTTTTTTATTTCCAAGTTATTTGTGTAACTCAGAATAATTACAAATTCAGCAGTATTCATGAGATTGAATTAGTTTTTGAATCATTCTGTCAGGACACCAACCAAATTTTTTTTTCTGAAATTATATATTTACTTTTAAGAAGTTTGATTGTTCAGAATACTTATTAGACTCATTAACGTAACTTAATTATGCTGACACAGAACACAGTGTTTCTGTACTTGTAAAAGTGAGTAATAAGATACATAATACCTTGATAAACCTTCGAAACACTCTTAAAATGGCCATTAAAAAATGAGGTTCCATGTTCATTTTTCCTTTATTTAATGGGATGTGTGTGGTGGGCTTCCTGACTAAATAAAACCCAGGAATAAATTAGAGATAATAGTAAAAAATAATGAATAGTTTAGCAAACATAATCTAAAAAGTGACAGGAAAGGAGTGCAACCTGTACAGCTGTGAGAAAAATGGCAAAGAGCAGGTAGGATAAGTGTGTCTAACTACTTCAGGAGAGGTAAAATAAAATACAGGGAGAAAGTATTTCAAGTTTTAAGAGCAATATAATAAGAAGCAGTGGCTGAAACTTGAAGAAAGAAAATTAATTTAGGTTAGGCACAAGGAATAAAAATGCTAGAAACAAGGACAATTAGACAACAGAAAGTTCTACCAAGAGGGGTGTGGTTGCAAGACTACCATTGGGAATACTCCAGAGTAGACTAGATAAAAACATGCACAGATTTTACACTGAGAGTAAATCCTGCCCTAGTGCCGAATGATGGTAACCCTTCCTAAGCTATTATCTAACTGATTGCCACCAAAAAAAGACTTGAGGCACAGATGAAGGCGTTTTAGTTGAGCTCTGATTTAGCAAGTTTCAGAGAGTGATTTCCCGAGCTGAATTCCTCCCAGAGAGCCTGAAGAGGGAAATGAAGATTGACAAAGCTAAGCATGAAAACCTGACAGAGGATGTCAGACAGAAACGAGAAGGAAAATTCAGGAGAAGCAAATATATCTTGCATAGCCATATGCTGCAGTGGTAGTGCCTGCCTCCCTCCTCCTGCAGACGCAGCTCCGCGCGCAGCCGCCCGTTCAGATCCCCGGGAGCGCAGACGGACACACGGATGTGTGCCCCAGTGCGCAGGCCTCCAGAACTGCAGCCCAGCCAGCAGCCTCACAACTGCAACACAGCCCTCAGCAACACTTCCAAATGTGCATTAATTACTGGATGTGTACTTAGCTAAGGCAAGCTGTAATTCCATTTAATTTCTATTTTTTTAGCCAAAATCGCCCCGGCACTAAGCAGAGGGTGTTAAGTGCTTTTCTCAGGTGTGGAGTATCCAGTAGCTCTATTATGAGCCTATGATAATTCACAAGTAGTTTTACTCCTCATCTTAATCTGTGATCTAATTCGGAATCTAATTTTCTTCCATCCTTATCCCATCTCCCCCTACATTATCCTCCAAATAATATATGCTCTCAGAGTACCAGAATAGAAATAGAAGTCTATAAATCTTTCAGAAGCATTTATAGAGCTGCTCTGCACTGTGGCATGCATTCAACTGACAGCTGCTGCATGCCTTTGTGTTCTCATTCATTAGATGTTGCTGTCTGGATTACATTGGCATAGTGGAATTCTCTATATCCTAATCATCCTTCTGCTCTTTCACTTGCTTCACAAGGTAGATGCTTTGTAGGTGTATTAAGAGGAATGTCTGAAGTATTGCTCTGGTTGACCAGTAAAACATCAAATGTTCTGCCATACCTTCTCATAATTAAAAAAAAAAAAAAAATCTGAGCAGTAGGTTGGGGTGGGTCAGTTTGTTTAGGGAAAGAATTATTAATAGACATTCAGAAGCACAATTAAAGTAAGTGAAATAATGGCCTTACTTTGACCTCATTATTTAAAGAACTTCAGATTTTTTCTAAAAAAGAAAAAAAAAAAAGGAGCAAGGTGAACCGGGTAGCATAAAAAGGCTGTGGTCCTAAGCTCAGAGAGAAAATAGCTTTGTTAGTTTAACAACTTTTATATGTCAGCTGTGCCACAAGTTTCAAAAGTATTGATGAAAATGTAGCTTTGAGAAGAACACCTCCATATAAACTTAAGTGCTTTGCCTTTATCTAAATACCAAGGAGATCACTGGCCATATCTGGTAACAAATGAGAGATATAAGTCGTCCAAAAAAAAGGATCAGAGACGTGTTGGACAGGAATAGCATTTTTAATATCTCCAATTTATTAATTAAAAATCCTCCTTGCACAAAATGCCAGTTAATGATATAAAAATAGCACATCATTTCTCAAGTGATAGTTTATTAAAACATCCATATGTCATTTGATTTTTATAGTTCCAGCTCTACTCAGGATCTTATTAACAATATATATGTTGTGTTAATTAACAAATAATACAATAATTATGTTTTCAGCCTTGAAGAGTTGTGATTTCTGCAGCAAAGTGAAAGAGCTGTTTCTCTTTGCTGCATGCTAATGGGCACCATTTCCTGCATTGCCTGTATTCAGGGCCTGACTGTGGCTATGTCCCAGGGGATGATAAAACAAAGATGACACAGGGTGTACAACTCTGGCAGTGGGCTCTCAAATGGAAGAATGACAGTGACCTACTCCCTCAGTGCACTGAGCAAAGATTAAAGCTGATGCCTGTTACAGTTTTTAAGTAAAAATGCCACCTCTTCTCTCAAAGTCTGCCTTTTGCCTCATTAAGGCTTCATTTAGGTGCTTGGATGAGCTTGTATTTTCACAAGAAAATGGTTTTGAAGTTGTGGCAGGGAAGGATGAGGCTGAGCTGCACTTTGTAAGTCAGCCATTCTTAGGAAATGAGTTTAGCTCTGTTGAAATTTGTGTATGTTGCTATATCCACATTTCTGTTCATGCTTTCCTGGACCATCTTTATACACAAGAAGGTGCTGGACTGCTAAGAGTGGCCGCTTCTTTCTCACAGTCCAAATCTAAGCTAGATGCACTTTTCTCTCACTTGTCACAAGGGGTGCCATTTCCTCATCTTTAAATGTTTGCAGATTAGGATGTCTCTCCATCACACCACACAGGCTGAAAGGCAGAGGCCAGCAGCAACAGAAAGCAGGACTTTTGTTAAATACAGTGGGGAGCAATGCAGAGTCACAGCAGCTCAGGGCACTTCATACTCACAGCTGTGATTTAACAGAGAATTGGCATAAAGGAGGTGAGACATTGGGTGGAAAAGGATTTAGTCCTGCCTGTGGTTGACTGCTGAGTGGCAGAGTAGAGAAGGCACTCACCACAGCAGCAGCTGAGTCTGTACCAGCCCTGTAGGGAAACCTTCAGGGGTTTTTTCAGCCGCTGAAACAGTAGGGTTCAAAAGGGGATGTGCAGACCAGGGAATGACCCAAGTCAGACCAACACAGCATTTGCATGACCAGTCATGTGATGAGAGCTGGATGGCATGCTCAGCAAATTACTCTGTAAAAATTTTTATTAAGAAATACATGACTAATACAAAAAAGTGTTTGTTTTTCATTGTCGAAACAGAGAACCTGTTATTAAAAACTAAGGCGCCAGTCCCACTCTCTTTTACCAGACTACTGAATCCACCAGGCTTTATAACAACAGAAATGGCTTCTTTTAAGACCTGTGGTTTCTGCAGTGAAAATAGACCATCTCCAGAATGTTAATTCATTAGTTGTAGATTATTTTAGCATTCCCTCTCATGCAGTTGCCAAGCCCTCTGGCCAAAAACACTGAGACATCAAAGGTCATTTGGGCCAATGATTACTTTTGTCAGCTGGGTCTTTTCTTTCACTTGGTTAATTAATCATGCTCTGCATATTTCTCAGCCTCAGCCTGTCTCAGGGAAACAGTATGTGTCATTATTGGAACTGGGTTTATTAAAGGCACGGCAAAGAAACTAATTTGCAGATAATACAAAATTACAACTACAAAGGATACTATCACAATATTGGACATTGTATAATTGCCTGAAAGGATGATGTAAATATTTTGCTTTTCTTGCAGCTCAGATATTACCTAGTGGGGCATACAGAAGGACAGGCAAATAAATCTGGGAGTCAAATTGTTTAAATCCTCGAACCTTGTCAGACTGTAATTTGATTTATGATAATTTTGCAAAATTGTCCTCTTACCACTTTGCAATGGTGTACAGTTGACTTTCATACCATAACTTAAGACAGAAAAGATATTTTGAAACATGAAAGAGTAAAAATCTTGAGATACTGAGGACTACAGGCAGAATTATAAGAATTATGACAGTATTTTTGAGATAAATATATTCTTGTGAGAAAATACCCATTTTGGGGCAGATTTAATGTAGCATACTTCAACATTTACAATTGCTGTTTCAAGTTGTCTATTGTTTATTTCACATTAGGAGTCAGTCTAAGCTTAGCATTTCTCTACTACTATGAATGCAAAAAGCTGTGGACAATAAAACCAAATAAATAAACACAAGTAAATACAGAAATTAATTCCTCTTAAAAGCTTACAAGTTAGATCTACAAATTGAAAAACCAAATAAAGAAATGAGGTACCTAACATCTAACTGTGGATAGTAAGCTCAGTTTTCAATGACTTGTCTTTCCTTCTTTTAACAATGGGGGGGGTCTTTATTTTGGAAGACTGACATAAGTTGTATATAGAAAAATGTTTGCATTTTGGCAAAGATTGGAAAGATTAAAGGACATCCTTAAGTCTATATTTGGGAGAGCTCTAAAACTTTATTTTCCTATTTCCCTTTCTAGTTCTTTACCTACAAAGCTACGTTCTTCTTTCTATGGGACAGCACCAGTAGCTTTAGAGTTGTGTTTAGAAATGCATCTTCCAAGACCAAAGAAAATATTAAAAGATGTGTAGGCAAAATTAATCAATATATGAGAATTTAATTAATAGGCATAGGGGAGGTGGAAGCTGCTACTGCTAAACTTGTCCAGTGTTTCCCATAAGGATGCAATTTTCAGGTGCTTTTTCTTAGTTTTATTTCTTCCACCTAAGGTGAACACATTATTGAGCAAATATTAAAAAACATGCAGATATTTTATTTGAAATGCTGGGGCTCTGCTGTGGTTTCATACTTGGCAACATCAGGAGTGGTCTTCTCATGAAAATACTGTGACACCTGGACTAAAATCAGCTTTTGAAAATAAGAATTATTTATGTTGTTCAGCTGGAAATAACTTCTTCCCCTCTCAACCCATACAGTTGAGAAGACAGTGATTGCACAATCTCTGCAGGAAGAGAAGTAGCTTGCAACAAAGGGCTATGAGGATTTGGGAACATCTTTCCTGCAGGGAAATCCTGCAGTACCTCCAGCATCCTCCAAGTTCCCAGGGATGCTGGAGGTACTGCGGATAATAAAATGGAATATGGAAAGTTTATTCTCGTGTCTCTCTCTCTCTCAGTCTTTGTGAGAATGATTCTAAAACCTGCCCTTTGTTGCCCTAGAAACATTCTCTCCCCTGATGGGTACTGTGGCAAAGTCAAATGCAGAGTGGCCTCATGCAGGAATGGGGGAGAAGTCCAACACAGGACCAAGGAAGGATCCTGTGGGATGTGAGACTCCGGGGAGCCCTGCCTGCAGAAGGAAGCTGAGGCATCTCAGGAGACAGGACTGGGGGAGGGAAATTTCGAAGGCAGAGGAGAGGTGATGATACCAGACAGAAACAAGCAGAAGAAGACATACCCAGCAGAACATATGCCCAGAGCCTGGAACAGAAAACATGACTCCAGTTTTAGGTTTCTCTGCTATCAGCTGATAACTGTGAAACTCGCTGCAGAGCATCTTGCCCCTAGCTGAGTGTTGCTCTGCCAAGGAGGGGAACACTGTTCTATCCAAAATTCTGTCAGCTCAGAGGGCCTAGGTCTCTGGAACAGAGGCACAGACCGCAGTAGCTGGATGATTGTTTTTCTGTTTTGCTTCTTTCGATAAATTTACAATTTCAACCAAAGAAGATTTAAAATGCAAAAGATCATTGTTAATGATTGCGTGAGAATTAGGTATCATTTTTGTTTTATTTTTCTACTGATAGCTGTGGATGTTGCAGATATGGTTATCTTTATTTACATGTTACACACAAGTTTACAATTCATTTTTTTCCAAAGGAACCCAGCTGCACTAACACCAATAGATAATTCTTTAACTGAATCAAGGATTTTATAGATATATTTATGTATTTATTTATGGGTAACAGTGTTCTGTGTGCATTTTTATATATTTATATTTTCTGTTTAACAGTGGCCTTGTGTCTTTTTTTACTGCACATTATTAATTCCCTGCTATGAAAATAAAGTATTATTAACTTCCTCAGAGGGTTTACTATAGCTATCTGCATTAATGCATCTCAGTGCTTGACAGTTATTTTGGTCACATCATCGCAGTGGTGGCTGAAATGAGAAGGAACCAAATCCCATTCCACAGAAAGCTCTGAAATGATTCATGTCCAAAATTGTCAATAATTTTCATTATGTCTTTGACTTTGACTCAAACATTTTGATACTCTATTTCTATACAGTGTGTAATGCATTCACAGCAGTTGCAAAGAGATGTATCTGTAGTGAAGCTGAACTGGTGGTTTGCTTCTGCAAAGCAACACAGCCAAGATGGGTCTACTTTGCCACAGGGACAGAAGAAGCCAGAAGCTGAGGCAAAACTATGGGAGTGGCATCTGAGGAGGGCTGAGAGAAAAACATTTTACTCCCTGAAACTGGAGGATTCTGGAAAGTGGATTCTGGAAAAACAGGTTTGCTGCTCCTGCTGCAACCAGAGGTAGGGCAAGAGATACAGAAATAACTGATTCTTCCGTGAGGAGTTTTACTTCTTCACAGCCACATTTGCTGCCCCACATCCTCAAAGTTTCTCAGTCACAGCAAATGTCGGCTTGTCTTTGCAGGACCTTGACTAGGGCAGGGCAGTCGGGGGGGCACAGCCACTTTGCAATTTTCCTTTTCCCTACTTTTACTCTGCTAATGTGCTCTCCTGCCTTTTCTTAGCATGCTTGAAGCCAACTCTAGATACAACACTTACCAATGTTCTGTGTGTGTCATAGTTTGTCAAGTTCTCTGACAACTTTATTTTGCTCAGTATTAAAACCTATTCATTTTTAAAGGGAATTAGCACATAGCTTTGTTGGTGAATCAATAATTCAAGCTTTTCTCTTAGCTCATACAACAGGTGTTCCAAATACCTCAGTCCAATTGTTTCTTTTATAAGACAGCAGTAATTATCAATCAGCTTTCATTACCTGAAGTGCTTACTTTTAAGCCCTGATAAATATTTTCCTTCTCTTTCTTGCTTAAAAAGCTCTGTTTGGAACATCATATAAATTGGGTTGGTTTTTTTCTCTTTTTAAATAATCCAGCTAAAAGCCTTTTTACACAGAGATAAATGCTGCTCAAACCCACAGGGGTGGCTATAACGAAAAAGCTGTCAGAGGTACAAAGAAAACTGCTCATCCACCTTATATAAAGACATGAAATGGAAAAGTCAAGAAAGAGTAGTAAGGAAAGGTCAAGGAAACTTCAGAAGAGGCAGATTAGAATGAGTCAGAGGGAAACAAGGTGGGGTGGGTGAGACTAGGACAGGTTTTCAAATGAGAATGCATATAGAATGTCTTCATGTGTTGAACAGACATTTTTTTTATTCAGATAAGTATCTCTTCCTTATGTGTATAGGCCCCTGGCTTTTTCCAAGAATTCTTCAAGCACAGGATATTAATTTTTTTTTTCTTCTCAAACTAACACGTTTGGATCAGTGAATTCTGTAGAGACAATAGAACAAAGAATCCTCATCTAAAACTCATTTTAGCATATTTCAGTTTAAATCAGCAAGAGTCACAGCTGGGGTAGATAGCAAAATAACACTTCTATCATTCTGGTGAATTTACAGAGATAATTCAAATAGGAGCATTAAAGAAAATGGTGAGCTTGTTTGTTCATGGAGAGGGGAAATGGCAGCCATCATTAAGCAAACACAAAGCAGAAAGAGAATCAAGCTGCGAGCAGAAAAAGCATAGCAGGAGTGTGAGAAAAGGCAAAGGATGGAATTATTCAGCAGCTCCTCAGGAATATGTCAGATTCAATCTGCTTTGAGCTTTAGTCTGCTTGTTGACTTCAGTGATAGGTGTATCTAGCTAAGCTCTGGGCAAATTGACCATCAGAGTTTGTGTCTTTAACAGGAGACATGCCTCCCAATGAGCTAACAGATGATCATTTGCTGGACTCGAAAAAAATGTGACAAGAATTTGGGCTTCCCCTTCTTCTGTGTACCTGAAGGAGCAGAAACAGCAATGGATTTGCCCAGACATGGCAAACTCCTTGTGATAGGCAACAAGGAAGAGTGGCTACAACCCCAGTACTTAGTACTGGCATGTGGGGAGCAAAAAGAGTTATCATCTTTCCTCCCTGTCAAATAGATTGTTTGTCACTGCCTCGTCAGGAGCCCTTAAATGCTACTATTCATATTAACCCCTTGAGATCTGCCGTGGTGTGGAAATCCCTTGCAGGCATCCATCCTGTCTCACGGATGTTCACTAAGGGCAGGCTTTGCAGTTCAGTCTGTGCAGCATTTGGAGCTCTACCTGCAGCAGCAAGATTCAGTCTGTTTTTTTAAGCTTTGCTCAAGACAGATACCTGCAGAGCCTTCTGTAGAGTTGAGTGCATGCCTAGCACAAATTGAACGCTGCAAGATTTTTACAGCCAGTCTCTAAAGAGTTCTGCTAGGCATGTAAGAACATGGTTTTTGAAAGGGTTTGTAGGCTGGTCAAATCACTATAAACAATCAAGCAGAAGCAATGGCCACCTTCATGTCCTTGAGATTAGTCCCCTGTGAAAACTGAAATTCATTGCCTAAAAAAAAACAAAGAAAATAGTGCTCTTCAAAGAAATGGAGATGCTGTAACTTAGGCAAACCATTTCTTTTTCTAACTTTAGTCTGGAAAACACTATGAAACATTAACTGCAAACATTACTGCTCTCTCTGCAGATAGATAAAAGGAGAGCATGCAGTCACCAAATTACTACAGCATGCTGCTTCCCTTGCCACAGTCTGGTGTTAAATTCTACCCAGCATTGTTTACTGAGGTGCCACTGCAGAGAACAGAGACAAAAACTCTTCCTTGTCCAATTTACTTGCTAGCTGAGTATCTTCAGTGAAAGCCTGATCAAATATAAGCTGCTTCCCGAAGTAGGACACATTTGTTTACTTTCTCTTTGTGTGTGTGTGTGTGTTTAAATGTATTACTTTAATTAATTTGCCTGTTTCCTTATCAATTGACAGATATTCTTGTTTTTCTTAAAAAAAAAGTCCAGGTTTTCATGCCACTGTAAGGTCTGTAAGTTTTTAGTGGTTTTCTTTTTTTTTTTTTCTAGAAACAAAGGAATTCCATACTAAATTGGACAGAAGGCAAGGGCTTTAGTCCACTGAACCAGGAAGAGCAATTTTATTTAATTGTATGAGCAGTCTGGTGCAAAAGGCAAGTGAAACATGGCCCATCCCGATCTCTAAAGGTTTAACAGGATTTTCATTGCTAATATTGCATTGAAGAAGAGCTCATTTTTCTGTTTGTGGCTCAGGATGCACAAAGTAAACATGTCCCTAGGAGAAAAAATAATATCTTCAGTACAAACTGTGAGTCACGGCTCGCTGAGAAGAGAACTAGTGAGGGAGCAGTGCCATCTGCAGGCTCTATCCCTGTATCCCTCAGCAAGGCTGCTTATCATGGTCCTCTCCTTCAAGCACTGACATGAATAAATAAAGCAGGGTCTCTCAGTAATCTGCCATATGTATTTGACTACCTGTTGGGAATGCACAGAATAAATTTTGTTCTCCATTTTTTCCTCTGCTTGCGATCTCTTTTTAGCATGCCCAAAAATCTGGCAGCCTTTCTGAAGAAGGGAGAGTACTTTATTTTGGAATTGAAATCTGCAGGACCTCAATGTGCTCTGAGAGCAAGAGGTTTCAACGTTGAAAGGAAAATAATTATTTCCATAATACAAATTTATACAGAAAAATCTTCAGGGCTGAGGAGATTTCAGATGAGCAATGTGTAACCAGAAGATTAAATGCCCCTGGTAGGTGCCAAAGCAATGACTATGAAGAATATTAAATAAACAAAAAGCACACTCATTTGTTGAATTTACTGCCAGATGTTACCATGGAACCAGGATTTATATATGTTCAGAAAGAAGTTCGACCCCTGCACAGATGGGAACAGCTGGTCCTTATGTGCTAGGAAAAGGAGTAGTCTGGGGGTCATTTTTAAAAGGAAGTCTCTAAATTTCAGTGAGTTCTTGTGCACTGTTTCTTGTGTTTGTTCTGTGTACAGCTGTATTTGTTACCAATAGGGAGAGGATAACCAAGAACAGTGGAATTTCACCTCACTCAGTGCATCTATTACAGTTCTATTTATAGAAATACCTGAGTGTGCTTGCAGGAACTAATCCTAACAAAACACTAAAATTTCAAATACAAAGGCATTTTTAAAAAGGCTAATAAAGGTCTAAACCATAATTTATGCTAAGCAACATAATGATCTATGCCTGGAACTTTCATATCAGATACTTTAACATATCAGAAAAAATCATGTTATCTTGCTAGATTGTTTCTGAAAACAAACAGCCCAAAATTTAGGCAAGCAAGCTGGGAGAGAAGCCTGCTGCAACAGAAGTTATGAGAAAATGAGTAGATGAACCTTGTCACTCTGGACTCATATTACATAATGATAAAAGGAATTTATAAAAGTGATTACATAAATAGGCCTATTGTCCCTATTTGGGAGAACCCAAATAAGTGTTTTCCTACATTTGCCCCAATTCTTTAACCTCCTGAAGGGTCTGAATCAGCAGAAATGCAGACCTCATTAAAAGTTGTTGGCTAAGAAATATGTGTTTTCTTTCATTTCCTTTCATGGCTAAAAGCGGATTCTCATTGTATAGATCAGTGCAACTAATCTTAAAAGTCACTTTCTATTTTTCTCTTATTCAGTTCATGATTTTTCCCTATTTTGAGCAGAGACAGGTGTGCTGCCCATCACCAGTCTTTTGCTTCTTGCTATCACATTTTCCTTTGGCCTTTGGAATGGCACCAGTCCTGAAGTAGTTACCGAATATCAGATAAGCTGCATGATATTCACATGGTACCAGTTTGAAGCTATTATTTTTTCTGCCTTCAAAGGAGTGAAAGACCTGATACCCTCCATTTAAATTGTGTTCATTTAAAGGCTATCACATTCCCCCTGGAGTTCTCATATGACTTCCCATCTTCTCAGATAAAATCAGAGGAGACTTGCAATGTTAATCTCAGTTCTCTAATCAAAAGAATGCAAATTTTACTGCCCTATCTCAGTTTGACATCAGTAGGACTACTGATTGCTACTAAGGGACAAGGGTTATGCTAAGCTTGCTCTTCCAGGATAGAAATATTTTATGGCTTTTTGCTGTGGGTAAGATGCCATCCTATTTCTTTTCCTCATCATCATCATCACTGGTAATCATAGAATAGAATTATAGAATCATTTTGATTGGAAAAGGTATTTAAGTCCATCGAGTCTAACCATTATCCCAGCATTGCCAAGTCCATCAATAGAAGAGGTCCCCAAGTGTCACATCTATAGATCTCTTGAATATCTCCTGTGATGGTGATTCAACCACTCTTGTGGGCAGCCTGTTCCAGTATTTTACATCCCTTTCCTTGAAGAAAATTTTCCTAATATCTAAATAAATCTTGCCTGGTACAACTTGAGGCCATTTCCTCTGCTCCTGCCATGTTATCCTGGGAGAAGAGACCAACCCCCACCCCACCACAGCTTCCTGTCAGGGAATTGTAGAGAGCGCTAAAGTCTCCCCCAAGCTTCCTTTTCTCCAGGCTAAACATTCCCAGCTCCCGCAGCTTCTTCTTGCCCGACTCCAGGCCCTTCCCCAGCTCTGCTGCCCTTCTCTGGACTCACTCCAGCCCCTCAAAGCCTTTCTTGTAGTGAGAGGCCCAAAACTGGACACAGGATTGGAGCTGTGGCCTCACCAGTGCCCAGTACAGGGGACAATCCCTGCCCTGGTCCTGCTGCCACACTATTGCTGGTCCAGGCCAGGTGCCATTGGCCTCCCTGGCCCCCTGGGCACACCTGGCTCATGTCCAGCTGCTGTTCACCAGCACTCCCAGCTCCTTTTCCTCCCTAGCTCTGCCTAGGGTTATGGCTCAAGTATAGAATGCAGCACTTGGTCTTGTTGAGCCTCGTGCAATTGGCTTTGGACCACCAACCCCAGATCCCTCTTCAGAGCCTTCTTGCCCTCCAGTAGATCAACACTCCTGCACAATATGCCATTTTCTGCAAACAGTGCAGCTGTCCATGCCATGCACAGACAGTTTTTCCAAGAGAATTCTGTTGGAAGTGGTATTAAAGGCTTTACTGAAGTCCAGTAAACAACAGTCAGGGCCTCTTTCTCACCCACTAGGTGGGTCACCTTGCCATAGAAGCAGATCAGGTTTGTCAAGTAGAACCTGACATTCCTAAACCCATGCAGGCTGGGCCTGATCCCCTGGCTGTCCCATTTGTGCCACAGGATGGCACTCAGGATGATCTGTTCCATGTCCTGCCCTGACACTGAGGTAAGGCTGACAGGCCTGGAGTTCCCTGGATCCTCCTTACAGTTCCTCTTGTAGATGGACATTAGGTCCCTTCCAGTCAACTGGGATCTCCCTGGGATTTACCAGGACTGCCGGTAAAGTCATGGAAAGTGGCTTGGTGAGCACTTCCACCAGGTCCCTCAGTACTCTTGGGTGGTTCCCATCTGGCCTCATAGTCTTTGTGTATCTAAGGGGTGTAGCAGACCACTGAACACTTACTCTTGGATCACACGGGCTCCATTCTGCTCCTCTTCCCTCTCTTCCAGTTCAGGGAGCTCAGTACCCAGAGAACAATTGGTCTGACCACTGCAAACTGAGGCAAAAAGGCATGAAGTACCTCAGTCTTCTCCTCAGCCTTTGTCACTGTGTTACACCCCCTCTGTTGATCCAATAAAAGATGGAGACTCTCCTTAGCCCTCCTTTGGTTTCTAATGTATTAATAGAACAGGTTTTGTTGTCTTTTACAGCAGTATTCAGACAATTTCTGGCCAAGATTTGGCTCTTCTCATTTTCTCCCTGCATAACCTCAAAACATCCTTGTGCTTCTTTTGCATAGCCTGCTCCTTCAAAAAGTCATAAACTCTCCTTTTAGTCCTGAGTTTCAGCCAAATATCTCTGTTTAGCCAGGCCAATTTTGTTCCCCTGTTCATGTTTGACTCAACATTATCATTAGATCACACAGTAGGGGTACAGAATGGCCATTTTTATTGTAAAAGACTATATATGCCCTTTTCCCTAACTGTTTTATCCCTGCTAGGGATTTAGAACAGACTGAAATTTAATGCGGGGTATGTTTTCTATTGTGAACTGCATATATCTGCTCTGGAAGTGGTAATCTATAAAGATGATGTGCCACATTGCTTGCTGCACATGGACTTGTTAAATTTTTGATGCACATTTCTGGTTGCTTAAAAAAAGTAATTCTGCTTTTTCTGCCTATATGCTGCTTAGGATCATTTCTGCATTTCCTGCTGCTGTTTTCACAACTGTTCACATATTCCCTGGATGCTATGAATGGAAACATAGCAACCATTCTGGATGGGATTGCCAGCTGAAAACAGCTAAAACACAGAGATATCCTAGAGATTCAACTATTCAGAAATCAAACTGGAGGCAGAAATAGATGAATAGTTGTCCTATTGCATTGGACTTAAGTAAAGCTCAGTGCTTTACTTTGGCCCTTTCAAGATCACAGTATCACTTGTACCACTATATTCAGCATTATGCAAAGGTAAATCTCTAATACTAGAACTGACAATAAATAGGTCGAGTGTAAGCTTGACTTTTCATTGATGAATTGCTGATGTGCTTCAGTGTAGTGCAGGAATAAAAACCTGACATATAAGCAGGAGCTGTAAATGGATCTTCCATTATCTTCAAGTTGATAAACATGCAGCCAATTTCAGATATGATAAAACCTGTTCTTTGGAAGAGGTTTTTACTTATCTAGTCATCTCATCCGTACTGGGACACACTGACTCTTGCCCAAAGTGTTCTTTGGATATACACAATCCGCAGACTCAAGTTTTAAAATAAGGTTATTAGCAGTGAAGTGCCCTCCCACTTAGTCCACTTCAAAATATGCATGCGTTGAAAAGTCTGATTTCAGAGCAGTGGATGAGTGAACAATGGAGCAATGGAGCTGAACAAACAGTAGTCCTTTTTTTCCATTTTATTTTTGGCTTAAACCAGAACAAAAAGCAAATCCTATTTCAAAGTTCTGAGAGGTTTGTACTGGAACTGAAACTGAACCGGTTGGAGTCACAAATGAACTCAAAATGGTCTAGGAAAAATGTATTTGTTATGTGGGACCCAGAGGTCAGATGCTGAAGAACAAGAATTGTGGTCCAGTATGAGTATAAACTCAGTGATGTTCTGGTGATTTTGCTTTGGTCGTTCTCATCTGTCTAACACCTTTCCTTTGGCCCACCTTTCTATCAATTTAATGTAATATCCTTTTTGTTTATGCTACATTTTCACACGTGAACTGTATAATAAATATTTTTAAATAGTAGAAAATTTACAGGAGTTCCTTTCTTCCTGCTGCACTTTCCAGGGAAGCTATCACTAGCCAAAATTACCCTACCCATAAAGATTTTATTTTATTTTATTTTATTTTATTTTATTTTATTTTATTTTATTCTCTCTCTCAGACTAGAGATAACATTATGGAATCTGACTCAGAAAACAAGAATATTTAAAAGTTGGTTCTGCCCCTTTTGAGCCTTTGCAGCAAAAGGTATCATTCAGGGAAGCTTGGATTGAAAGAAAAAATTTAAATGTATGGAAGCCAGCCTACAGTCAGTTGAAAAAGCCCTGCACAGACTTCCCTTGAACCTTCCTGGGAAGGAGTGGAAAAGTGGGGGAAGAGTGAGAAGAATCACACTGAGTGTTCCAGGACAATTTAAGCTGGTTTGAGGCCTGATTTCTACCCTGGAATACTTGTTTCATGCTGTAATTTAGCCAGATAATTTATCAGAACAAGAAACAGAATCTGAAATCCAAAAATTCTATATAATTTTTATGCCGTCAGATCCAATATTGCATTCACCCAAAAGAATATTTAGCAAAATGCAATTTTGCATTGTCGAAAAGCTTTATTTTTAGTCTTTCTGTCACTCCTCTTAATAGGGGCTTGTTTATCAGCATCATTCCTCCTGGACTGCCTCTGTAGGGATATAATGTATTCTGATTGCATAGTGCCTATTCATCTATAATGCTGTTGAGTCAGTTGCAGACATATTTGAACATTTGGTAGTTTAACCTTGAAATAAATGGTAGAGGGATGTCTTTTCACCACACCAAATGTGTTCCTGACTAATCATAATTTTTTTTTACTTCCATTCCCTCGTCATTATTACAATTCCACTTTTACAGCAGAAAATCATCTTCTTTAAAATATTTTCCATTATCCATAAATAAATGACCCCACCATCACGCTTAATATGCACTCATTTTGTGGGGGTGTTTGCAGGGTTTGGGGGTGTGCGTGCAAATGCATGTTCTTTCTGAAATTTCATCTCAAACTTCAGCTGAAAATCTGTGCTTTGGTTCCAGGCAGGACTGCAGCTGCCTATTTCCCCAGGGAAACACGGAGCCTAACAGCTGGCCCTGCTGGAGGAAAAGCAAAACAGATATTTTTCAACAGCATCACGATTTTGCCCTCCTTATGCTGGAGACTTAAAAGTTATGAAGGACTGAGCAAAGAGCATTTCACAAGGCACATGCTGGGTTACACAAGTCTGTGTTGCTCATCAGCAATTACCTACACCTGCCAGGAACCAGGTGCCATCTTTAGGAACAGCAGCCAGTGTGAACTAGCAGGACCTGCAACTAGCACAAACATTTTTAAAAACATTCAGGAACGCATAATCATTATCTTTAACATCCCTTCTTCTCACATGGATGCAGGGGTACCTCAGGTGACACCACCCTGTACTGACAGAACTCAGGAAAGAAGGCTCTTCAAAAAGTAATTTTTAGGTGCCACCTGAGCAATGGGTAATTATTCCCTGGCACATGCCTGTGTACCCCTTGAAAGCTGAAATCTCTGGGGGTTAAAGTATGCAAATTCATAAAGCCATTGTGGCTGGAAGCTGGGCCACTCTGGAGCAGAAGGTGTGAACCCTTGTCAGCCATGGAGAGGTTCCAAATGCCCTAAGGAGATGTGCATAAGGAAATGACTGAACATGAAATTAAAAAGGTTCAGGGTCAGCAAGGCAGCGCTTCTCCTTATTATAACACATTCTTATTGTTACATATCTTCATTTTCAATTTAGATATTCTTACACAGAAATCTTTCTGGACTTAGCTTAATAGGCTATTGTGGGGTTTCCAGCCCCGGATTGGGGTGACCCTGAAAGATGGAAAAGTCTCTCCTCCAACCCGTGCCTTTAAAGAAAGACTCAGTAGTCCTCTGTTGTCTGTTCTTAAGGTTGTTTATTGTTGGTTATCTAAAAGATTCTTCTCCTGAGCTGCTGTGGCCCGTTCAGCAGCTCAGACAAAGGCACACTGCCCTCCCAGGGGCTGGTGCCATCTTTTATATCACACATTACGTGTTACATGTTTATGCTTTTCCCCAATGCCTACTATCTATATTGAATGGTGACTTTCTACTCTAAACCAATCTGTGAGTGCCAACATCACCAAACACATGGAGGCTAGGAAGGAGAAAGAAAGAGGACAGGGCACACCCAAATCCCTCCATCTTAGAACCCCTGACCCCCATGTACAAAACTTGGACCCCTGCGTACAAGGCTTAAACCCCCCCTGTACAGCACTCAAAAACCCTTCCCTTCAATTCCTGACTACTTCTACTATGCTATCTAAACTTGTGTGTGTGGCTTGTAATTCTTCATACAGAGTTGGTAATTTGCTCCACGGGCTAAGATCAAAACCCCACGTGTGTCTTTGGCTGCATGCCAGGGTCTCAGAGCCCCCTGCCAGCAGCTCTGGCCATCCAGGGCACCCAGAGGGATGTCCTGGATTCCAACAGGCTATAATTTATAACATTTCTATCTATAATAAATATACATTGCTGGTACCTTTCCCTATCTTCCCTATTTTTTTTTTTTTTGGTCATTTACTGTATGGAAAGAGTTACCAAGGAATCTGCAAGAAACTTGCATATCAGGTCAACAGGCAAGGAGAAGTCTTGTTATGATGATGACATATACCATGCACACTGTTTACATTTTTCTCTGGAAGATTAGGAATTTGGCAGTAATTCAATGAAGTATAGTAGACCCATAAAACTGAAAAGTTAGAGGGTCTTCGGTTGATAAAAATGGAAACTCATTAAATGTATGTAATAATCATAATAAAAGTTTTTATGTATTACATTCTATAAAAATTATACAGTCATGATTAACCAATAATGAAA
The DNA here is from genome assembly GCF_015832195.1 of Motacilla alba alba. NCBI lineage: Eukaryota > Metazoa > Chordata > Aves > Passeriformes > Motacillidae > Motacilla > Motacilla alba. The sequence goes on from NC_052016.1 coordinate 113,458,343, forward strand.
TATTCAGGAAAAAAAGAGTTCAATCAAATGATAGAAAAAAATGTTAGTTCTCTTTATAGTTCTGTTGTTACTGAAAAAGAATTCAGCTTGTTCTAACAAGATTGGTTTAATTGACATTCCTTGTTTATTATAATATTTCTTCAAAAGTGCTCCAAAATTTTTAGACTTATTAGTGTTGATCTCCAGGATCATGACTAAAATTGATTAAATTAGGTTTTTAAGTCACCTAATTATACTAAATTATATTATTTTATATATATTATATTATATATTATTATATTATATATTATTATATATTTTATTTATAGAAAATTAATTAGAGTGGAATAAATTATTTTGCAAAGCAACATAATCATGTCAAATATTTCAATTTATCAAACTTAGATTGTCTCTGCCCCAGTATCATCCCTTTTATTAGTGTTCCCTGCAGGTGTCACTGAATGTTTCAGTATAACTTTGTATTCTGACACTGATATTCCCAGGGTGCTTTTCTCATTGGTGTCTGGTAAATGTAGCAGCCAGCAAGGTGATTGCCTTGTAGATTGGGTTGACTGTTTTCCTTCTAAACGATAAGCTGTTTTTAGGTTTCTGATGGTTTTTGACACTTCACACTGTTCTGAAATGATTGCTCACTGAGTTCTCAAAATTTTCCAAATAAAATTTTAGACTTAAAAAGTTGATGTGGAACAGTACTATCTCAGGGGAAGGAGAGTTTACTAGTGTAAGCAGGATGGCTTTGAGGTAAAGTAATAAAATTAAGCAGTACCCTAAATAATTTATAAAGAAGACAATAATATAAGACAATAAAATAACTTGTAATAATTTGCAATAACTCTTCCTTAGAAAGTCTGTAAAAAATTATGAGTCTGTAGAAAATTATTAGAAAGTCTGTAAAAAATTATGGGAAAAAAATCTGAGTATTTAGGAAGCTAATACATAACAAAAATTGTCCTGCCTACCTTACAAAATAGATCAAAGGCAGTAATGAGCATAAAATCTGGACAGTTGCCTGTGAGAAGTCAAATATTTTGAAGATGCTTGACAAACAATAGGACCTGAATATTATTGTATTTAATTTTAAAAAATTCCTAAGATTGGGAAGACAAAGAGATTTTTTTTAATCTTTCTGAGCATACAGAAATCCTATTTATTGCTGTAGTAAGCCATTAAAAAACATCAAGGAAGATAAATAGGACATCAGATGAGATGATGAGTAAACAATTTTTCTAACAATACCATGTACTACTTCTGCTTCTGTTCCCTGGTATCTGTGAAATTCTCATTAGCATATTGATTTTTTTAATTAGCTAATGAGCATTTCTTGTCAGTCCTCAGTAAATATCATCATTCAGGATATAATTTTTTATTTGTTTGTTAACCTAAAAATTGCTCCTATAGAGCCTTCAAATACAGTCAAAAGTTGATACTGCAAATCCTCCTGCTTCTTGCCCTGTTCCAATGTTTTAGCTCAGTTCCAGTGACTCTTTCACCTGCTCAGTTTTCAAAGCTCTGCCTAGGGTACAAAACCTGTTCTTCACCAGTTTCACATTCCACATCTGCCACAGAAGTCTGTTTAACTGTGCTTCCCAAAAGCAGCGATCCATTCTCCCCTCTGCAACCTTCTTAACGCATTTTTATTTTCTTTATTGCAAGAGCAGCAGGATCACTGTACTTTCTCAGTAGGCTAGAGGACAACTCACAAGAAAATTAGTGTTTTAAAGGTGATGTCTCGGTGTCTGAAAACTGGCAAGAGGGCAAGACAGTGAAATAGATATCTGGGACATGAGAGCACAAAATGTCATATGCGGAGAGGTTTCAATATAAATAAATTATACAATAAATGGATGCTTAACAAGAATCCTCAGACAATTCAGGCAGAGATTTCAAAGGCATCCCTCAACCTCCTCCTCTAAAGCTTGAACACAAACTTCCTGTTCCTCAGCAGCTTGCCTGCAGACAGGTGTCCTGTGACAGAACCTTACCACAACTATGTAGTAAAATTGTGTTATAAGGCCACAAATAAACAGCAAACATGTGTGCAGTCAGCTCATTTCCTCATTTTTGAGGGACTCAGCTGGCTGTGTAGTGTAGCTCCTTCATTCAGAGCAAGACGTGAATCAAAATTTCAGATGTGGGTATATGAAGTGCATGGCTTCAGGTTCTCAAAGCACGAGGTAAATTCTGTCCTGGTTTCGTTCAGAGGGTTTAGTGATCCTCCTTCATCCCTGTTTCACAGAGGTAAAATATAAATGGTGCTCCAATAGGAAAACAAAGCCAGATTTACTCGGCCACTAAAACAGAGCTTTCAGACCTTCAGAGAGTGAAGAGGACAAGAGCTGGCACAGCTTCAGCAATTAAAAGAGGAGCAGGGGCTGTGCAGGGGATGTGCTGCAGCTCAGCGCCTGCGAGGGGCCAGACCTCCTCATCACAGTGCAGCAGCAAGTGTTCTGGGCTGCAAATGCCAAAACAAGAAGCTCAGCTATTTAATTATTCCTGCCACTTACTATTTTTACATTGTATAAATGTTTATTTATATAAATGTTATACCATCCAAATTAAATGCGTAATAAAAATTTACTGCAAGAGCATCTTATTAATGTAAATCTATGCAAAAGTATAACTTTCTATAAATTCAATATACTTATATTTACATAAATGCATTGAATACTTGTATTTTTAAAAAGTAAACTATACAAATATATATGCTCATCTTGAAATGACTGAAATTTCAAAACTTTGTTTTCTACATAATTTAAAACCAATACTCCATAGGACACTCACTTAATGAAAGGTATTTGAGCTATTTCTCTGTATTAGAAGTAGGCATGACAGAACTATTTCATGTCAGGTTTGTTCATTAGGACACAGAATTAAAACTTAAATATTCCCAGTATGGAGTTTGATTTGCTATGTCTTTCATGCCCTTTTGCTTACCATTGATATTAACATTATTGGAGTAAAAAGGAGTATTTCAAGAAGATTATTTTTTCACAACAGAAAATTCAGGCACTATTTCTTTACAATTTAAACAGACAATTTTATTTCAAAATTGGGAATTACTATATTTAAAAATAAATACTAAAAATAAAAAATAATATCTCTTTGGTTTATTTATTTTTCTGAAGGACTACACAGCCTGTTTCCTAATATTTCAAGTGGAAAGGAAAGGCAGACTTCCATGAAATTTAGTGTTCCACTGAAGTACAGGAAGCAGCAGCCACAAAATACTGCCTGGCAAAAAAAAAATTAAATTCTGTTGTGACAAATCGCACTGCTTGAAGAGAAACCCTGTATTGGTGTAAAACTTGACAGAAAAATACCACAAATTTCCTCCAAGGAGAGTGATTGTATTTAACAACTTGCCCTTCACATCTTTTGTATCTCTGATGGCATCTTCTTTCCCTTACTGGAATATGCCAAATATCACAGGAGAAGTATGTGCAATACAGGGAGCTGCTGGCTTTATAAATAACAATCAAAACAAAACAGTTTTCAAAAGGCTTTCCATGTGTTGTTTTTTTTGGTTTTTTTTACTTCTCTTAGGATCTTTAGCATCAATGTGTCACAAAAAAAGTCACTTTCTGTTTATCTGGGAGCCTGTATGAGCTTCAGTGGACTTCCTAGAGAGGGAACCACTGGCCACTCTGGCCAGCATGGGTGACCTGCAGGTGACCATTGACCAGGTCCACATCTGCACCTGCCCTGTAACCCCCACAACTGGTGGTGCTCACCTACAGAAAGCCACATGCCCTTCCCTCCTCTCCCCAAGTTATCTCAGATTTCCAGATTACATACCTTATTCATGTATTTTCTGTAGCTAATAGTCCCCGCTTCTAATTACTTATGGAAATCATGCAAATGTGGATGTCATCTTATTATGTAGACATTGTCATGGTGTTTCCCTGTGGATATGTAAGTGTTGCAGCTGGAAGCATCAGCTTCCATCCATCATGCCAAGGAGATAACCAATCATACCCACAATAAAGAAGATTCACAAAGGTTTTGGCCCAGCCTGAGCACTAAGCCAGATGGACCATAATGCTATGGGGATTATAGAAGATGCCAACTGCAAGGAGAGTTCTGTGCACACACCCTGAGAAGGCAATAGGAAAATAGAGAGGCTGTAGTAAGTTGACCCTGGCTGGATTTCAGCCATCCACCAAAGCCTCTCGATCACTCCCTTTCACAGCTGGACAGGGGAGAAAAAATATAAAGAAAAAATATAAAGAAAAAAATATAAAGAAAAAAATTTAAAGAAAAAATATATAAAGAAAAAATATATAAAGAAAAAATATATAAAGAAAAAATATATAAAGAAAAAATGTCTGATGGGTTGAGATAAAGACCAGGAGAAATCACTCATCAAATGCCACCACAGGTAAAACCAGGCCAGAATTAGATATATTAATTGAATTTGTTACTAACAAAATCAGAGCAGGATAATGAGAAGTAAAATAAGGCCTTAAAAACACCTTCCTTGCACCCCTCCCTTCTTCCCAGATCTAACTCCTCCCCCAGCAGTGCAAGGAGACAGGAATGGGGGTTATGGTCAGCTCATCACAGGTTGTTCCTGCTGCTGCTCAAGGAGAGGAGCACTTTCCCTGATCAGCCTGGGATCCTTTCCACAGGAGACAGTTCTCCATGAACTTCTCCAACATGAATCCATCTCACAGGGACAGTTCTCCACAGACTGCTGCACTGTAGGTCACTCTTCTACAGGGTCAGTCCTCCAAGGACAGGTTGCTCCTGTGTGGGTCCCCCACAGGCTCACAAATCCTACGAGGAAACCTGCCAGGAGCCTGTTCCATCACGAGCCTCCCACAAGTTCACAGCCTCCCCTGAGGGATCCACCTGCCCCAGCTTGGGTCTCCTCCGTGGGCTGTGGGTGGATCTCTGCATCCCCCTGCCCTCCATGGGCTGCAGGGCACAGCTGCCTCACCATGGGCTGCACCTTGGCCTGCAGAGGAATCTCAGCTGGCACCTGGAGCACCTCCTGCCCCTCCTTCTCCACTGACCTTGGTGTCTGCACAGCTGTTCCTCTCACGCCTTCTCACTCTTTTCTTTCCTGGCCACAATTATATCTGCAAAAAAAGCTTTCTTTCTTAAATAAGTTATCACAGAGGTGTTCCTGTGGTGGGAATAGAGTATAAGAGATGTGTAAAAACCAGTTTTACCCCCAAAGAGTTGCAGCCAGGCCAATTATCCCAGGTCAGAAACAGGCTTGACTCACAGCTGTAACCAATAAGGAAGAACAGCCCTATAAGACAGGGAGAGCTGGGATCCAGAGTCAGTTGCTGTCTGGGCTTTGAAGAAGAAGGAGCAGTGTTGAGAAGAACTACCCATGAGGAATCACTGAGAGGGTATGGGACTCTTGCAATAGGATAACAACGCTTTTACAGTGAGAACACAACATGTTCCCACCATTCCTGATGGGCTCAGCCCTGGCCAGCAGTGGGTCCATGCTGGAGCTGGCATTGGCTCTGCTGGACATGGAGGAAGCTTCCAGCAGCTTCTCAGAGAAGCTGCTCCTGTGGACTCCCATTAGCACACCTGGCTGTGTAAACACAGTAACAGGGGCACAGACTGCCTTCCCTTTCCCATGAAAGAAGCATACCAAATACCAAAAGAACTTTAATTTTCCCTTTCCTTGGTATAGCCTCAAAATCAGAGCCGAGAGAGGGAAATAGTCTCTGTAATCAATGAGTATGTGACATGTTGGCTTTTCCAAAACAGATTTAATAAAACATTAATCTAATTAGCTAACAGCAGGTTTGGTTCTTTTTGTTTTTCCCCACCAGTGCTAGGAAAGATTCCAGGCTCCAGAGCTAGCTCACATGGAGTGCGTGTCCACAAGCAGCTGAGCTCACCCCCAGCTCGGTTCCATCTGAAGGGAATCCACTCCTGCTCTTCAAGACTTATCCAGGGTCTGAGCCAAGGCATGGTAAATGGGGGCGACTGGAAAATCCCCTTTCAAAGGGAAGCTCCCAATCCAAGTGATGCTGCTAAGGATGGCAACTCTTATGCTGTGTGAAGGCACAGGAGCATGCAGATAAAGCCTGTTTTTGAAAATAGCACTACACGTCCAGTACCATATGGAGAGAAATAAGAGATTTCACGTGCAAAGAAAAATTACTTGTTTCTTGAAATATCACTTCAAAAATTGCAGATATTTTATATTTTACACTAGTGTGAGGATGGATTGAGGGTGGGCTTTGTTTGGATAGGATATTTATATATATATATATATATATGAATTCCACATATCTAATTTAATTGTCCTTCTGGCCTACAAAATACAGGAGCTCTGAGTGAAATAATTATGTCTATGTGTTCCCTGACTCAAGTCAATTCTGTTGGTTCCAATTTTACCACTACCACACATTTTTAAAAAATAATATTTGGAGCAAAACCTGAATTTTTTCCACTTTTGATTTTTAAATTAAAAAACTTGGAAGGAAAGAAAACAATATACCTACATAATGACAAAATTTGCAACATTACAGTCATTATCTTCTTGTATTTAATTTTGAAGGAAATGAATTTTACACAAGTTACAATGCTGAAGGGAAGAGAATATGAGCTTGTAAGAACTTTTATTTTGGTTGTGAATTAATATACTTTAAACATTCACATGAAATAGGAGCTGAAGCAGTAGTGCATGAAGTTAATATGCATCAAATGACAAACAGGAGATGATCTGTTGATAGGCTGATCCATAAAGTTTGTATACATAATTCAAATTATGTTTAGCAATTCATATATCTCAGTTATAGCCCCTTTTTATTGCTAAGTCACAGATTGTATTTGTTCAAGCATTAATATCACTTTTTTTCATGGCAAAGTTCAAACAATTCAGATATCAAGTATTTGATCTGCCCATGAGGGCTTTAGAAATGGAGGACAGGGCTGGGAGTAAATAAATGTAGCAAAGATTTTACTGGATACAAAGACAGCAGAGTAACTTGTCACTGTCAGGTTTGGGGTTTTTTTGGCAATATAACATCAGCATAACTTCAGCTCCTGGAGAGAGGCTAGTACTAAAACTGAGAAGGATTTCAGTTTTCAAGTTGATTACTTGAACGTTACTGAGACATAAATGCCTGCAATTTAAGCTGTGAATAACGAGAGTACTGCCTATAGAAAAGGACTTGAAGAGTGCTGAGATATAGAATGTTTGTGTGTGGCATAGAAAGGATTTATATTTAGTACTTGAGAAGGAGTCTGATATATTCTGCTGACATATTTGCATTTGATATCCAGATAGGGGCAAATTGCTTTTCTTAATGCAAAAAGTCTTGAGCTTTAGTCCTTTCAGCCCAAGATTTATAACGTGGGCACAAAGTGACTCTGGTACTTGAGTCTTCAAGAACAGTCAGCAGCAAAAATGGCACAACAGTGTAACAGTGACAGATATCACAGAATGATATGTTCCCATTATGTACCTGAGAACATGGACAGATTCATGAACGAGGGGGGTGAAAGTGGAAAAGGAAGAGGCATACATCAGATTATTACACAATCATGCAGTTCCCTGCTAGCTGGTGTAAGAAGTGCACTGAAGTTAGAATTCTATAGAATTTGGATTTCACTAACAATTTTTTTTTTTGTTTTTAGAAAGCAACTGGGTAGTTAAATAGGAAAGAGTACAGTCAGATGGACTTTAAAGAGTCAGTATAAAGGTGGTTATTATTGTCTAAGTGTTGATGCGCCCTCTTATCACCACAGATTTTAAACTAAACAATTTCTCTTACTCTGAGACTTTGAGGAGTCCCTTCCAAGTTGAGAATACCTAGGAGAGGCAAAATTAAGGCAATATATTGGTTAACTGAAAAGTTACTAACCAGAAGAGAATATCCAATGGAAAATACTTTCCAAATGTGTCCAAATATTTCACCTGCCATTAGAGAAAGAAAAGTCCAATGTAAAGCTGTACAAAATATGGAAATTCTGTTCCACAGAGAATTTCAAATTTTTTTTTGTTTTGATTGTAAATCAAACACAATTTTTTTACACAATCTGTAAAGGAGCTCAGTTATGGGAGGAGAGGAAGAACGCTGTCTGTCAACCAAACCTACATCTTGCTACTTTATATTGATGCTCATCAAAGCCAAATGTAAAATTAAAACCAAAGTGAGACAAGCAATTTGAAAAAAATGCATCTCATTTCAGTGTCTTTAAGAAGGATACTTGACTAAAAAAAAAAAGAATAGATTTCCTTTCAAATAAAATTGCTATCAAAGGCACACGGTTCCTGAAGCTTTAATATTGATAGAATCACACCTTCTCAGAGGGTTTAGCTCCTCTGACTGAGAAGCTGCATCTAAAGAAAGGTAACCACTAGGGCCCACGTATTAGGAAAAAAACCAAAAACCTCAGCTGAGCCACATGCCTGTGCTGCCTATAGAAATAGAAGATTCATGCAGCTGGATTGCTGAATGGGCCCCGTGGAGACATTGGACTGTGTAGCCCTGAAAAATACAGTTGATATACATCATATTTTTGAATATATTCTCCCTCTCTAGAGGCATGGTATGATTTACATAGTACACCAAATTAGTCATTTAATTTAAAAAAAAAAGGATTAAGCTTATTTGGAGTTCTTTTTGGACACTTTTAGTCACTTGCAATGAAATCCTAGTTATGCTGATTTTGCAGGGAGGCTCGATGATGATTTTTTAAGTACTCATGATTTCTTTCACCCCTTAGTGTCTATTTCAGCATTGCAAACTTGCATTTAGCCTTCTCAGTCATTCAGATTCTCCCCTACTGACAAGCAGAGAATGATCTAATATTGTGTGGATAAGAGTAGAGATCCCAGAGCATTACATATTTTTTCCCTTTGATTACGTGCTCTCATTTTCTTGTGATTTTATCCCTTTGTCCTCTTCTATTTGATTTTCTTGCTGAGCATCCATTGTAATAAAGTGCCACGTTCAATGCAGTTGCAGTGAGCAATTTAAATAATAGCAGGTGTGGATGTGTAGGAATTTTGATTGTAATGCACTGCTGTGAAGAGCTCATGCATTTATAGTGCAGTATATTTCTGAAACCATTATGGCAATAAGCCAATCAACTCGAATGTGCCAGGGGCAGCGCTGCAAATGTATAGAGCTGATGGAATTCATTTCAGTCACTTATTCTTGAGGTAGGATTAGAGGAAATTTTGATCAGTTCATGCATCTCCAATTTGGCCTGCAGCTTTGAGCTCTGGCTGCAGCAGAGCTCTCAAGCTGAGCACAGATGGGGCTGGATAGTATCTGGGTGAGAAGCTTTCAAAAAAATCAAAATGCTGCAGTGTGTAGGTGTTGGTAACTCACTAGGCAGCACGCTTCCCTCGGGTCTGCTCCTTAAATTCCTGCCTTTCACCATGTTGGAAAATGCCAGCTTGTTAGAGGTATTTCCTTTGAAGACAAGAGTTAAGATCAAGTTCCTTATCAGTTGAAAATCCTATTGTGTGTTCTCCACTACTAGCCCTGATATTATGTCTAGCTTCCAGCTCTAGCAATTCCACTACATTTTGTCTGCTTTCAGCCATTTCATTTTCAAAAGGAGCAAGGTTAGGACTGCTGTCAATATAAAACAGCTATTTTGCAGAGAATTAGTTGAGGCTATTTGTGTTAGAAGAAAAGGTTTTTTTTTTTTTCTGGGTACTAGTCAAAACCTACTGCAAAAACTCCCTTTCATATATACCTGTTGAGAAAATTTAGGATAGTTACTTTGATAGTGTAATCTCTTCAAGTTATCCCTTATCTTGCAGTTCACATCAAGCCCTAGTTTTCAAGCTACACCTTCAGTTGTGCTAGAGGAATTTGGTTAAAAGTTCAAGCACTGCAGCTGGGAACACTTTCAGCATCTTATGCAGGTAAACAAAACATGACTTATGACTTCTGTACTCCATGAAGCACTTGCTCACCCACTGGACACAATGTTGAACAAGAATTTATATGGAATGGTCTGGGGCAAAGTAGAAAAGGCCATTTTTTTTTCAGGTGCTTAACAGCATTTCTTAGCCATTGGTTTTAACACTGCTTTGCAGCCCGGGGTAGGTGTCTCTCAGATCCACTTCTAACACATTTGCCACTTAGGAAACTCTGTTAAGCTCTTCAGACATGAAGGAGGCTTTTACTGAGTTCTCTCACACCACAACTGCGAGGAGGCTGGGGAGTGAGTTTGGTGCTCAGAAGCTCAGCTGAAATACTGCTGGGGACAGGGGTGGGCGAAGTGGCACCACGGCTGTGTGAAATGTCAGTCATGCCATGGGCCAAGGTCTGCTCAGGTTGCTTCTCCAGCCTGTAGAAAAGTTAGTGAAGTTATATGAATGCATGTATAGCAACTGAGAGCCTCATCCCAGCCTGAATTTGCTAAGCTAATGACCTTGCTTTGTAATTACCCAATGGATCGTTGACTTTTTTCTGCTTCACATTGTTTGCAAGTTAAATGTGTTGGTCAAGGTACAGTGGAGGAAGTATAGAGTGACATATGTAACTGTGAAGTTACATGCAGGAACATTACTTTTATAAAGTGCTTAGGAATCAAAATGCACCCATTGACACGCCATCATCACATCTCAGTAACCCACCCCCAAAACTAACAAATGTAGACAAGATGATAACTGATGTAATTTTGGTGAAAATATCTGTGATCTACCAAAATTTAATCAAGAGATGTTATCATCCTGACCTTCTTCAAAGAAACACAGAAAAAAAAATTCTGTAGTGGTGGAAGTGCATTTTGAAAGATGGGAGATAAAGCAGCCTAACATGCAAATAATAATATCTGTAGTAGAATGGCCCTAACTATCATATATTACTAAAAAATTAGCACATGGAATATTTTAGAAGACAGAAGCTTAAGATCTCTTACTCTCTTACAGCTGGGAGATTTTCTCAGTCTTACTGAATTTTTGGTCCCTGCAAAACGACAGTGTTTGACTTGACAGTGTGACAAGACAAAATGAACGTGTTAGGTTATCTGAGAAAAGCTCACCCGCACACCCATGAAAGGGCCCAGAGAGAAAATGAAGCAGAAACACCCCAAATAACACTCTGCCCAGCCAGTTCCAAGCCCACCCCTGCAGCCATAAACCCAGAGGAGCACAGAGAGACAACATCAGGCAGGGGGGAAATCCCAATTCATGACTCACAGGGAAGGGAATCCTGTCTGGGCCTTGTCCAGGGCTGCCCCAGCAGAGCCTCAGTCCCAGTGTCCAGGTATGAAAACTGTCACCATGAGTCACTGGGGGCAACTGCCTGAGTCATCTTTTGGACAAAGGATGACTCCTGTCTAGGGGAGGTGCACATCACGGGATGCAGGGGAAGAACGTTTTAGGATTGCACAGGATTTCACAGAATTTCTAGGTTGGAAGAGACCTTTAAGATCATCGAGTCCAACCCATGTTCCAGCACCTCAACTAGATCATGGCACCCAGTGCCACATCCAGGCTGTTTTTAAACACATCCAGGGATGGTGACTCCACCACCTCCCTGGGCAGATGATTCCAGTATTTGACCACTCTTTCTGTGGAAAAACTTCCTTCTTAATTCCAGCCTGTATCTCCCTTGGTGCAGCTTGAGACTGTGTCCTCTTGTTCTGTCTGTTGCTGCCCGGAGAAAGAGACCGACCCCAGCTCAGCACAGCCACCCTTCAGGAAGCTGCAGAGAGTGATAAGGTCACCTCTGAGTCTCCTTTTCTCCAGGCTAAACACCCCCAGCTCCCTCTGTTGTTCTTCACACGGCTTGTGTTCCAAGCCCCTCTCCAGCCTCGTTGCTCTCCTGTGGACACGCTCGAGCATCTCAACGTCCCTGCTGAACTGAGGGGCCAGAGCTGGGCACAGCACTCAAGGTGTGGCCCTATTTCTATGGGATTCTTAAGGGAGGACTCAAAGATGAGAAAAAGGAAAGGATTTGGGGAATTTGAGAGGGAAGAAGGGAGCAAAAGGGTTCATTAACACATAAGCAAGGTCTGGTTAGTGCAGTTGTCAGTTCCTGTCCTGCGCTTGATCATCACAGTCTGCTTCTCTGCTTATTAAAGTCCACCTCCAAGTGCTTTCCAGCAAGGGACTTTTCATCCTCTGTGTGTGTCCCTGCTGCCTGTGAATCTGTGCTGCCAGCAGCTGGAGTGGGGCTGCATCCTTGGGAGCCCCACGTGCAGGTGCCCTCAGCTGGGGAGGCTGAGCAGCCCTGCTGGGCTGGATCCACCTCACACGTGTGCTCCTGGACTCCCACGGATGGTCTGCAGTCCTGCCCAGCCAGACAGGGAGCAGGACAGGGCTGGAGGGAAAGCCCTGGGTGTCTGTCACTGACCTGCACTGCCAGACATCTCTACGTGTGCCCTGTGCCTGCTGGCAATGATTTTTCAGCTTGTTATCAGTTGGGTCTGGGGGCACGGAGTGGCAGCAGCCCTGTCTTCCTCAAGCTGTCAGGTCCAGCATGATACACTTTATCTTTACATATTTGGAATTTCCAATTCCAAATACCTCCAACAGAATGACCAGCAGTTTTAACAAGTCTGAGCAGGTCTGCTGCTTCCTGAAGGCAGCTCTTTCCTTTGGCAGGACAGATTTATTTCATTTGTCAGAAGAAATGTCTGCCCTGAGAGTCCACTGGTCACCATGACAGCCATGAGATTCTCACTTGGTGCTGGCAGCCACAGTGTGCAGATTTTAAAATCCTTGTTAAACTATTCAAATACATGAATACATCTTAATGTATCCCGCCACTTAAGTGTTGGATCATTAAATGTCAGACAGCTGAGTTACAAATGGAAGAAGGTTCTTCAAGTTACAAAGTATCATTTTCAAAACTCCGTGTCTAGAAGTGGTTTTTCTTCAAAGTTAATAACTAGGCACATTAATGAGGACTTGCTTAGGTACACAAAATTTATGTATAACTATTAAAAAACTATCAAAACTAAGAAAAAAAATAATCAATAGAGATTTTAAAAAATCAGATTTTAAGGAAAACCACAGGATGTCACAGAATAAAACAGATTAATGTACTGACTTTCATGAAGCAGCACTGTAAGTTACAGATGATTTATATTCATTCTGCAGATTACTGAAAAAAAAATAGATGTGTAAAAAACTTAATTGGCTATTCCAGTCAAGAGGGAGAGAGAAAATAAGCCTGTTATTGAAAAGTACATGAGCAAGAAAGAAAGCTTTTGATAATGTCAGCATGGATCCCAATCATTCTTCCACAGGCTTAAGGTGAATATTGATTAGTGCAATTTCCTTGCCTTTTGGACTGTGCTTCTTCTCACATTTCTCGAAGAAAGTTTCAAAACACTCTTCAGCTGAGGTTTTTTCTTCTCATTTCTTAGTATGCATATGAACAGCATCTGCTTTCTTCCCCAGCAATAGCAATGATACGTTTGTACTGCCTCAGCTCTAACCAGTTTAATGTGCTGAAAGCACAATGTTGCACGATAACAGCAATTCTGCAGAGCAAAATGTTGATGGAAATGGCAGGCTGCTGTTAGAGGCAGTGATGGGGTTATGGGAAGCCCAGATTTTCTGTGAAAGGAGTCGGTGAGGGTCTCTGGGAAAATATGGAGCAGCAACATCTGTGTTTCACTAAGCTTTCATGAGGGAAAATGTTCTGGATGAATTTTATTACAGGTTTTTGATGAAACTGAGATGGCGCCATTGAATACATCCAAGATTAGAAATGTTAACATTTCCTTCACCACACTTGGGAGCTGCTTTTGACAGAGTATGGCACAGCAGACACAGGGAGACCTGCTGTGCAGCAGATTTTGCCAGGCTCTATAGCAGCCATCATATGTTCCTTTAATCTTTCTGCCTTCTTTTTGTTTCATTTCATTTTTCCTCTTCTCCAGCAAAATTCCTGATGTAGAAAAGCCTGTGTTGTTTGTGAAGTAAAAGGTCTGCAGAAATGATAGCACTTCACTTTTGATGCAAAGCATTCTTCTTGTTGCAAACAAAATTAGATGTTTTCCTTTCATATTCTCTGAATACTAATTCCAGAGGAACTGCTATGTTACACATGCACTTGGCTCCTTTTCCTTTCTTTGTTTAAGACAATTTAAATAAGTAAATTAAAACCCACCATAAAGTGCAACCTATTTGTTCAAGAAAACAAAATAATGGTCCTTGAGACAATGGCATATGCAATGGATGATGCAATGAACTGCATTTCAAAGATTCAGGGCAACTAGGCACTGAAAACTATCCATCCACCAAGAGCATCCACCCACACTGACAGCTTAAGAACAGTCCCACTAGGGAATTTCTAAGTGTTTTGAACAGTCTTATTTTTAAATTTCACAAGTGTCAAGACCACCTTGAAAAAAAGAAAGTCCAAGAGTTATTTCAAATATAACTGCATATAACATCCAATACTACAACCATGAGGTTAGAAAAGTATAAATGCAATCTGCGCAGAATGTTTAGAACTGAAGCTGGAAAATATGTTTTAACTGTGATTATTGACTATCACAAAGTGCTGGAGTGATATAAAAGATTTATAAAAATGTTTGGAAAGAGTTCATTGTGATGTTTAAAAATCAATGACAAGATAGTGTGAATGGATCATAGAGGACTATAATTCTTAATTTGCATTTTTTTCCATTCCAGTAGAAAATCTGTGAGTTGCAGTTCAGGAAAGATGCTGACCAAGTGGGTGTTCTAGAGGACACGAATGATTGAAAGAATCCTGGTAAGAAGCTTTCCACAAAATGTAATATTAACAGCCTTCAAATATGCAAGGGTCTTCTGCTACCAAGTTTGTCCACATGGCTGGTGAATAAGTTAAGAAAAAGGGAGATTATGCTACAATATAGAAGGACCAGCTCAGATGACTGGAAAACTTCAGGATTTTAAGGGTAGAGACACAAAAATAGACTGAATGGAGGTGTCATAGAGTCCACATCCCTAAAATGTTTAAAGACAGATTAGACAAGCTCTTGCCATGTATGACATGGTGTACAATTCATCCTGTCAGGACAGGAGGATGGATTAGATGGTGCCACAAAATCCCTTCCAGCCATATGCCTATGTAGAAGAACAGAATATACACCCACTGTAATTTATAGCCTGTTTCAGCTTTACTGCTTCCCTTCATATTTTTTTCTTGTCACCTTTACTGTTCTGTGATAAAATAACTGATGAAAAAAGGGGTTATTTGCTGAATTACTTCTATGGTTTGCATTAAGGAAACATTGAGACCATAGCAGCTCCAAGAATACTGGACTCTTCAGGAGCCAGGTAAAACTAAATAAGCTGTGCCTCCTTTGTGATATCAATAATTGCTTTACACTTACACTATGTTTGTCCCATAAACAAGGTAGAAAATCCTTTCAAATATTTGTCCCAACATGCAAGATAGTGACAAGGAGGGAAAGATATGGATAACAGAAACATGAATTGCCGAGTACTGAGAGAAGGAATGGTCTACAGCTTCCCCAATGCATCTGGAGAAAGCAGGGCAAGCTGCCATGTGTGGGGCTGTCCACAGCAACAACCTAACTGGAAGGAGCCACAGCTTCCTTTCAGTCCACATATCTGATGTACTTCCCACAAAAACCAAAGCACTGCAAGGGAGGGAGGGAAGAAGAGGGCTGAGAGAGGAGACTACAGGTGTCACACTGTGGTTTCAGCCCAGAGCAGAGCCGAGCTGTAGCTTGGGTGTGCCTCTGGTTAGAGAAGGGCATGCTTCTGATTGAGCTGGAATCCTACTGAGCAAGATTTCCAGACAGAATAATTCTAGCTCCAGCTGATGGCCATTAAGCGTCTTAGAGTTCAGCTGTATGATGCACCTGCCTTGATTCAAAGTGTTAACTAGGCTGTGATAATTTGACCGCAGCAAATGCCAGTGAAGGTTTCCTGTTCACAACTCAAAATCTCAGAAATTATAGGAAGAACATGCTGAAAATCAGTTTAAAGGTGGTAACTTCTTGAGCTTCCGGACGTCTTTAGCAGAATCCATTCAAGCATCATTATTACCTCCCTCAATTTCTGCACAGATTAGCATGTCTGGAAATCAGCCAGAAATAGCTTTTAAATTACAGGTCATAAATGATTTCTCAGCCATTTGATCTTGTTTGGGAACAGCTGAATTTCCCAGCTCAGATCAACCTGCAACAGGATTTTGTTCTCTTTGCCTTGTTTGAGAGTCAGTTGATGGAGAAGCAAGACTTCCACCTAGTTATTCTAGAACTAGAAATGCAGCACTGCTCCTCAGCTTTGTGGAAAATCTTCTTAAAGATCTCCTCCAGCTCTGGTTCCTGGGGACACCAAGGTGTACTCAACAAGAAGCAGTATATTGAATGGCTGCTGCTGGCTAAGTTGCAACATTTTGAAGACAGAGTCACATCTAGTCCTATATCTCCCTGATCTGGTAAAGATAGCATGGGAAAAGGAAAAAATAAAAAAATAAATAAAAATAAAGCCCCTATAATAACAACAGTAAAACCCCTTAGTTCTGGTACTGATTTTTTTTTTTGGTCATTTGATCAGTCAACCCTACTTGCTGATTCCAGTTTCAAAGAGAAAAAATAAACTGGATTGTCTCTTTCTTTGAAAAACAGATTCATTTTCTTCAGCTAGTTCTTACTTAGAAATGGCAGATATTATTGTGTACTTAAAACTTGGAACTGCAGGCCTGCTCCCAGGGTAAATGTAATTACATGTACAAAAGGTTTTTTCTAAATGCTTTTTCTCTACATACAGAGGCTTTAATGACTATTTTGTTATTTCTATTAACTCAGCCCCACTAGAAGAACAGAATATGAGTTGCCCTGCTACATTTTGCTATCTGTGTGTTTGGGTATGTGCATATGTGAGAAGCTTCATTATGCTCTCATCTGGGAGAAGATGGCTGATGGTTTCCCAGAAGTGAGGGTGGCTCTAAAGTTTCCCTTTACCAAACTGTAGTGATTGACAGCTCAGTGTAATTACTTGAATCAAGCCTTATTCTGCAAAGCACAAATCCATGATGCCACCCCACAGCAGGGATGCTGGGATCAAAAGGAACCTGGAGATCTTTGTGGCTCTCCATCCTCTCCAGACACAGCCCAGACACCCCAACAAGACTGGATGTTAAATTTTCAGACAGCTCAGCTTCAGCAAGGTGAAATTCATCCCAAGTGACTAAACAGTGAGTGCTTCTATACAATTAAAGAGCAGGTTATTTTTTTTTCTGAGCCTGAAATGAGTATAATTTCCCTTATAGAAAAAAAAAAAAGTAAATAACATAACTACACACAGAAGAAAAGGGGTCTGTGTATCACATATGCTTGCATAACACTTGTGTGGTTATTTACCCACACTAGGCATGTTGTGAATATGTAAATGAAGCTGGACCAATTTCATACTGACACAGGCAGTGAAATGAACACCCATTCCTATCAACAATGTGAATGATTTGTGGATTTGCATAGAGTTATAACTGATAAGTTATAACCCTGTGACCTCACAGAGATTGTAGATTTAGGAATATTTTTGTCAAAGTTCCTCTGACACTTTCTGTTTGTCTCAGCTAGGGAATTTTACTCATGTACTTTCAGATTTAAAATACTACACGTCCATAATCTAAAATAAATATTAGGAGTCCTAAGACAATATATGTGTTCAAATCTCAAGCTGCATTTCGAAATTTCAATTTTTTTAATACAGTATTTTCTTGCACTGTTCAGGACTTTTTTTCAGTGAATTAAAAACTGATAAATTGCAATGCCCAGAAGGTCCACTAGAAGAATAAAGTCTATCTGAAAAGAGATTAAAGTGACTGATTACCATCATTTCAAGCCAGTATATGAGGCCAATTCAAAACAGGAAAATTTAAGATGCAGAATCCCACCTTTGGTAGGAAAGTTACTACTCATTAGGCATTAACAATGTTCACAGTCTACCCACAACAGCAAAATACTGCAAGTTTAAAGCAAACTATTAGAAAGGTTACCAAAACAAAGGTTACATATTAAAATTAGAAAGGTAAGATTATAAATAAATGCTATGCTTTTCCTTATCTAAAAGAAGCACTCATACAACTGAAAATGCAACTTGGTTTTTAAATTATCCTTTCTCAGATCTCTTCAGAGAGAAGGACACGGCAAGGCTACTCTGGCACATGGTGCTTTGTGATTAGAAGCCAGTGTCTGGACTGCTGGAGTGGCAGGCCTGGCCAGGAGCAATGGGAATCTCTGCTGAGGTGGGTGGGAATGGCTCTTTGTACAGCACTGCCTCTGCCTGAGACACTCTGGGGATTGCAGGATTAAATTGCTTGGGACACTGCTTTTAATTAAAATGTCTCACCCTGGAGGGCTGAAAAAAAAAGATGTTTCTTGGGAGACTCATGCCTGAAATGACAGGGAAAGAGAGCAAAGAAAGAAAATGAAAAAATATCCTCAGAAGCCATGTCAATATCTGATCTGAAAAGCAGTCTTTACTGGTACATTTAGGAACGTGACAGGAAATTCTGTGCTGCATGTGACAGTGCAGATCTCCCAGCACAGGACAGAGCTGCCAGCACAGGGCAGAGATCCCAGCACAGTGCAGAGATCCCAGCACAGTGCAGAGATCCCAGCACAGGACAGAGCTCCCAGCACAGTGCAGAGATCCCAGCACAGTGCAGAGCTCCCAGCACAGTACAGAGATCACAGCACAGGGCAGAGATCCCAGCACAGGACAGAGATCCCAGCACAGTGCAGAGATCCCAGCACAGTGCAGAGATCCCAGCACAGTGCAGAGCTCCCAGCACAGTACAGAGATCCCAGCACAGTGCAGAGCTCCCAGCACAGTGCAGAGATCCCAGCACAGGACAGAGCTCCCAGCACAGGGCAAAGCTCACAGCACAGGACAGAGCTCCCAGCACAGTGCAGAGCTCCCAGCACAGTGCAGAGATCCCAGCACAGTGCTCCCAGCACAGGGCACAGCTCCCAGCACAGTGCAGAGATCCCAGCACAGTTCAGAGCTCCCAGCACAGTGCTCCCAGCACAGGGCACAGCTCCCAGCACAAGGCACTGCCAGCAGCAGGCAGGGCTGGAGGCTTTTATCTCCGCAGGAGTCCCAGGCAGCTGACAAACAGCTCTCACACATTACCTGAGGCTCTGGAAGGGTCTTGACCTGCCCCCCTTCTTCTAGCAAAGGCTACATTACCAACATCCTTTAATGGCCACTTTCCTTTCTACCCTGCCTCCCTGAGGCCTCCAGTGCTTTGACCTATTCCTGCTGGCCAGGATGTCCAGAAAGATGTGCCACAGCAGTGGCCATGGCCATCTGAGACTGTCTGAGACTATCACCCACCCTGCACAGGACAGAAAAGGATCTAGCCCAGTACTTCTACCCAGCAGAAAAACCTGCTGTAGAGCACCCAGGGCCAGAGATCCAAGTAGTTTTGCTTAATTCTGCAAGCACTGTATGCTACTGAAGGCTGAGGAGCTCACTCTTCACCCCTGCACAGCTGCCAGCAGGGGCCCTTCTGCAGCAGCAGCAGGGAGAGAGCAGGGGGAGAGCAGGGAGAGAACAGGGAGAGAGCAGGGAGAGAACAGGGAGAGAACAGGGAGAGAACAGGGGGAGAGCAGGGAGAGAGCAGGGGGAGAACAGGGAGAGAGCAGGGAGAGAACAGGGAGAGAACAGGGGGAGAGCAGGGAGAGAGCAGGGAGAGAACAGGGAGAGAACAGGGGGAGAGCAGGGAGAGAACAGGGGGAGAGCAGGGGGAGAGCAGGGGGAGAACGTGGAGAGAACAGGGAGAGAACAGGGAGAGAACAGGGAGAGAACAGGGAGAGAACAGGCCACCTGTCCCAGCAGGTCAGTGGGGATGCCTGTGTTCCCTTCAGTGTCAGCTTCTGGGCTGGGCTCTTCCCTGCTCTGCAAATCTTCTGGACTTAACAGATGAATCCTCCCACAGTGACCTTTTTGCCCAGCCTCTGGCCCTTTTTGTGAGTTACAATCTCTCTCCAACTTCTTCTACTCAGCTCCTAGCACATTGTCCCCACACTATAATCAATCCCTTCCCCACTGCATTCCAGAACCACACCCAACTCTTCATTCTTGCATAGTTCTCCCAAGTCTTCAGCTTGGTTCCTCCTACAAATCTCTTTTTAATGTCTTGCTTTGTCATTCCTCTTCCTCTGGCCTGTGAAAGGAGACTTTTTTTTCTTTTCTTTTTTTTTTTTTTTGCCAGTTCTTGGCAAAAACCTTGATAAATTTGTTTTCCCATTCTCCCATTCAGATCTCCTACTTACCATTCCCAGGTGCTTCCATTAGAAGAGACAAAAGCTGAATGACTAACAGTCTTGCTGGTCCAAGAGAAATATGATAAAGTACAGTTCAAGGTGGATTTGCAGTGCACATTTTTCATGACAACTTCAGAAAATTGAGCAGAATATGGAATTTGTTGAGACACCAAACCTGGGGATGCAGGCAGGTACCCCTGAGTCATGAAAACTACAGTATTTAGTGCCAAAATAGACCCAGGATGCCTCAGGGTGACTGTTCAGCTGAAAATACTGGCCTGTGACCAAGGCTCAGCTATTATTATTAACTGTTAGGACTTGTTACTGCAAACAAGTCTCTTCTGCCACTTAGCAGAGAAGTCTGAACACTCGTGTGAGTATTGATGAATTCCATGTGGTAATGAAGTTGTTTCAGTCTGAGGCTGTTGGAGTTCTCTTTAGTCCTCACCCAAGATGCACCATCTGCCACTCCTTAAATGTTTTAGCATCATGCTTTCTGCTTTTGTGGAAAGAGGTTTCTTTGTCTGGCCTCCTTGAAAGCTAACAATTGTGAGCTCATATGTTGCCTACAAAGAGGGAAACATCTCTACATATTTATGTTACAGAGATATCAGGTAAGTTCAAAAGCTGTTGTAAACTCACAGAACATTTACATATGCACAATAAATATTACCCACAGGTAGATGTTTGTTATAGGTGTGCATAAATGTGTGTGTACATATAAAAGGATCAACCTAATATAAAAACTAAGCCTGCTCTATTATTGTCTGAACTGATCTGAAGTCTGGACTGGTAGTAAAGATCACTTTACTTACATATTTTTTTTCTCCTTTTGAATTTTTGGGAAGTTTATCATGGTAGACAAATGTACACAGAGCTATGTGAGCACCAGAACACTGCTCATTTATGGACCACCATTGTTTTTTGGGATGGGAGTTGTTTCTTGCTCAGTTATTTTTCCTCAGTGACAGTGTCAAAGTCTGTGAGGAGATCCTTAGTGCCGTGGCAATCCAAATCTCAGCGATGAGTGTACTTGTACACCTAGGAATGTTTGGCTACTTCTCAAACAATTTCTGTTTCCTCATAAGTTTTATCTGGGTAGGTACAAGCCAACAAGAGTGCCCCTGCTCCTTACCTTAGTAGGAGCTGTGATTGTCCTTTGCGCAAGGTGGCAGCAAAAGAAAGCTCTTCCAGCTCCTTCCCCTCTCCCCTCCAAGCCTCCTGTTCAGGAGAGTGACTCCTTCAGCTTTATTAATTGTGTTTTATAACCCACCTGTTGCTGGTGGCTAATGTATGTCTGAACAGTACATGGAGTTACTGGTACCTTTTACTTTGGGAACACTGTCACATTTCACTCTCCATTTCTTTGTCAACATTCCCCTGGGGAAAAGCTAGAAAGTTGAATGCAAAGAAAGGAAAACGATGAGACAAATCCCCCTTAAATCACTGATTTTCCCTTTCTGATTTTATTTTTACAAGAGGGTATTTTTCCAATGAAAACACAAGGATTTTGGGAGAAAGGATCAAGTCCAAGAAAAAATTTAAATAAACTAAACTAAATAAAATAAAATATTAAGCTCTATGCTTAATTAAGACATTGTCACATGTCAAATTGTGACAAATTGTGATGGAAGTACTAGTGGAAGACTATGTTTCAGCATAATTATTTGGTTTATCAGTAGGAATAAGTAGTCTGGAGAATCTGACTATTGAAGTCCCAGACAGCAGTTACCTAGATGAAATAAAAGTGTGGAGTCCATCCTGCTAGTTCTCCTGACCCTAATGAGCATTTGCTGATTGCATATTTTTGGAGGAGGTTTTCATTTGCTTGTTCTGGAGAAAGGATTCATTTTATTTTCCTGGAGCCCAAAATAAGTTGAATGCATTGTTTTACTGCAAATATTAGAGTTGATGATGCTACTTTAAGGTTCATTAAGCCTCAAAATACTCCTAACACATATTCCCCATGTGGAAGAAAACCTTGGGTGAATATTTAATAACCTTCACAGATTTGACTTTGTTAAAGTCAATAGAAGTAATAAGAATAGCAGTAAGACAGTGTTTATTTTGAAAAACCAGGGATTACTCACCTTGAAAGTAAAATATAGTAAATATGTTCTTTATTCTAGAGGCATGGTAAAAGAATAGCTGGTCAACTTTGGATGTGAACATTCTCTACAACCTTAAAGCTTGTTTTGATGACCATAACCTTATTCCAAAACCACTGTGTTTAATAAAAATTACTTCCAGAACTTGAAGAATATTTTATTATGGAATACAAAAATACTATCTATGTAAAAACAATAAGTTAGTTTATTTACAATATTTTACACTATCCTGCTCTGGAGCTTCCTTTGCACTGGGCTTCTTGTCATTATTTTACACACCTTTACAATTTTAATTATAATTTTGCACAAAGCATTTCCAAAAGCATGTCATCCATGTTCACTGCTCCAATGATGGGCCTGAAGAATAATTCAGCAACCACATTAGCATTAATAGACCTTAACAAGGAGAGAACAACATTCAGCTTGGCAAATCTGGCTTCATCACCTCTGTGAATGAGTCTGACATGTTCATTTAGAGCTTGCTGTGCTTCCCTCTGCAATCCTTCAATGTACTGTGTACACTGCAGTCCAGGTAGATCTGAAAAGAAAAATAAATTATTTTGTTTACATATTTTTGTTTATAAAACAACATTATTCTTACAGAACAACTCCTAACAGCTCACAGACTGTAATTATCATTCAAGAAAAGAAGCAAATTAAATTGCTAGAGGACTTGTATGCAAAGTCAACATGCCAAATTTTATTGGGCAGGTCAAATTCTTATCATACTGGTGTTCTGGATATTTAATACTCCTCTTTACAAACCTAAAACATGATGTTTGTCAACATTCACTTAGGTGTTAAACAAATTAGTTTATAAAATTTTGATTGAAGAATGCTCTCCAAAACTCCATTGCAGTGGGGAAGACAACAAAAAACTTTTTCATTTTTTTTTCTCTTCTACAAAAATGCATTGTTTACATTTAAGGCTTCTTTTGACTACTGTTTCTACTCCAGTTTATGAGTGGCAAGAAGTACTGACTCCAACATGAGACAGGAAGTTTCCCAATGAACCACAGTAAGGATGCTGAAAGATGGAAGGTGCAGAATTAAGGCTATATGTGACCACAGAATCATTTTTGGGTGGAAAAATCTCCAAGATCAGTGACTCCAGCCATTAACCTAACACTGCCAGGTCCACCATTAAACCATGTTCCTGAGCAACATATCTACACTTTTTTTGAACACTTTCAGGGATGGTGATTCAACCATTCCCCTGGACAGCCTGTTCCAATGCTTGACCACCCTTTCAGAGAAGAAATGTTTCCTTCCAGAACAATTTATCTATCGTTTTGCAGTAGACCAGCTTCCAGCTTTGACTTGTGTAACATAAGCTTCACCTTAACTATTGTAACTTTTCCCCTCTTATCTGTATAGAAAGCAAAGCTACGAAAGCAGGATGATAAATGCAGGGTACCACTACAGGAACCTAACCATCAATAACGACCAGTTTGGCAGTGGGAGCTCCAGCAGAGCCCTGTCCCACTTTCACAGGATATTGCCCTACTTGGCAAGTGCCACATCCAGCCTGCCATACCCTGCCTACCTTTCAGGCCAGTCACCGACAATAAGTCACAGCATCTATGGGAGCCTCCACAAAGAGAGATGGCAAAAAAAAAAAACCCAAAAAAAAAAAAAACAAAAACAAACAAACAAACAAAAGATCATAAATAATATACGAAAAGCCACAGCCCACAAAGAGAGATGGAAAAAAAAACAAAACAAAACAAAACAAAACCGATCATAAATGCTATACCAAAAGCCAGAGCAGCACTTTGTTGCTGGGAGCCCTGAGCCTTCCCTTGCTCCGCGGGGCTCGCAGACCTCCGGGCACGGCCCGGGCAGAGCCGCTAGCCTCGGGCCGCTCCCGCGGAGGGGAACAGCCGCTGCTGTCTTCTCCCAGCCTTCCCTAACCGGCTGCCAGGCGCCTGCAATTCGCTTTCTCCGTGGAAAGCGCCAGCCCTCAGCACCCCAGAACGAGCTGCAGCCGGACCCGCTCCCTGCGTGCGGCCGGGGTTTAGAGGAAGGGGCAAAAGGTGAAACCTTGTCACGCGTCCTCTCCTCCAGCGCCTTTTCCACCCCGAGGAAAGCCCCGGGTGTGCCCCTCTTCCCTGGGGATGCAGGCGAGCCCTCGCCACCCTCCAACTACCCTGCGGCAGAGGTCCCGCTGCCCCGCCCGGCCACTCACCCGGGTTGAAGAGCACCGTCCCCTTGAGGTAAGCGTACTCTTTGGTGCTGATGTCCAGGCTCCAGCACTTGGCCAGGAAGCCCTTGATGGCCTGGATCTCTCCGGCCGAGGGCAGGTGCGGGCCGTGGTGCGGCCGGCCCGGTGCCGGTGCCGGTGCCCGCTCGCCGTGCTGCCGGGCGGTGAGGATGCGCTGCAGCATGCTGGGCTCCGCGCTCTCCACCGTCTCCAGGTGCACCCGGTCCTGCGCCAGCCCCAGCAGCAGCAGGGGCGCCCAGCAGCTGCGGACCAGCAGCAGCTGCTCCTCCAGCGGCAGCTCCTGGAAGCAGGGCACGTTCTGCACGAAGCGCAGCGTCTTCACCAGCACGGCCGAGGCCGCCTTGCAAGCCACCTGCGGGCTCCGCAGGGCCACCCGCCGCCGCGACCCGCACGGGCAGCCCCGGGGCGCCGGGCCGGCCGGCGGCAGCGCCCGCTGCTCGCTGCGGAGGATGCTGTAGAGGATGCTGCCGTGCCGCCGGCCCTCCGCGCAGCAGCGGCAGCGGCGCTCCGCGCACGCCATGGCACCCGCGGGTGCGGCGCCCGGGGCGGGCTGAGCCGCCGGGGAGGCTCGGCGGGGCGGTCCCTGCCTCCTGGTCCCGCCGGCAGACGCGCAGCGCTCGCCCTCTGCCCGGCTCCTTAACTTATTTATAGCCGGCGGGTGTGTGCGTGCGTGTGTGTGCAGCCGCAGGCGCTGTGCCGGCCGTTCAAAGGGGCAGACACTCTTTACTGGCTGGAAAAGAGGCGGGGGGGAGGAGGGGAGATGAAAAAAAAGAGCCAAACCCTCCTCCTCCTTCCCCGAGACAGCGATACCCGGGGGGAGCCGGCGCGCCGGCCGCCTCTGCCCGCGGGCTGCGGCGTGAAGATCGGCTAATTGCAGCCTCCTCGCCCCGCGTGGCGCCGCGGGATGTCCCTTCCCGGCCCCTCTTTCCCGGTCCCATCCCGGCTGATGTTGTGCCGGGATGCTCCGAACAGGGCAGAGCAGGGCAGCTCCCGCCGCTCTGTCGTTTTGCCGCCGTAGGGAGCAGCTCCCGCCCCCGAATTCGGCCAAGTCATTAAATTCCCGGCAGAGGGGCAAAAGGTTACGCCACTGATGACATCGAGGACTTTTGTCGATGCCTGCCCTGGGTAGCGATGCCTTGTGTGCCAAATGAACTCCACAGTGCTGCCATGCGGAGAGGGAGACTGGGACATGTCCCTGCCCAAATGGGTGCTCTGGGAGGGTTGCAAACAAGGCTCTGTCAGGGTGTCCTGGGGCTGGTGCCGCTGCAGCACCCACTGGGATCCCCCATGGAACTGCTCCCATTAATAATTCCCTTGCTCTGCCTTTCAACACCTGGCCCATCTTGCTCATGCCGTGTTGTTCCATCCATTTACATTATCCCTTCTGGCTCTGCTTCTCCGTTAATCTCTCCTCTTAGATACTGTTCTGTGCCCCATGTCCTCCAAGTGTCCTATGAACTCCAAAGCAAGGAAGCCTCCCGTCCCTCCGGGCCTTGATGTTTACACAGGAGGGACAGGGGAATCGTGATTGTCAAATACGGATTCTTGACTGAAAAATATGCACCTTCTCAGGTGGGCTAAATAAAAGTGGGTGCAGCAGAGCGGAGTAAATAAACACTGCAGAAAATAAAGTTACTTTGTCTACTGCAGCAGAGCAGAGTAAATAAATACTACGGAAAATAAAGTTACTTTGTCTACTGCATACGGGCTAAAACAGAAGCATTTTGTGGTTCATGTGATCTAGAAGAACCTTGACAGTTAGAGAAAGTAGCTGGTTTTAAGCAAAATTCTGTATCTACTCCACCAGTATCTGCTACCAAGTGAAGACTAAATCACCCTTGGAATGCTACATTTCCTTTCCTTAAACATGTTTTTTTTCTTTGTTGTTGTTTTTTGAGTTTTGAGGGGGTTTTGTTATTTTCGGGTTTTGGGGTTTGTTTTTTTTTTTTTTTTTTTGGCTGGTTGGTTGGTTGGTTTGGTTTTTTAATGCAAATACCATTGAGTGCTTTGGATTTTGTAGAAACAAAACGATTTTGGGCTGGATCTTGCCAATTTCCTTTCCCTGTGAAGTCAGTCCTGCTTTATCAGCTTACACAGGTATGGAGTCATATAGTCCTTTCCCTCTAATCTTTCTTCACAATTGGACTCAGAGGGGATATTCTTTACAAATGGCTTTTACAAATGACTTTGCTTTTTGCAAGGCATTTTTTAATAAAGTTATATAAAACACTGATGGGCTACCTCTCTCAAGTAAACATTGTTTTACAAATACAAGCCATCCAAAACCCAGATTATCATACTTTTGGTTTTACCTATGAAATGCATTTTCCACAGGCCCAAACATGATAAAGCTCTTTATTGGCTTTGCAGTAGAAGAGAGCTGCTACAGTGCACCAATTAAATGATGTCTAAAGTTTGCTGACACATCAGTGGTTTCACCAAACATTCTTTAAGAAAGAAAAGATGCTAGATTTGCAAAACACATGCACTAATACTAAATATTATCATTTTTTTCATTTGGATAGTATCACTGGTAATGACAAAAGTCATTTATTTGTCTAGAGTATTTCTTTGCCATTGTTTCCTGTTATGTATTCAGTGTTTCCTGAGCATTAGGATTTTAGATAGTTTCAGACTTTTTTGTCTTTTTCCTTTTTAGTTTTTTTGGGAAGGGGTTGTTCACTAACTTCAGAGGTAAGTCCTGCCAATTTTTAGAAAAAGAGCATCATTGAGCTTTTAGTTGTCTTTAGTAGCATTTCTCCTATGCGGTACAGATCAGTAGTCTGACCATGGAATCTAGATGTGTTTTCTATGAGTTTGTTGCTTGGAAAATATCTATGGGAAAGCACAGTGTGGCTGAGACCAGAATCATTTCCTTTGCAGCTTTGACCTTGGACTCCAACTGTGGGAATATTCTGCTTATTATGGGAGGATGCTGCTTACACAGGGCTATAGACAAAGGAAATATTTGTAAATATAAATTTTAGACCAAGTCCACAATAGATTTTTTCCCTATGTACCAATATTGGTTGCAGATGTTTAATTTTTCAAGGTATTTCTTTTTCAAACAAGTCTCGAATGTAGATGCAATTCATCTGTTACATAATGATTTTGCTGACTCTTCATTTTCTAAACAAACTTATACAAAAAGACTTTGTCTTTGATAATTATAACAAAATGTGTACCTCACGCTGGAACTGAAACTTGGTTTACTGTTCAGTGCCAGAAATCACATTGCTGCAGTTATAAATGTACTTCCTTCTCTGACAAGTGCATGTAAACACTCATTTCTCTCATTCTGATTCTTAATGTACTCTGATATACATGGAAGTTTATTTTATTCAGGGTGGATCATCTATTTCTGAGCTAAAATATTAAGAATTTTTTTATTTATTTATCCTATAAATATTTATTTGTGTTTTCCGTGTTGGTATTTAGCAATTTGTACAGTCTTTATTTAAAAATCTGGGTTCTGCCTGTCCATAGCATTCCAGCTAAATTAACAACAAAGCATTCTATTCACAACCAAAACCAAAATCCCTAACAGAAACCAAACCGTTTGATGAAAAATGCATGGAACCCTTTTAGAATAAAGGGAAAGTGCCTGGTTTCTGCTGGGAGATCTGATGTTACATGGGTATTACCAAGCTCCTCGTGGTACAGTCACGAATAGGTTTACAAGCTTCCAGACAAAGGATTGCTTGTTTGTATTGTTTGGGGCTTTTTTTTTTTTTTTTTTTTTTTTTTTTGGTATTGTTTTTGTTTTGGGTTGGTTTTGTGTGTGTTTGTGTGTGTGTGGTTACGGGGTTTTTTTAACTCAGACAAAGCCTTGGATATGGAGGTGATACAGCGCAGTCTTGGCAGCCTCACTCTCTCATGTTGCTGCTCAGTGTCTCCGTATCACTCATCTGGTAGCACATTTGGTCCTTGGCCAGAGGGCAAGACTTCAGTTTCAGAACAAGACCAAACAAGCATTTGTTTTTATGCCATCAGTGCTTCAGTGCACCATTCGCTTGAGAAAAGCTTTTTTCCAGTGTAGAATTTGATCCTGATGTCCTATAAATGCACACTATTCCCTTTAGTAAAAATAAAATTTGATTTTAAGATCAGATGTAAAGCAGACTCAATTTGGTGATTAGCATAAGAGAAGTTAACTTTTCTCTAACAGAAAAGTTAACAGTTAACTTTCTCTAACAGTTAACTTTTCTCTTTTCTTTAACAGAAGAACAAAGTTTAATGTGGAATATTGTTATAAGGATATGATAAACAATATGTATTTTGTAAAAATAAATGCTTTATTAAAACAAGGTTTTCGAATTTAAGTATATTGCTGCTTTTCATTCTTTTCTCATTATGACTATCCATTAGTTAGACTGACCACCATTCACATTTCCCATATTTTTTTCTGGGGTGTTTTTTGAAATGTGGGGATTAAGGGAAAAGTAGTTCTACCTCTGTAGCACACACTCCTATTGTCCCCTTCCTGGAGAGACAATGGATTCCTGAGGAGGAGCATACTGGGAGCCTGAGACAAAGATAGTTGAGGTGGACCCAGGTGAGAGATGATGACCAGAATTTCCAGAGCTTTTCAGCTTCCCTAAGACTATGATTTGACAGCGTTTCTGTATCCCACCCCCAGCTCACCTAACAGTATGTGTTTGTTCTGGAGCAGGATGAGAATACGGTGACATTTTTATGGAATTAGCCAGAGTATATAAAAAAGGAGTTTATTCCAGGTTTAGACCTTCCTGCCAGCTGCTTGAAAAGAGATGATGTCTAATCTGGTTGAAACTGTAATGGTGCAAAGTCAGCCTTTTAAGGTATCGTAAAGAAACCACAAAATGCACAAGGGAATATCTTCTTCTTGTTGTTGTTAGCAGATCAGCTCTTTGTAAAATGTGGCCATGGCAGTTTGGATGCAGAAATATTAATTCTGAGTTTCAATTTACTCTTACTGGACCAGGTACTCCACTGTCATATTCCCACTGACAGATAGTAAATTTAAGGAGGCCTCACATACCCCAGGCCTGGCCTTTTCTCCTTGTACCCATATGTTAATTTACCTTGGCTAATGCTAGGTTATTCTGTTAGAGTTAACTAGGTTTTGGCGTAGGCAAAATTAGGGAAAAGAAGCAAACTTGTAAACTTTTTACAGGGAAAGGCACTCAGTTGTTTCCCACTAAAAAAAGATTAATTAATCTTTGGGGTCTGTAAAGAGCTGTGGGCCCCAGCAATCCAAAATTGTACTTAGATATGCTATTGGGGTTTCAGTGTTTAGATGTAAGTAATAACTTATACTTTGGCCCAAAGTGGGTTCATGGGGCTCCCAAACATGTGTCAGTGTGCAATGCTTCAGGGTGCAGTCCCCTCATCCTTCCTGAGCCAAACTAGCATCTCACTGGAGCTGAGAGGCGACTCCCACAGACGTGTGGCTGCCTCTGCTTTCCTTGCCCCAGCTCTGGCACACACCTCTTTCGTTAGAAAGAACGAAATCTTCTTTCTAACCTGGCAGCATTTTTGTGACAGCCGTTACAAAGAAAAGTAGCAGAGAAATTAGGTACCTTGAAATGTGATTTCCATGCTTTGTTTTACCCAGTGACACT
Source organism: Motacilla alba alba (assembly GCF_015832195.1). Classification (NCBI taxonomy): domain Eukaryota; kingdom Metazoa; phylum Chordata; class Aves; order Passeriformes; family Motacillidae; genus Motacilla; species Motacilla alba. The sequence goes on from NC_052016.1 coordinate 113,488,474, forward strand.
TTTGAAGTTTCTGCCCCAGCTGAGAAGTTGGAACACTCATGATACAGCAGAATTGGGCCTGGTAAGTCAACAAAAAGCTAACACATCAAGGGAAAAGCCGTGTAGTATTCTGCTAATTGAACTGAACTGGATTCAGCTAGGGCTAAAAAGGGTGCCAGAGCAGGTGGAAAGGTGTGGTATTGCCACACTTCCAGGAGAATGGGGAAAGAGCAGGAAATACTTCTGCAAACCAGTATTCTACTCGGCCACCAAGTGGAACTGCTCCCTCAGGAAGGTAAAGCCCTAAATCTTGAGAGCAGAAAACAATAGGTGTTATGGGAGAGGGCTTGTAACAAACTTTGGTTTTAAATTCTTCTTTTAAATAGCATGCAAAATTTACCTGTACTCTTGCTAATGGCACTTGAATAACGGAATTGTGTTATAAAATACTAGTGTAGAAAACAGCTTGCAGTTACTTACCTTGAAGAACACATTGCTGATACAGAACAGCAGATGGGTAACAGGCAAAAAGCTCAATTAAGTTAGATACTGTTCAAGGTTGTGGCTTAAAGAATAAAACACATTCTAGCTCTACAGTGGCAGGAGGATACTTTGTATCCATTGCACCAATTTTTAAGTTCAAAGTTCTGTATTTTACTGCAGCTAATTCTCTGAGGCTGGTGAGTTCACAGATACACTTTCCTTTGTGACTAATATCATAGGATAGTCTGCTAATAAAATTTACATTCAAATTGGCCTGTAATTTGGCATGTGTTTTATCTGAATATCAATGTGTGTTTTTAAACTCCATACATCTTTCTATAGGTTTTAATTCAGACACATTTCATCCAAGTTGGTTATTTAAAAATACTGTCCTCTGGAGAATCAGTGATATAATTTCTCATTAGATCAAATTTGTGTTATGGTATTAAAGCTGTATTTCTTTCTTTTTTACTGTTCTTCAAAAAATGAGTTTGAAAGGTACATATTTAATTTAAAGGTTCACTTATAATCTGTATCACAAATACTTATGAACTTCAAATAACTTCAGCAGTTCCTTGAGTTCTTTGCTGCAATCACCATTCACCAGGTCTCTAAATTTTCTACCCATTCTGTAGCTAACAGGGAAATCATTTGGCATTCTGTTCTGCTGGCAGACAAGGCAGACTGTATCTTCTGTTTTGTCAAAATAAACAAGTTAGCTTACCCTCTTTGCAAAAAGGATTTTTCTAACCTAGATCCTTCCAATGCAAGCGGATTAGGGAGTGACCCGGCAGTTCTGCTGGTACATTCAGTGTACTTGCAGTCATTGATAGCCCAAAGTACAGGGGAAAGTGCTAACATCCTAGTCTATCCGAGCTGCAGCCAGACAGCATCCTTGGCTGGGCTACAGCTCAGACTTTGAGGCTGAGGCACCATCAGCTCTCCTTCCTGGCTTCCTGAGGGCACTGCTAGACTCAGAGCTATTGCTGACTGGGTGCAGCTTCTGCTCAGCTCTGTGCCTTGGCAGGACAGCATTCCCCTCAGTTTGCCATCTCAGCCCAAGTCATTAAAGCCCACCAGTCCACTGGTTGTTTATCCAGGTTTTTGCAACTCTTTACTGTATAAAATTAGCACTGTGTTACAACTTTCCAGATTCAGCTTATAACTGCTAGGCTTCTGATACACATTTCCTTATTAATTTAATTAATTAACAGGAATTATCCCCATCAATACTCACCCCTTTTTAATGAGTAAAACATATTTTGTCTTATAAACAACTTTCAAGATAAAACTTTGAAGGTCCTTTTTCTCCTTAGGCCTGTTTCTTAGATATCCTTTGTGCCCATTGCAACACTTTTGCCCCTTCCTAAAAGCCTTTGAAGCGTGGACATCAGAACTTCACAGAGGGTACCACTTGTGCTGTTCTCACCAGTGCCAGAGAGAGAGAAGGTAACTCCCCAACTCACATTCATTATTCGACTCTCCTGCATTAAAGAATCATTAGTCTTTGGGGTCATAATTGTGTATTGCACTGGGAACTCATGTCTGGCATCCTCCTCTGGCATCCTAGATAGCTTTCTAATTGTCTTTCTAGAACAGAGCTGTTTATTAGCAGAGGTAGGATGTCTTTCTTGTTTCAGTTCTTCGTTTGGCTGCATTACCATGTGTTCCATGAGAACAGCTCCAGCAATGCAAGGGGAGAGCTTTTCTGGCCTTCATTTACTTCTCCTCATCACCATTGATCCCCATTTTCATCCATGAATGCCCACACATCTCTTGATTTGGAGATGGAAATTTTCCTCAGTAAGTGTGTTTTGTTCATTGTAATTTTGTGAATCTAAGTCACTTTTTGCTACTGCATAGTGCTGATGTTTTTGTTGGCATGTCGTTTCACTCAGAAAAATGCCTTACCAGAATTCTAAAGGACATTGTATCTGAGTAGTCCCTTTTGGCTTGACCTAGACAGAGTTGAATATCATAGTGCACTGCTATAAAAATTTATTTAGGCTCCTCATAACTGAAAATTTTCCTGTAATGTGTTAAGTTAGAAAGATGCGCACAGTATTTTATGATAAAAATTAAAAAAAAAAGAGGAGAAAAGATTGTGAGCTTGAATCTTCTGGTGCTTCTCGTGTCTAAATACTCGAGTGGTAAGAGTTGCATTTTTTTAGGCCCACTTTTTGAAACATCCTGAAACCTCTATACACTGGTGTACTGGTATATACCTCTATGTGCTACTATTTCAATAGTTACACTGAAATCAATAGCATAAAGGTCACTGAAAAACTCAGCCCAATCAAGAATCATCTGCTATTTTAGAGTTCATTGTTCAACAAGGATGTAACAGGCAATCGATTCAATAATGTTTAGGTTGTTCTGCTTTGAATAATAATCAAGCAATAAAGGAAGTACATTGGATAGGGATTGAGTAGCCGTAACATGCAACATAGAAAATAAGCATGGAGAGGAAAGCTTTAGCTTAGAAAACTGGAAGAAGAAATTCTGAAACGATGAGAAATAAAGGAAGGAAAATACAGAAAAAGAACTGAAAATACAGAAAGGCCAGCAGGGGATAGAGACCTTTTAAGAATAGACAGAATTAAGATAGTTGGTCCCACAGAAAAAGAAACTACTGATAAATACTTTTCCCTTTATTCCCATGCAAATCATACTTCACATAGATCTCTCTTTTTAATGAAATTTCACCAAAATGTGATTATTTTGCCATTTCTTTACTACCTCTATCACATCAAAATATGTCTTTCTAGGTTTTTGTCTCTGAAAATTTGGGTTCCTTAGAAGAGGCAGATTGTGAATTCCTTCTTTCACAATTTTGTCGTTGATTTTGTTTACTTGTATGCACCATGCAGAGGGTCCACCTCAGAAAAAAAAAAAACACAATGTCATCATTGACACTTTTTTATCTCTCTCTCTTACATCCAGGAACAAAATCAGTTTAAATCTTCCACTTTTTTTGCGGTCAAGTTTTCTCTGTACACCTGTAGCACAGTAAATCACATCATTACCTTGTCCTTCTAGTGTCAGAACTGTAGTAGCTCTGAGAATTGCAGCTGCTGCTGGTTGTAGATATTAATATTTAAAACTTTCACCAATTACATGAGGGTTAGTTTGAGTAAAACTGTCATAATTGCTTTTGATTTGAAATCTGACTTTTTAGTTTTTGTTAACTATGTTCTATCCTTGCAATAAAAGTTTCCACATAAAGCATAGAAAACTTAATCTGACACTTTGTACCTTCTTTTTGCTTCTCCTGAAGCAAAATTATGTGTTTTCCTTTACTAAACTTGGCAGGGCTAGTGCTTTACACACACAAATCCCAGAAGTTCCCTGGAGATGTTTTTCTCCCATCAGCCTCCTTCAGGTCTTTTAAAAATTTCAGTCATGACCAGCCTGAATCTTTGACACACTTTCCTGGTAAGGAAAGAGTGCTTAACTTGGAAGCAGGTCAGGCTACAATTAAAAATGTGTAAAGCAGAGGGAGAAAAATTACCTTACTGTAAGAGAAACTGGCTGAGTGAGTTTTTTTCCAAGGTCCTGCCTTCCAAAGGATATAAAGAGTCTGAGCCACTGCCACAGTAGATGTTGAACTCCACCCTGACTCCTGGCATTCTTCTCTGATCACTGGAATTACACCAGTGCTAGGGCCTATGTAGAATTGTGGTGTCTTGGACTGCTCAAAGTCCTCTAAGGTTTTTTCCATCCCACAAAATTAAACAAGAGTAGTTTTATTAAGTCTAGGAGGAGTAGCAATGCCACGGTGGAAATGAGATTCACTGTCCAAGTCCTCTAGGCTGTCAGCTGTATCACCTTCATTCTAATGGTTAAATTAAACCTGCATTGGCTTCACGTCTTCATTTTGATGAGTAGAGATGCTCTTAATAACTTTGATTTGTTCCCAGTGATAACTACTACTCCTGACATTATGTTATGTTACATTAAGTGACAGAAAAAGGAAATCTCATGTGCTCCCAGTATGTGGAGATGTGCTGTTCTCTGAGACTGTAATTTGGGAAGGATGATATGCTACTAAAAGAAAATTAACAGTGTTTTCCCAAAACATTTAAAACCTGAAGTGGTGTTGCTGAAGCCTTCATTTCATGTCTCTGTTGCTGACACAGCTTGTGTAGAAACAGTTTTAATAAAGTCATTACAGGGTCAATGGAAAATCTCTGTACATATCATAAGTATTTTGAGTGATTTATGTAAGTCCATGGATATTCATTATGATGATGTTCTTTCATGTTTCCATTGACAGGCAGAGCAATGTCACCGGTAATGTCCTAAATAAATTATATCATCATAAAGCTGGACCTTAAATGCAACAGAATGAAATGTAAGGTAACTGTTGAAGTCTGGCAATTATGGAAAGTTAAAGGACACATTTCAACCAGTAAATTGCCCTGCTCTGGGTAAGTGTTGTCATTCAGCAGGCTCTGTGACACAGAATCAGACACATCAGCTGTAATCTGTGCTACAAGTGCACGCAGGGAATGCAGTGAGAGAGCCTGTTCTAAATCTCTCACCTTGCCTGGTTCATGGGCACTTTGTATCAATGCACTGTTTTCAATGCCCTGTGTCTCTGAGCACTTCAGATTTCTGTATTGGGTGTTCGCTGTTGTCTGCAGCCATCAAAAGATTCTTCAGTGAGGGTTCACGTGTAAGTACTCATGATTACCCCCAGCAATTGTGCCACTGGCCCCCGAGAAAATAAGGAGTGCTCATGGATTTCCTGATACAGCCTGCTTTTATATTGCCATTTATGTGGAATGATGAGAACTAAAGACTGAGATGTGTGTCATTGTGCTTGGGATCTCTGACTAGTAATAAGAGACTGTAAGCAGTTTGGCACAGGGATTATCACACTTGGCTGAAGAGGATCAAAACCTCAAGGACAAGTAACAAAGATATGAAATTTTTTGCCTCAGATTATTTATAATCAAAAACAGAATTGTGAAGCAAATCAGCCGGTTTGTTTAAGCCAGCAATGAATTTTTCCCCTGGGTTCAATGAGGCCAAGGTTCATCCCACATATTATGGATTTCCCAGTTTATCCTCCCTTCCACACCAGGCCTAGCAAACACCTTAATTTTAAAACACTGCAGGTCATGTTCAATACAGGGTGCTCATTTTGCTGAAGATACAAAACCAAACTGGAAACTTGGTTCTCCAACCAGATGAAGCAGAGGTCAGCCAATTTCCTCACCATGAAGCACTGAGAAATGGGAGCAGTATTCACAAAGGTCTGAATCATGCTGGCTATTAAATGTTCTGGGTCAAACTGCCACTTCCAGAGAAACAGTGGAAACTAATAAAAGGGAGTAGTCAGCATTTCTGGCTACTGTACCAACACTGGGAACATTTACCTTTATTTCCATCACTGGTGATGGGCCAGAGCCCTTTCCACCCAGTAAATACTCCAGAGCAGAATCAATTCTGAAAAATTTCCCATTTCACTTTCATTAATCCCGAGTTTTTCTCTGAGCATGCTTCTGTAGGCATTACAGAGCCCCAAGGATCCACTCATATCTGTAGTAGTTTTTTTCCAAAATATAGAAGATGCCAATACACATCTGTGCCACATTTCTTGAAAGCATTCACTGCTCCTGGGGAATGGGGCCTGGGGAGAAGAGAAAATGCTTAGAAAAGCTGGATAGGAGAGCCTGTTCTTTCATAATCATCTAAAGCCATCAGAGTGGTGTTTTAGCTCTTTGTGATAAATGAGAACAAGCAGGAAGAAGATCAAGTGAAAGAGAAGATAATTTTCCAATGTTGAAACCTATCATTATGATGAAATTAAGAATATGATTAATATCCTCAAGGACACAATCTGGAAAAAAAAAAAAGCCAACATTTTGAGACTCCAACTTATATACACACAATTTGCATGCTGTTGTCCTAGATTTGACTGCTAAAAAGGAGTGAAAGCTATCACTGTATTTTAATACAGGGATGAATAGTGGGTTAATGAAAAGGGAGAGGCTTTCTTTTCCTCATTTAAAGTTGTACCTGCATGAAAGCCTTGTTGCATATCCCATATCTACTGTCAGGGCATGTAACTGCTCAGCCCAGTGATTTTGATCAGTGGAACACTACAATTAAGGGTCCTATGGTAAACTGATGGTAAGCTGATATAAAAATAATGAATCTTGGAGTTACAAATAGAGAAAACATTGCTCTTTGCTTTAGCAGCTTTGCAGTTGTTCGGCTGCTTCATTGCAAACCAAGACCCATGCAGAAAGGAATGGAAACGAGATGGGTAGAAACAGGCAGAGTAAAATGTGTAGAGCCAAAACATGTCTGCATTTTTCCACTAGGTAAAGATGTTTGCTAATATCAAAAGCTTTATTTGATACTTAATTCTATGCAAGAGTGGTGTGATTTTTTTTAAAATTAAAATATAAATAATAAGAAAGAAGTCTGTGATTTTTTTTATTCCCATTAAATTCACCCTTGGATGAATGATTTGGACTGAATACTTTTGTTGACTTTTTTTCAGTAAAATGGTTCAGTTGTGCTCTAATTTAAATAGTTTTATGGTCATATGGTTTTACACTCTGAGCCCTTTATTCTGGTGCTGAGAACTCAGTGTTTAACTCAGGGTAATGAAGAAAATCCAGTTCAAGGAACAAGCCAACTTTTCTACTTTTCTTTGTTTGTGTCAAGAGAAAATAAGCTATTTCCATAAATTTATATACCAATAAATTAATTACCAATTTTAATAGCAATTAAATTAATAGCAATAAATTAATAGCAATTTTTATACAAGGGATGATATTTAATTTGCTTCAGAAATATTTATTCATACATATTCCTCTATGGATGTGCTTTACTCATTCTGATATAATGCAGCTGCTTCTGAAGAAGACCATGGCTAGATTAATGAACTGAAAGTTTCAAGATTTTATGATTGCTAAAAAAGTCAATTGCTTCCCTAAAACATTCTAATCAACTGAAAAAGCATCACAGAGCAACACAGATTCATCTGATTCACAATCAGATACACATATTTTAATGTAGCCTTCTCTGCCAGCTTTAGTTTTCACTTTCATTTTTATCATACAAGTGTATAATAGGAATAAAATCAATTTTCCAGTATTTTTGAAAATGAACAAGTAAAATCCTTGAACTTTGTAGGTCAATGTTCAATTTAGCAGTCTGAGGATGCTCTAAATCTTTTGGTTAAAAATTTGAGATGACTTAAGCAAACCCACTGTTTTGAAAATTAATTAGATAAGAAAAAAAAAATCAAATTCATTCTTTTGAGAGATGAGGAAAAGCATCAAGATACCATGAATGACTGAAAAATAATTCATGGCCCATGGTGTGATTCAGACAAATAGTTTATCAGAAAGTTGTTCCAGAGGTTGTAAACCCCTTGATTTGCCCTCTAGCTCATTTTATTTTGACTCTGAGAGCCATTCATCATCCATCCATGCATCCATCCATCTATCCATCCTTTCCCCTCTATAGCTACTAGTTTCTTCTATGACCAATATATTTTATGGTTTTGAGTTGGTTTCTACTAAATGCTCTGGTTATGGTGATTTTTTTATTCCCTTATTCAGATTCTGGACAGTATCAAGAGGTCATGGGTGAGCCAAGTAGTCTTTGTAGTGCTCAGCCAGTAATGAGGGGGAGCAAAAGCTTGACCAGTGTCCATATAAATTGCATCCTACCTTTCCAGGGTCGAGTCAGTCCCTAGTTTTCCATTTCACATCCTATGTTTTGCCATGGTTTTTAACAGCCTCACTAAAAGACCTAAACCTGTGGAGAGTTGTCTCAGTGCTTAACTTTCAACTCAGTGCTTTAACTTAAAAATATCTGATTATTTACATGAATTCAAGAAATCTGCCCTGAGCATAATATTTGAAATCTTGGAATGTTAGAGAATGTGCCTTTTTGACTCCCAATAAATTAAATTAAACCTCTCCCTGTCAGTTCAGCTCTTCATCATAATCTTACAATTTAGTCCTGAAATACCTAAATTCAAACCAAATTTCTCAGAGATTTGGGTACTTGGCTTGGTTTATTCCTCCCTTCTTGGCTGCACTTCTGCTGTCAGTCCTTTTCAGTGAAATAGAGTGAAATAAAGAAAATCTGCCTTATTTGTGTCTTTTTGTCTTAGCTTCACGTCGTGAGAAAGGGATGGGAATGGCACAAAGAGGCTCAGAGCAAAAGGAGCTGTAGCAGAAGAATGCAGCAGAAGCATTCTGCAGTAATTTACATAATCATTCCAATATTGGACCACTCTGGGACTTATAATTCAGACCATAGAAGCACAACAGCATGTTCTGTGTGAAAAAATCCAAGAGCACTGATGAACTAGACACCTAATCAATTTTGGTTTCTTTCCCCCTTCCTGTACTCGTGTGACACTAGACTGTGTCCAGCCAGGCCTAACACAAGCTATCTCAGAGCAATTTGTCTTTCCACAATACGGGGAAGTTTGGGGGGTTTTTATTCCTTAAATAAAATTTCATCAGCAAACAAAAATGTCTGGGCCATTTTTCAAGTAAGAAGCAGTAATATGTTCCTGTCACTACTGGATAAACAGAAATACAGACTGCATCATGCATCACTGGTGAAGCAGGACTACAGTGTTTGTTTCACCCACTGTCTCAAACACTTCAAGCATTGTCATGGGTAGAAAAACTGTGAATAACCAGAGGTTATTTCAGCAAAGCTTCTACTGCCCGTATTCCACTGACTATTTTTATTTTTATTTTTATTATCCCCATACTAAATAACAAGCAGGAAAAGCCTTTTGTCCAGAAAATGTGTGATAAGGCAGTGCAGATGTGGTTCAACTGTGTCATTTTAAAATAAACAGGAGGCAATTTTTCCTGATATACAACAGCTGTCTGATACCAGTCTATTTGTTATCATTGCTATTAGAAGAATGATCTATTAGGACTTCTCTTTCCCCTAGAGAAGCTTAAGTTAAAACTCCAAGGACATTCCCAAATAGACTGTAATAGTTCAGACATTCTTATCAGCAGCACATGATGAAACTGTGCTGGCTTTCTCTGGCTTTTCCTACAAGCCTATGAGACTTTTCTCAAAACATCAGCAAAGGAAGGGCAAATTCTATGCACAGGAGTGCAAAAACACCACTACCAACCTGCATGGTGCTGGCTTATACCCAGCTGGAGATGACTTTGCACCTTTTCTGAGTAGCCAGTCTTCCACAGCTATTGTCAGTAAGTTATCTGTTGAAATTCCATTTGTAAAGGACTTGTCCATACCCCAAAGAAAGCTGCAGCAGATTCACAGGAGGATATGTTTTGTGAAGTGCAATGAGCAGCTTGTGGTCTTAGTGATGAGGCTAGCACCATTTAGAAAAAATACTCATCGTGACCCTCCACATACTCACAAATGCTATTTCAGACTAGATCAAAAGTCCTAAGCATGCCAAATCCTGCATTGCTAAGAACAGGGACTCTTTTGACTTTGAAAAATAATATCTGCTATTTAAAAGTGTATCTGCTTTATAATGACATTAAAACCAAATTTATCCACCAGATTAGGATCAGAATTTAAGCAACAGAGTAGGCAAGTAAATTCTTATTATGTGTTAGAGACACTTCTTCTATTTTTTTGTCCATTGAGACTGCATGAACTGTGCATAAAATCACCATTTTTTTCTGATTGCCTTTCACAACATCCTTGTTGACTCATGTCCACTACACCCCCTGCATTGTTTTTGTGACACAGTTTTTTGAGAGAATTTTTCAATTCTGCTTTCTTGAAATTCACCTTTCTCTGTGCCCTCTTTTGTGATGGTCTTTGGGCAATTTGAGAGCTGCATCACAGAGCACAGACACAGGTAAGGTGAAGGGAAATGTGATATAGCTCTAAGTTACTTCAACAAGACAGCATTTCAGCACATTATCAATGCTGTTTTCAGGCTGCTGTTTATGGCATGTCGCTGTCAGTGTGATGGTTTCAAGCACACCACACAGGCACGCTCTGTCACATGCACTCACACTGTGCTGTGCTGTGAAGAGAGCCAAGGCCCAGGGATTTAAAGTACACAATAGCCTGATACATTTTCACTCATGAAATGCAATCGTTCAGAGCACAGACATTTTGTATTTGACAAATGATACTGATAGGTATCATTTAAGCTATTTATAACCCACTTCTAATAAGGTTTAAATTGATATGGTAATTCACAGAATTGTAGTAGTGCAGGCTGCTGTCCAGAGTTTATTGCATCTGTTAAAGGTGTCCTGGGTTACCCTGAGCCACATTAGCAGGAATGGAGCTTTGCTAGGATGTTGTGCACAGCAGTTCCTGTGCCTGTCTTTAGTTACATCACCATAACATGTAGTGACAGCAGAGACCAGAACTTTGTTTGTAATATTGTGATTTGCCTTTTCCTGCATAACTCAGAAATGAAAAATGTATCCCGTATTCGCTTATTTATTGTTGAATTTTCTTGCTTTCCTTGACTTAGGGGTTGTAGAGAAATTTCTTTATTCTTCTGAGCTTTAAAGGTATTATGGGCAGTGCAAAAACATCACCAGAACAGACCTGCTTCTATCTCAGTGTTTGTGCTTTGACTGCCAGGTAAACCAAAATGAAAACCAAAAATGTTCATGACTTGGTACACCTAAGTAAGGGGGAAAAGAAAAGCTTGTTTACTAAAAGTTCCATCTATGACCTTTAAAAATATGATTACATTATTCAGAAAGCAAAGAACAGTGACAAGCCAAGTGTTCTTTTCACTAGAAACACTCTTCTGAAATTATTTCATAATTACAAAATTTGATGAGATACCAAGGACAATAGAAATATAATGTTCCTCAGAGACAAAAAAAAGGCATTGTTTAACAAAAGTGCTGGCAGTGCAGTGAGGCAATTCAAGAAACTCACAATAATATGTTAATTTAATTTGTCTCTTGTGCTCTCTTAACAGAACCCTTTATGTGTTTCTGTTTGCCACCTGTTTCATCCTTCTGCTTACCATTAGATGCTAAATTATTTCTTCCACACGTTAATGGTTCTCTAGCTAATCACTATGCAATCACTATTCTAAAGCATGGTATAAGATGTTTTGGCTATTTTTGCTTCTGGGTTTTTTTCAGACAAAGAAACTGGAAATTATGGATGTGCAAACTGAAAGTGTAGTAACTGTTACCTCGATTTTAAAGGTCTACATAGTTGGCTTAATAATAAAAATATTAATTTCAGGTGGTAGATCTAACATATTCCTGTGATATTATGGGCTTTAACTGCAACGGAGGCAGTTAGAGAGCTCATGTTAGAATAGTGAAGAGTTGAAAAGAAATTCTATTTCCATATTAGCACTATATTTAAAAATATAGTCAGGAACATAACAAAATAGGATTATTGTCCTGGTGAATTAAATATTAACTTTGATTAACTTTGTGTTGCTGTACTATTTAATCCTTGGTATTGACCTACTTTTCTCATTAATCATTTGAAAAAGTTATTGCATTGAGACTTATGTCCTTGTTGTTTGGAGAAAAAAAATGTCATGCTGTAGCGGGCTGTAATTAAAATAAATCGTATTTACTGAAAGTTTTAGCCTCGCCGTGTTAACTCCTTACGAGCACGCAAGGAGGCTTGCAGGCAGCAGCTTATTTTAAGGTGATAGCGAGTCTAAATTAAGGTCATATTCAGTGCAAACACAACGATAGGATTAGATGGAGCGCTGGCAGAGCGCGGGTGCAGGGCGGTGCGGGTCTCTGCTCATTTCCAGCTCAGACAGCAGAGACTGCGCCTGACCTTGGACAAAACAGTCTGTCTCAGACTCCAATTTCCCGCCTGTGAAAGGGGACTAAATACCTTCCTGCTGTTTTCAAAGGGGTGTTTATTCATGACCAACAAACAGTTACCCAGGGAGGCATATATGGATCCTTGATAGCTGCACCAGCCCCAGCACAAGGAGGTGGTGCAGGTTATGAATAGAGTGCCTGGGAAGGGGGTTCTACCTGCCAGAACTGGTGACTCCTGTACAGCATCTCAGAGCATGGCTGAAATCCAGCTTTATCATCTTTATGGTCATGCTATTCTTTTTTTTCCTTTTTTTTCCGTGTCATATTTTTCAGTTGTATTTGAGTGTACTCTCCCTCGTGATTTTCTAAGTCTGTAAATTAAGATCAAATGAGACTCACCAATAGTGCCCCAAAAGGAAGAAGGTGCAGAGGAGATGGACAAGGAAATATTCCCATGAAGTTTGGGGAAAATGCAGGGTTTGACTGACCAAAGCTGTTCTATAGAAGCTGACTGAGCCCCAAGGGGACCCGAGGGTGGCCTTTGTTTCAGGTGAGTAGCTATCAACAGCTGAGTGGATCAACAGGCATTGTGAAAGTTTCTCCCTGAGCTCATTAAAAGAGTGGGAATGTCTCCCTGAGTTAGGCAGTGAGGAGAATACCTGACTTACCCCAGCAAAGAGCACAAAAACTGAAAAAATAACAACAGAATTTCAAAGAGAACAAAAGGCTTGTGGTAGGTCTACAATTTCCTGGTGACTGGGGACCCCATTGTCGTGGTGGTGAGCATTTTCTAAAGGCCAGTATTGGGAACCACGTTGATATTGTGATTGAACCCCATATTGCAGTTCCTATGCATGCGCTTGGCCAAGTGTAGCTGACATTTGTATTGTGACGTGCAATAGATTTTTTATCACTCTGACAAATCAAAAATCCCATGTAGCACAACCTTTAAATAAGTACATTTGATAAAACGTTACACGTCCCGTGGAATATCTACAAGAACCTGATCAGACAGTATTGGGATTTGGTGCTACTTCACACCCAGCTTCTGAAATATGTAAAAGAGAGTGGTGGCCAATGAAAGTGTCTAAAAATAAACTGAGAAGTAAGCATTCCTCTGCCTTTTAATAGGTGTTAGTCAACAATTTTGATGACTGAACACAATGGGTTTTTTAAACACATATGTTTTCCCTTTTTTTCCTGGCAGTTCCATAAGCATAAAGTTTTTAGCTGCTGTACAGAGTCCATCTTCTGGCAGCTCTGTTTAGCTTTCCTCATGTTTTACAAGAACAGCATCTTTTAAAAAACAGCTGCAGGAAGATCAGAGATGCTGTTGTTGGCAAGAAGAAAGTTGTGGTGGTGTACAAAATGTAAGGGATTGTAATAACATAACAATTATAATAATAATAGCAAGGCATCTGCTGCTACCACACCGTGTTTAAGAAGGCATTCCAATTATAAAAATGTATTTAAACCTAAATAATGCCACATTGCAGAGATAGATAGTATTCCAAAATTTATTTCAGGCTGTGTTACTATCTCCTGGTCATCAAAATAATACCAAATAGGATAAGGATTTGCATTGTATTTAAAAAGAGAATAGAAGGGCAAGTATTCCCAGCTTCTTGTGATAGCAGTTCATGTATGGACTTCAAAATATAGGAGTATGTCTTAGAGTACACTCCAAACAGGAACTACCGGGTTTATACTTTGTTCTTGATTAGGAATCCTCAAAGAGTGTTGAAGAACCATCTCTTACTGCTAACACGAAGCACATGCTGGTCTGTCAGGATGGGTAGGAAATTACCCCCACCAGAAGGAAGGCAGGAGGGAAAGAAGGAAATGCAACTTCTGCAAGATGTTTCCACTTCACTGACATTAGAGATTAACGTGGTTTTTTGTCAAATGTTTCAGACTAACATAGTTTGGTTTGCAGCTGGGTCTTTCTCTGAAGGCTGAAATTCATGAGCTTCATAGTGGGCTTCTAAGTGGAACTCTGATGCCAAGCCATGCACTAATGGCTAAAGAAGAAGACCCATTAATTACAGAAAATTCAGTTACTGATCTTTACAAAGTTTATGTTTTCATTAACCTTTCTTTTTAAGCATCACAAGCAAATCCAGGTGGAGTTTATATTTTGAAATAGATGCACATGAAAGATGAAGCTTCAGATAGCCCTAAAGGTAGCTGGCAATGGAGAACCCAACCAGATCCCTTTCTTCATTGCATTTTTTAGTATTGTAAATCTTTCTCCTGTCTGTAGGCCAGTACTCTTACACCAGAAGTTAGGCAAAAGATACCATGGGTCACTGTGATATCCATGGTTTGCATTGGCCATGAGCTGTCAGTGGGACACAGGAAGAGGTTGGACTGAAATATTTAAAGTGGTTCTGTTGAGAATCTCTACTGTTTAATGTTGGCATACCATGACTGGATGGAACTTAGGGGTATTTTCCCCTTTTAGACTCTGTGCCTATGGTGTAAGCATTGTTCACTGGAGTTTCTGGAGGGAGCATTGCTCAAATTCCAAGTCTGCTCTAAGGAAAGACTACATTAAAAATAAATTGTCTCACCAGCTCAGTGCTGGGTGCATTTGGGCTGAGCACTAAACTTAATTTTACACTGCCTTTAGCTCATAATAGTGATTTCAGATTTTTTATACCTGTATGTAGCCCTTCATTCTCTTGTGCTCTAGAATTTCTGAGGAGTATTACCATTTTTTTCCTCAGATAGTGACCTATGGTTTAAGGTCTGTACTAATGAAAATGTGTATAAACTGCTGAGGGAAATTATTTTTTATTACTATTTTATAACTTTCTGTTTGATTAAATTAGTAAATACACCATCTTTTGTAGATTAGGAGTACGTTTTCTAAATTTTTTCTTGGATGTGGTTAGTTGAATTTGCTCAATTTTGAAGTAATTAGAAATTAAGAATAAGAAATCATAATTTCTTTCAGGGTTTACAGTGCAAATTCTTACACATAAAAAGAACTTGGTATTATTCGGGCTAAATGGAGTTGTAAAATGTTTTGGCTTTTACTGTGAAACTGTATGGAGACAAAAAAAAATAATTCTGGAAAGGCGTAGGTCTTGAAATTACACAGGCAATTTCCTAGCATTCAGTATTTTTTTCTACTGGGGTTAGTCTATTTTTGCTATGTTTTCTTCACAAAGATCCTATAACAGCATGCCTGACCAACCTTAAGTTGGCTGAAGATGAGTGAAAACTCCAAGTTAATTGCTTCTTTCTGTCAAGGTCAGGAAAATCTTAATTTGGATCCACCGAGGGAGAAAGTTTTTCAACCAACAACTATTGGAGTGTCCTCAGCTTTGTATGACTGAGAGCTTCCAAAAAGCACACAAGGGCAAGCTGACCTCATCTTTCCTGTGAAAACTTATTGCCAATTTATACTTTCAGTCATGTGAGAAGTGCGTGTGCGCTGCTGTGTTGCGAATCTGATCTTGTCTTTTTCCAAAGCCTGTGTTTGGAGTCCCTTTCCCTCCTCAGCACAGCCTGTCCTGGGTGTGCTGATCTCAGCCCGCTCAGGCACACGGGAAAGGTGCAGCAGCAAACACACGAGTAAGGCTTCAACGAGGATTTTGAAAGTTTGAAATATGAATTGTCTTCTACATGCTCAAACCGTGATGCCGTGTAATTTTTATGTTTTAATTTTTTGCTTGGAAACCACAAGTTTTAAACAGGAAAGGTAAGGGAGAGCAGAAAAATCGTAAGGGAAGTACCAAATCTCCTGAACTCTTAAGAGAGGCTGGCTTTGTACAGGTTTATCCTGCATGCATTCAATAATGGGTCTCTGCTGACAACTTCTGTGTCATCCAAAGGAGGCCTTGTAGTGAGCATCCATTTTTTTGGATGGAGTGAGAGGCAAATTTGATACCCAGAACAAAGCACTTTGCTGCAGTGCAGCCTCATGATGTGTTATTTTTCCTTACTGCTTCAACCCAGATATTTTTTCTACAAAGCTGTTTGCAAATAATTTGCATTATCAGCAAGAAAAAAATGTGACATTGTAATAAAAAGAGTGTTATTTTGGAGGGAATAAAGTAATCACATTCATTTTTAATTGATTGGTGTGTTCACAATTTCTTGCAGTGATTTGAGATAAAAATGGCCACTCTATTTCTAGTGTTTTCTGGGATTTTCTTTTGTCATTCTCCCTGCTGGGCTCATCAGTGTTTGATTGCAGGTGAAGTGAAAAGTAAAAGCAGTAGTTTCAGTGAGAAGAGCAAACTCATTCAGGGGACAGCTTCAAAGCCCCTCTCTGAAGCTACAGATCCGTCTTTTTTAAAGGGAATATGTTTTCCTACATGTCTTCAGACTGTTACTTTAAAAGTCACCTTTGTCTGTATATTAATTGATGTACTTATTTTCTGGAACTTCTAAGTGACTATATTCAGCTTTCACTCTGACTTTTCTATTTTCTTCATACCATGTTCGTCAGCTAAAATGCAAATTTTGATTAATTTGCCTTGTCCAGGATGCTGTGAATAAATATTTACTATATTTGGCTTGCTTATCTTCTTTAAAAATCTTGCTTCATTTAATAGTTGATGCTATTTCTTCCCTTCCCAACTTGTTTTGGTGACAGTTATGCATTCACTTGTCTTCTTTCTTTTTAACTTGGACAGCTCAGCCAGTTCAATTCATTGATCACATTTCTTAAGAAACAGCTTGCTCTCTGATATCAATGAACAAGCCACCTCTAATAGCTCAGAAATACCCAAAATAGCATGTAGGCATAAGAAATGTCAGATTTAAAGATGGTATTTGAAATATATTTTGCTTTCCTTTGTGCATTCTTCCACAATGATTTAGCTGTTTTCTTCTAGTCTTGCGATGTGTGTCTTTGCATGACGCTTTTTGAAGAATATTCAAGACAGTACTTGGCTACCTGCTTCTGCAAACATTAAACAGAAAATCAAGAGAAGGAAAGAGCAGCAGAGCTGAAAATATTACCTCAGCTGTGGCTTCCACCATCACAGGTTTTATTGCCAGTGGAATTACTCTATTTATTTATCTCAAAGAGCTTGCTTCATGTCCAGTTCAGGTGAATGAAGAAAGGGAAGAAAGGAACTTAATACAGCAGTCCAGTCAGTATTTTAGTTCAGCTCAACATCCCTGCAGACTGTTGGCATTGCAGAGTGGTTTTGGATTGTGCAAACCAGATTCTTCTGACTGAGATATTATCCCCAGCGATGTACCTGATGCTCTCCAGCAGCCAGTGGGATTGGCTCAGCTGAGCAGAGTGGAGCCAAGCCAAAGGAAAGCCCCTGGGATGCACACAGCACCACTGCTGCCTGCCCAGCACTGTGCATTCCACACCCTGCTCCCACTGGGCTGCACTGCAGGGCTTGCTAACGTGGCTGCAACACGATCCTGGTCCCACTTTATACATATCCTGTATATATACTTTATATTTATTTATTTATTTATTTATTTATTTATTTATATTTATACATACTTTATACATATCCTGTCCATCTACCCCTGCCAAAGCTGTTGTAGCAAATGCCAATATGAGGCAAATGAGACAAAATTCATCCAAGGGAGGGAAGGGTAAGGCTGCACTTCAACAATTAGAATTGCTCTTCGTGTAAGATGCTCTTGGAGCTCTATTACACAGAGAATCCTTAGAGAAAAGGAGAATAAACTGGATTCCTGCAAGAGATGAATCAGCAGCAGGAGACAGCTTTTCAGAAAAGGAGCATTTATGTGACCAGGGTTCAGAAAGAGAATGAACAGAAAAAAACATAGATGAAGGTAGAAACCAGGAACTCTTTTCTTTCTCTGATATTTTGGTTTTAGAAAGAATAAAGTTTTTAGAGAAAAGATGTCTTAGAAGGGCATTGCTTCTTCCCCTGCATGTAGTTTTTCCTCAGCAGCCTCAATCATCATGCATAATTTCTTAAAAAATTCCTCAATGTGCATTTTAAATAACTTGCTGTCGAGCAAGATTTTTGAATCAAAGGCTGGGACAAAAGAACCACTTTTGCAGCCACAAAGTCAGTCCCCACCTTGGTGACCTCCCAAGCCACAGATTTCACATATTCCTTACAAGCATCAGTCCCAGAGTACCTGTACTATGCTTGAAACCCTCATGACAAAACTAAACATGACAAAGTTGTCCAGGAAAGCCAAGCTGCATCTTACCAGAGGGAAAAAGACCTCAATGTTTAATGACAGAAAATCCTGCAAATGTGTAAAATCCTCCCTCTTTCCTGAAAGGACATGATGGGTAGTGTCTTTGATATCCCTTTCATGAGAATGTCTTACTAAAATAAATTTAGACCTATAGAATTTTCTTTATTTATACTTAATAACTGATTTCATCAGGTCATCAAATTATATCTCAGAGCCTTTGTTCTGTAATATTGAGGATGTCTGTTGTGTAAAAATTACTTTTAAATGTTCTTTTTTGCTGGCAGACTCAACTAAACACAGTAGGTAGATAATAACAGTAAATGTACTCTAACTTGTCATTAGTGAAGAAAATAATGACATTCCAGTTTGGATTATCATGAACAAAACACATATTCTGCAAATAAAAGTCTTTTCCCTAACATGAGAATTCATCTTTTTCAGGTGCAATTTATTTATATAATATCTTGTAGACCATCTTAAAACTTGCTTTATTTTTCCTAAATTTTATCATCACCCTTCTTTTCTTTTATATTTTGGTGGCATGCAGGCTTAGGTTGAGCTCTGCAGAGGAAAGCAGTTGCAGCTGCAGCTGTGTTCAAAATTCAAAATAGCCTTAAAAGTCTGAGGCATATGTTTTAATGTCAGTATTTCCTCTAAATGGATTATTGCCCTAAGTTATTCCTGCAATGATTAATCAACAGACACTAACAGCTTCTTCGTAAAGGCTTCTTGCATGAAATAAATCACAAAAGAGTAAATTGGTATTACAACACTTTAAAGTAATTCAGTTAAACTTGAGTCATTAAAAACTTTTCCATTATTCACTTTATCAGGGTTTAATTTTAAAAGTTAATAAGAAAGTCAATTCTCAAAGTCACCCTTACACTACCCACACTGTTACTTCTATGAAGTTTCTGGTTTCCAACACTGTACATGTTCTCACGCATTCCCAGCTGTCCTATTCATCTTTTCCTATTTCTTATTGATGGTGTAGAAATATCTGTGGATGCAACACCAACCTCTGATTTCTTCTTAAATACATTTTTTTCTCTTAGTTGTTATTCTTTATTGCATGATGAACAGATATATGATGTTCCAAAAGCCCTTCATGGTATGGAAAATACAGAATTACTTTCTTGAATTATCCAGGAACTCATCATTGAAGAGATAGTGCAAGGAAAGGAAGAAATACAAGTTGGATTCACAATAAATTCTTTAATTTGGTATAATTTTGCTTAGAATCTACTGTTTGTAAGAATTTTGCCTGTGTGATAGCACTTGGTGGTTGAGTTTTTAATATTCATGCCATTTATCCAAAAGCTGAAGGGCTTCTATTGACTCTTTTTTTTCTTTTTATGTAACCAAACCCAATGTTGCCCCCTTTCAAAAGCCTTTAAAAAGAGAACGGTGAAATCTTATCTTGAATCTTCATCTTTTTACTGAAGGCAATTTTAATTGTCCTCAAGGGTTCAAACAAAAATTCTATAGTGAAGACAGGTTTGAAATCCATGCACATTTGTACAAGTTCTGTACAGTGCAAATGTTTCCCAGGGATCTATGATGATGTTCACAAAGTGCTGCCCCAATAACCTTATACTGCTGGGGATGAAGTTAGTGGCATCTCCTAGCTTTTCTAATACTGTGGATATGGGCCTGAAACCTCTGTCATTGGGAATTGCTAAATTACTGCATTAGGAAATGTGTTCAGTATCATACTGAGTCTGTCTTGCAAAATGAAATTCAGGGTGACTTCTTCCAAGGCTGCCTGAAAAGTTTCTTGGACAACGTCCAGATACTGCAAACGCATTTCCAGGATTATCAGAGTGAGGAATTTCTCAAATGTTCATAAAGGCAAAAGCCCCAGGAATGTTTTAAATGCTCCCTGTTTGTGGCACACACACACACTTCCCACACACTGTTCTCAGTGCCACCTAAAAATAAAACAAGGTCTGCCTTTGGGTCTCGAAGTAGGTACCAGTACAGATTTTTTTTAAATGTCTAAAAACACAGAAACATGTAAATTTGCCTTTTTTTTTGAAGTAGTACCATTAGTAGAGTTCCTTCCCACTGCATGAAGTTACTTCACATATTACAGAAATGTAGTGCTTTCATGACTTGAAAGTTACTGAGCTGGAGAACAGCTACACAGATTGCTGAGCAAATTTAGGGTGATGGCCTAATTATTATTCCTTCTCTTAGAGATACAAGTTAAAATGCAGGTGGAGTTACAATTCATAAATGACTAGCAAATACTTCATACATGTCTGTCCCCATCCCACCTCTGTGTGGATTATAGTAAAAATTTATCTATTTTAAAGTATTCTTCTGCATAAACTCACAGAGCTGTCTTGTAGTGTCCAAGCCCTATGTGACTTATGAAATTTATGTGCTGCAAGCAGGTTTGGATCATCCACTCCAGAAGCTCTAATGTGGAAATGCTGGTTATTTCAGCATGCATCCAGGAAAAATGGCCTCATCTGCTGCTGTCTGTACTACAGACTGGTGATACAAACTAAATATTCCTTTTAGGAGGAACCAGTGCTCAGAGTCCTTTGGTTACAGCTTGCATCGCTCTTGAAGGGCAGCAGAAATGAATCAGAATTCTTTTCATTCTCATGAAATAATTGAAATAAATACTTGTTAACCTGGTGGGTGTTTGGCATAAGAGTGTGACTGTAAATGGCACAACCAAAATGACTAGTTTGTATTTTTCAACGACTGAATGCTTATTTATTTTAGTGCTGTAAGTGTTTATGTTGTTGATAGGCCATACATTCATGCAGGTTTTGTCAATAGGATTATGTTGCAGCAATTGATTTTTCTTTCAATGAGTAAATAACAAAATAATCTTGTATGCCTAGGGCTTAATCAAATATAGGTCTTACATTTTTCTGTGGGAGGCTGCGTGCTCTTGTCTTTCAATAGGTTATGTGTGCACTGATGAACTATTTCTGCAAGTAGCACAGTCCTTCAAAAGTCACCTGTTCTACTCATGTTTCCCCCATATACAATATCAACAAACCCTATTTTTCCAGGGAGGTGCTATCTTCATGGTGCCAGCCTGATTATCTTGTGGTATATCAGGTACTGCTCGTTTTCAAAGATCTTAAAAATGGGTCTTTCCCTGCTGTGGTAGGTTAAGAAACATAGATTATTTCCATTTTAAGGATAGGCAATGTGATTTATTTGAAAGAAATAGCACTTGATTATTTCTTTCCTGTGGGGTTTCGTGCCCCGGATTGGGGTGACCCCGAAAGATGGAAAAGTCCCTCCTCCAACCCGTGCCTTCAAAGAAAGACTCAGCAGTCCTCTGTTGTCTGTTCTAAAGGTTGTTTATTGTTGGTTATCTAAAAGATTCTTCTCCTGAGCTGCTGTGGGCCGTTCAGCAGCTCAGACAAAGGCACACTGCCCTCCCAGGGGCTGCTGCCATCTTTTATATCACACATTACGTGTTACATGTTTATACTTTTCCCCAGTGCCTGCTATCTATATTGAATGGTGACTTTCTACTCTAAACCAATCTGTGAGTGCCAACATCACCCAAGACATGGAGGCTGGGAAGGAGAAAGAAAGAGGACAGGGCACACCCAAATCCCTCCATCTCAGAACCCCTGACCCCCATGTACAAAACTTGGACCCCTGCGTACAAGGCTTAAACCCCCCTGTACAGCACTCAAAAATCCTTCCTTTCACTTCATGACTACTTCTACTACAATACCTAAACTTGTGTGTGTGGCTTGTAATTCTTCATACAGAGTTGGTGATTTGCTCCACGGGCTAAGATCCAAACCCCACGTGTGTCTTTGGCTGCATGCCAGGGTCTCAGAGCCCCCTGCCAGCGGCTCTGGCCATCCAGGGCACCCAGAGGGGTGTCCTGGGTTCCCACACTTTCCCATGTGTATGTTTTACAAAAATCTTTAACAGGAAGCTAACATAATTTCATTATTTCAGTGGAAGGGCATCAGTCCACAAACAAGTCAGGATCTTTACTTTCTACTGCCATATCATAACACTAAAGTGCTTATATTCCCAACATGGTATGTATTTTGTTGTCAGGGTCAGACCTAGTGATGGTGGGGGGAAGTAAAATGTAAGAAACAGTGTGGTGATTTATGAAGGGGTTTTTCATTTGGATGGGGGTTTTTTGGTGATGTTTTTTGTTTGTTTTTTTTTAGAGATACTAGAAACAAGATGAAAAATTATAAAAAGATTGAAAATATCCTGTTTGGTCTTTGAAAATGAATGCTGAACACTGTTTCAGTAATCAATGTGAAACAAAAAAGTGTGTCTGAGTTTTAGCTAAAAGAAGTTATTTCTTAAATTTCTTTGTGTAACTTCCTCCGTAGCTGAGCCTCTTGTGGACCAAACTTCTGCAGAGGGTGGAAAAAAGAGGTGATAATGTGTGTCATCCTATTTAAAATAAAGGGATTGAGTGGGTGTCCTTCAATATGCTGAGGAGGATGACTGGCAAAAATATGGAGATCTCAAAAGGTTCTGTGATTCTACAGCTAAAGTTGCATTTCAGAATAGACTTTCTGTGAAACACAAATCTAGTTCTTAAAAAGCCTTTATTGTAAATTTTCATACAGATTTATGGCGTTGGATAAAATTTGCAAAATGGCATTTTACACACTTCACAGGGACATTGTATGAAGTTCTTGTTGTATCTCCAGATCACTACTGCTCTTTTTTTTCCAAGTTGCACACAAAATCTTTATCCACCCTTATCAGTAGGTCTGCGGGCTTTTATCAAGCATTAAAAAATTCTAAAAATACATATATGAAAAACTGTGCTTTGAAGTTTTCACAATTCCTCACAGAGCCTGCCTGCAAAGAGCAGTAATGCCTTAACAGCATGTTTTCTGCACAGACACTGGAACACTCTAGTAACACCACTAAACTTTTGTGATTTCCTCTCCCGTCCAGTCTTCTCTCAGACCAACATGCTTCTGGGCCAGGTTCCTCAGCAGCTGATAAGAACAGCTTGATCAGGGTATAATGATGAGAAGGCTGAGTAAGGAGGAATAAAACTCCATGAATTTACTCTTTTCTAACATGTTGTGCAAGAAGAATGTTTTAACCAGATGATTTAAGTTCATCGCTTTGCTTTTGCAAGACTGATCAAATTGTTATCAACTATGAATTTCCTAACAATTTGCAAGTTATTAAATTCTTTCACATAGAAACCTCTCTTATGATTTTTAATACTAGCCTTGCCATGAGGAAAGATGACTGACCTAGTGCTTTTCCCAAAGTGAAAGCAGAAGCAGAGCTTCTGCAAATCCGCATTTTGCAATTCCCTCAAAGTAGTGAAGATCAAAACTAGCTTTGTTTAGCTTCCCCTCCTGTAGCTGAGACCCTGGGAGCAACATGGAAGTTTTTATTAGACATTTTAAAGGTGAGTGAAATCACAGCTTGAGCAAGCAGCAGGGCAGCTGCAGGAAGAGCTGGCATCCTATGGAGGGATGTTATTGAGCAGCCCTGTGTTCTGAAAGGCAGCAAGAGAAAATTGAGGCTAGACCAAAGAATATATGGATTTTTGGAGGGCTGAAGACATCAGAGATGTCACAGTACACAAGACAGACAAAAAATCAGTTACAAAAAAAATTTATATTTGCAACATACAACTTTTGTCCATTACTTGTTCTCCTATGAATTAAAGATCACATTCTAAGCATAGCTGACAGCTGTTGTGAGATGTTATTACCTGAAGTACATAAGCTGACAAAATGAAACATTCATTTACCCTTAATAATCACACAGTAAATGCATGGAAAGTTCATTAAATTAATCTGTTTCCTGTCAAACCTACAGTGGAAAATCCCTGAGTGAGGCGAACTAAATAAATATATTTGCATAAGTCAAACCAAGGTTTTCTGTGATTTTCCTGTGATGTTTATTCAGCAAACAAGCCCAGTATCTTTTCTGCATTGTCAGAGGCTGAGATGCATCCAGTCTGTGAAGTTCACTTTTAAATCTTTAATCAGTGTGCAGCGTTCCAGGTTTCTTTGACAAATGAAAGGTGACTTTGGACATATTTTTATGTCTACTTTTTATTTCCTTTTTGTGTGACAGCTTATTTTGATATTGATGGCTGCTGATTTACTTTTTTTTTTTCAGCCTGTTTTTCTTTATTTAGTCCATGAGGTCATTGAATTCCAAGTTTGTGTGAGAAATGAAGATCCTCAGATAGACCCAGTGGTAATGGATTTGAATTAAAGGAATTGAATTATAGGTTGCTTCATTGGGTAGGAGTAAAAAAGAATGTCAACACAATTACAATAGCCAGGAAACTTGAATATCTGCTGATCTGGGGGCCTCCTCAGAACTCTTCTTAGGTGTTTCCCTCTTTAGGCAAGGCATATCCAGTACAGCCGTGAAAGTCTAGAAAACAGTCAGTACCTTTGTGGGAGAAAAAAAATTACCTAATATTTTATTTCTTAATGTCTTATTTGAATTTCATTCTTTTTCCATTGAAAACATTCATATTTTGAACCTTGTGATTAAAACCAGAGAGCATAAGTGACAAAGAATAATCTCCTTTCTTTTATCAAAAAATTCTGGAGTGTGAAGATATGCATATTGTAATGATCCATGCTCACAGTAGCATGATTTATTGTATAGATAGTATTCTCTCCTTTCCATCTGTGATAAAAATCAAGCAACTGAGCTCCAAACAATATTGGGCTCTGGTCCATGTCAACTCTTCATTTTCTTGATAAAATTTTAATGCACCATCAGTCTAAGAAATATGAAAATCAAACCTAGAAACTTTATTTTGACAAAAAAATCATGCCTATTTTCTTTTAATGAAATATCAAATGGCTTTGTGTAGGGTGTAACAAACTTGGAAGCCATTATATTTACATTAGCTCATATTTACATTACTCTATTTACATATTATCCCATTTTCAGAAGTTTGTGTTACTCAGAAAACAGGCATGAAAAAAATTCTACTACTTGTAAAAATTAATGTAAAAACAATATCAATTCCTTTTATTTGCTAATGACACGGTTAATTGGGATTTTGGAAAAAGTCCCAGAGTTTTGACCAGAAAACATTTTTTGTGGTAGAATGAAATACGACAGAAACTCCTCTTCAATTGATCTGCTCCACAGCTCACAAGTAAATGTCATTACTCACAAGCATTACAAATAAATTATATTCACTTTATGGCACCTCCATTTAGGATTTCTTGTAACCTCAGAGAGAGTAAGAGGAGAGCAATCTTCCAAAGGAGCACTAGAAATAAGAAGTTCATGTTCAAGCCTGGCAGAGCTCAAGAAGTGTTTGGACAAGACTCTCAGGCACATGGTGTGACTCTTGGTGTGCCTGTGCAGGCCCACGAGTTGAACTTGATGATTCTTGTGATTCCCTTCCAGCACAGGAGAGTCTATGATTCTATTTCTATATTTATGGGAGATGCAAAGAGAAGAAAATACAAAAGGTAGAGTCTAAAGGAATGAACAAAAAAATAGTTGAAGCTTGTTTCTGTTTTCAGTTACGTTGGCAAAAACCCTAAGCAAAACTGTCAAATGATGCTGGAGGTATTTGATTAAAAACCATAAAGGTACTGAAATGGAAAATTATGCCATTCCTTTTTTATATATAAAACTTGTTGGTCTTTCCCAGTCAAGGAAAAGAATGGGAAAAAGACAAGAAAATCATGGGGAAAGAAGAATTACCTGTGATTAAAGCAAACTTTCTAGTGAGATTTTAGTCTCCTCTGAAATTCCCTGAGTGATTTAACTCTGGGATCCAAGCTGGGTCAAACTCTTTCCATAGTTGTGGGATTTTCTGGAGCTTTCCAAAGATATTTCATACCAGTGCCAAGAAAAGGATTAAAGATGTTGTTATTAAAAGCATCTTTCTGGGTTTATATCACAAGTATATTTTTGAAGGCCTTCATTAGCTATTTTGCTAGTGAATGAATTATGGCTGAAAGTGCTATCTATAAAGAATTTCTGCTCTCAAAGCAAAGATGACATAACAGAAAAAGATCCAATTTATTCTCAAAGGGTTGTAAGAGCTCAGAACTCCATTTTGTAAAGATCTGACAATCAGATTGTGGCTTCCTCTTATATTACTGCTCATCACCTGTGTCAGTGCTGCTGCGTGATGCCCTTCCCGTGTTCAGGGCAAACCTTTGACACTTAGGCTGAGCAGTACAAGAGGATGAGCTCACACCTCGTGAGATGAAATTCATCTCAAACCAAAGGCGGGCTTAATCAAAGCAACTTAGGCTCCCTTCAGAGGGTCAATGCAGGGACAGAGGCACCCTTTGCTATCATTCATCTCATCCTAGACTGCTGTCCTGGGGTAAGAGTGATGAACTCACTCTGGAAAGTCTCCTGCTGGGCCACTGTAAATCATCCATGGGCCTGAGCCCTAAAGCAGTTCTTCAACCTGGTCTGCAGCCTGCAGAATGGATAAATTCCCCCAGAGGAACTGTCAAACTACTGGTCAAATACTCTGTTCACCACCTGTCCTTTCAGTGTTATACTGGAGTGGACAGAGGTGGCTTAATGCATTATTTCTGGCACATGAAGTTACTTCCTTATGTCTTCTACCCTGCTCTGTGTCCAACATGCCTTCATTTCTGTCATATGGCAGATGCATATTGTATTCAAGCATTTGAGGGCGGGTCTGCCCAATGGACATGGACTGGCTCATCATGTATTGAAATTCTCTCTTTGGACTCATCTGTTCTCCTTTGTCCAGTTACAACAAGGAAAACAATGTTTTGCCTCTCCACCTTATGTAAGTATTTAATCTTTGCCTGTGGTCATTCTTTTTTGCAAATATATTAGCAGGACCATTCTGTAAATGTCACAGGACAAGTTTTGATATTTATCAAATTCCCTTTTAAAGAGAAGGTTCACACAAGAGGAAGAGCTGACACATTAGAAAAGCTAACTAGAGAAAAACTCTTCACTCTATGACACATCACTACACTGAGAGATTTAAAGCTTGATGGAGATGCTGCAACCAGTAGAAAATATTTTACATTGTGCAGCAGGTCAAACCACATGATCATGTTCCACTCAGGTCTCAAAATCCATGTCTTTAGTCTACTTATTCTTCCCTATTGGAATTGTATTTCTCTAGAAGTGATCGAGATGCCAGACTAATTAAAGTTTAGGATAATGAAGATTTAGTTGTTATGGGAATAAGAGTAGTCCATACCAGATCAAAGTGATGGTAGCAGCTCAAAGGAATTTACTGTCAGAAGGAAAGAGAAGTGAAAAACAGCCAGCCACCAGGAATATGAAAGAGCAGATACTTAACTGTGCTAGAGACCTTTCTGTGTCAATCACACAATCATGGCTGCACAAGCCTAGAGGAAATTAATGTGGTAAATCCTGCATTATTATTTTGTTTGTAATTGCTACTTATTATTTCTATAATTAGTACAGTCCTGATTTTTATGGAAGGAAGGTTGACTTTCTAAAACATGGAAAAATTAGAGACTTTTAGCTTCATATATTTTGTTTAAGTTTCTGAAGATCCACAAGGCAACTGGTAAGAAAAGCAATTAATCTAATCTCTGAATTGAGCTCGGATTCCCTGTGAAGAAGGTCAGAAATATCTGATAATCTTTGCTAAGACTCTAGTGTGTGTTTAATTTCTTTCTGCCAAAAGATAACTTAGCCTCAAGAAGCAGATTTGTGTGTCTGTGAGTAATTGCCTAATTATTGTCTAAACACTGATACTGAGGTGCACAGGGGTGCCAAGAACTGTTCTCATGTTGTCCATTTCCAAAGGGATCACATCCCTACACTTCTGCAAAGACAGGGCAATCATCTGCTCATGGGCTAGCACCCTATCTGGTGAGGTTCTAAGCAATTTCCAGCCTCAGCTTCAGAATGAGGGCACCTAGAAACTATCCTTCCTCAAGCCTTTTATGCCCTTGCCCGTGTGTTTCTGAAGTATATTCTCCCTAACTGTCTTTCCTTCCTTTATTTCATCCCAATAAACTTGTAGAAAATAAGTTTCACTGTGCACTGAAACAGAAAAATAAAAGACCTATCCAGCCTCTTATCATTTTTTCATAGTTGGGATCTCAGAGCAGCACAGAATTTATGAATTTGTCTGAAAGATGGACTTCAGCTTCTACCATCTTTTCTAACCAAAGAACTGAAATACTGATGAAGATCATAAACCATTTAAGGTTAGCATATGTACTGTAAATCAAACACCAACAGATGACCCCAAACTGGATCTATAGCTGAATTAATTTTGATTTCATGTGACGTCAGGGGCCCACAGAGTGAGTTACAGCCTTGCATTCAGTCTGGGACTATCTATTATCTAACATGTCTTGCTTGATTTTCAGTTTCAGGCAGGCAAATTGACCATGTATACTTGCTTGTGTCAGTAGCTAATTTTAGGTAGCTAGTCTAATTGAAGATGTTATGCTCCTTTAGCTTGTCAAATAGAAATTCACATTTTCTGATTAATGTGATTCGCTTACATCAGATTTGACTTGACAGGATTGACAATGTGCAATATACCACACCAGGATGACAGGGTTCTCCATCTCCCCCTCTGTCACATTTCATTATGCATTTTCTAGTCAAGGCTGTGGCTTCAGTTTCTTACCTGAGATATGATAGGATTTGAGAAGTGCTGCAGCCACATATGGCCAACACAATCTGTTCCCACAGCTGGGGATGTGCCTTCAGAAGGGTGACAAGCTAAACGGCTTTCTTAACGCTTGTAACAATTCTACACAACTGCCTTTGTTACTTTTGGGTATGACTGAAAAATTACTGAGAAAAACGTGAAGAAAAAGACAAAATCCTTGAAATATAGCTTAAAAAAATTTAAATTACACAAAATATTTTTGCGGGGGGAGGTATACGAGGAAAGTTGTTGCTAACTAACACATCAGCTGGTGGAGGGGAAAATGTGTTGCATGGAACAGTATCTGGAACTTGAAAAATGTGTCAGGAAATAAAAGCATGATCACAAATAAAAGAATGCCGGTAGTTCAGGCACAGAGGAAAAGGAGGAAAAGCAGTAGGTGATAGAAAAGTGGTCCACAGCTGTGTCCACGGAGAAGGAATGCACATAAGCCCACCTGCAGCAAGGGGCTGTGAGTCAGAGATGCAGAGGGTGGTCTGTCAGCCCAGAGCCTCTCACACTCAGGCACACGGGAAGCAAAGGGCAGAATCTCACCAAGACTATAGATGACATAAAATGTGTGGGATTTAGTGGAAAATTGTGTATCCTGTTGCATCTATAGGTTAAATGCCTTGCGTACATAGAGTGCATCTTGAATACTCAATTTCCTGTGCCACAACAGCGTCCTTTCTAACAGCGTTGGTAATCTCACTGCCTTCCAGATAATTATGGCAAGGGCAGAACTTCATCTGCTGGAATGGATCAATCTGCAGAGCCAACCCTGCCTCTCCTGGCCCATTGGTGCTGGCAAACTTCACTGGAGCTGCACACACACAGCTGTCACTGACCCACAGAGCCACCTCATCAGTTTGGGTGAGCCCTTGAAACACATCTGGTTCAATCTCCTGCTCAAATTAGGTTCAACACTGAGTTTGGGGTTTGAGGGGCTTTGCCCAACTGGATCTTTGAAGGAAGAACTGTCCCCAAGGACAGAGATCCACAGCCTCTGCATGGCCAGGTCATCTCCCTTCTGTTGTAAGAATTCAACATGCCTCTGGGCCAGGTTCCTCAGCAGCTGATAAGAGCAGCTTGATCAGGATATGATGATGAGAAGGGTGAGTAAGGAGAAATAAAACTCCATGAATTTACTCTTTTCTAACATCTCGTGGTAAGAAGAATGGATATGTTTTAACCAGATGGTTTAACTTCATCGCTTTGCTTTTCCATCTCCCTCCTGTTGTGAGAATTCACTTCAAGCCCTTCCCTACTCCCTGCAAAACTGGATGTGCTTCCCCATGCTTACTCAACCCTCCTCGTACTACAGCACAATAAGAGAGTGAGAGCAGAGAAATCAGGAATTAAATGGAGCTCAGTCAAGGTGAAGGCTATATTCAAAGAGTAGTAGCACTGCTACAGCCACAATGGATAAAAACAAGGCATAGTGCTACAGAAAAATCCTTTACTACAATCATCTGGGATGTCAGGGAAAATAAATAAACATTGGTATTTCCTGCCAACCAGTATATCATAAATATAAAACATGTCCTTCAAAAATCAGATACTTGTTTGAGATTCTTTGTTCTTTATGCACATTCGTGTACTTCCATCTTTGCAGTTTTGCAGTTGCAATGTTGTTGTAGCTTAATGATCTAAGGGAATTTTCTGCAGGTATATTGCATTAAATAACTCTATTTTCGAAACGCAGGAAAGAGTCTTGGTGTTTTGTGGCCAGGGAAAATAGAAATAATAACTGAAAAAAAATTTTTGAAG
The DNA here is from genome assembly GCF_015832195.1 of Motacilla alba alba. Lineage (NCBI taxonomy): Eukaryota > Metazoa > Chordata > Aves > Passeriformes > Motacillidae > Motacilla > Motacilla alba. The sequence continues at coordinate 113,519,260 of NC_052016.1, forward strand.
TGCACTTAAAATAGGTAAATTCTTGAAAGTGAGTGACACCTGCACCACATGCTCCATGTAATGTGGAGATTGCAGAAGATATAAGCAGCAGCTGGTGGGGATCTACTTTTTTTAAATAAATAAAAAAATTTTTTGTCTTATCTTTTTTTCCAAGTAGTAAAATTTACCACCCATTCTCCTCATTCTTAGTTATTAAAGAGAAGCTAAAAAAAGATGAAAAACATGTAGACGTGTTTTAAAATAATTATTTTATAGTGTATCAGTGTCATTTTTCAATGAAAAATGTTCCTATTGCACACAGATATTTCAGTCAGCACATTAGTGCTCATATTTGTGAATGGTAATGAAGATCTACAGTTGACTTAAATGAAATTTGCAACAAACTTGAGCTGTGCTTCTATTCCTTCATAAATACAGCAAATGGTTGCCTCTGTTTATTGTGAGTAATATATGTGGCAGTACACATAGAACTATAAATGTGAACACAAGAATAATGGAAGTTGTGTGGAAAAACTCAGAGCTGTGTTTGGATGGGTCAAGTATAAGTGGAATCCACTGTTCAGGAATCCATAGAGGACAACCAGGGTAGGTCTGACATTGTGTTCCACTGTTGCCAAACAAAAGAGGCTCCCCTTTTATAAACCCTTTTCCAAAGAGCTGTGATGCAGCCTGATCTTAAGAGCACTTCTCCTGTTACCTGCTCTCAGCTCGCCTAATCAGGGTCCTTGTAGCTTGAGTGACAAGGCCAGTCCAATTTTATTCCTCCATAAAAATATAGCCCAGGTAGAATTATCCCCAATGTCATCACTGATGTTACCTTTTCATCAATTTCTGCTTCTTGTTTCTTTTTTTATCATTAAATAAAGTCTGGTGTCTCAGTATATATTGTAACTTTTGCACAGACTGTATTCATTTCAGAATTCCTGAGGCCACCATGTGTGCAATGATCACATTCCTTCCACAGCTCTGTGGTAGTTGATACAGGTTTGGAGTGAAGACAATGGAACCAGAAAGTTTATGGTAATAATAGATCTCTTTCTCTTCATTACCTGAGGCATTCTAATTCATGTAATGTTCCTTCTCCAGTGGAGGACTGCAGCAGATTGTTCATTTCTGAGCTCAGTATTAATTATGCTTACTAGTGATTCTGCAGTTGAAGGTCCCGTGATAAACTCCTATTTTATTTTTAGGGGTTCATAATTCATCTTTAAAAGCCCACTTTGGACTGAAATATGTCACCACCATCTAACACCAACTTATCTGACCCAGCATAATATATGACAGATATGGAAGGAGGAAGCTGCACTTTGAATAATTCAAGGTGATTATCTCATGTGCAGAATCATTCTTTTCATGTGCATGTCACCAGAATGGCCATATAACTTTGCACCTAGCATTGACAGGCTGTATCTCATCACAGCACTCTGTCAATAAACACAGGCTGGGTCCTCTAACCCACTTTTTCTTCCCAATACAATTTGCATAAGAACTGAATTAGGTATTTTTTAAAAGTCAACAGAAAATGTGGGAAAAGCTGAACTTGTCAGCCTTTGGACATTCCCAGTGCTAGGATACATGGTAGCAAGACTTTTAATAGGAACCTTAAATTGTGTGTCACCAAAGGAAAAATCATCTCCTTCGATTCTTGTACAGTGGGTTATTTGGGGTTTTTTTGTGAATTATGCAGTTATTTGATTTCAGAGAGTTCCAGCTTTAGAGGAGAGGTGTGTCTCACAAGGCCTGACACTAATTAATCTTGATCTCAACAAAATAATCAGACTTAGTACTCTTTTTCCAATCTATAGACTCAGCTGAAAATTGAGTATCAACTTCTTTGTGCCGAAGAATACAGTAAATTATAAATCAATGGAGCCTGTAGCTGTCAAAGTAGAGTCATCAGAATAATGATTAAGCTGCCCTTTGTAAAAAGGAAATTAAGCTGCTACTTAATCAATCTCCATCCCAAGGGATTATGAAACAATGCCCTCTGCATTTTTTCCCCCAGTCCTGGTAGTGATGGGGAGCAGACCAAGAGCTCACTGAGAGCTGGGAGCCATTAACCCAACACAAACCTACCAGACTATAAGATATAACAGATTCTCCTCATTTTGTTTGTATACTCCTTTACGCTTCTCTGCCTTGGCCTTCCCAAAAATTTATATTGCACACCAGGAAAAGCCCTCCAAAAATGCAAGGATGGAAACATGGATGTAGTTGTAACAGTGGAAATAAACATGCTACAGAGAAGTAGAGGTATTTTCTCCTCTAGAAACTATTGCAACATAGTTTTGGTTCTTCATTTACCAGCTTTTACTTCACTGAAAATAAGGTAATGTTTTAGAATAACTCAAATTCAGAACTAAAGTAGTTGCAACACTGCTGCTGTACCCATCTCTTTCTCATATTTTCCTATCACAGTCTTCACTTCCATCATGTTTTAATATTAGTGGACAGAAATGCAGCAGTGAAAAATGGCACTTTATATATTTGCTGACCATTTGACATTGATCCCCCCCTTTAAAGTTCACAATGTACTTTGCTCATTCCAGAGCACAGCTGTTTGCACCTTCCCTGAATCTCTACATACTGCATGATACCCTTCCTGGGTAATTTGTTTTTCAGGCATTCTTTGCTCTGATGAACTAGACCATCAATAATTCTGGGTTTTTCATTTGGGTATGGACTCACCAGACAGCTCCATAACTGAGCTATGGCATAGTACACTTCATTTCCAAAGCTCTCTGTACCACAACTACTGGGACTAGAGCACTAACATTTTACATGTATTCCTGTAGTGTCAGCTTGCAAATACAGGAGCCTCCCAAAGAAAGAAAAATAATGGTAGAAATTTTGCTAACTATTAAGAAACACCAGGGAAGGCAGTAAATATCTCAGCCAGGCACTGTGTTTTTAAAATATATGGACAAAAACTATCTTACAAGAAGATTCTTCAGGATTCTGCAGTCCATTGCAGTCATATGAAAATATGAGCTTATTATTTCATGGCTTCTACTTGAGCCAGTATGATCCTCATAAAATTTTGTTTAGAATTTAACTTGAAATGGTTCAAGAGTATTGAGGAACATTAAAAGAAAAGAATTTTAGCATGTGTGGAACTGAGGATGAAATCTTCTTCTTCATGGTGAGATAATTATGTATTTTCAGTGAAATGTGTTTGATTTCTCAAATATGATTTAATTTAATAAATAATTCCTAACTGGCGTTCAAAATGTAAGTTTAAAAGCATACAGATTAGTACACTCTAATAGCATTTTTCTGAAATTATTCCATTGTCTCTTTTTGTAAAGTCCAGATTTAAATACCTTGTATATTCCCTACTGTTACTGGATGACGTATATAATACAGTTTCAAAAGCTGACAACAAGATGTACTTAATAGTTTGAAATGGTACATTTTTCTCATCCATAAAAATAGTAGATATTCCTCATTAATAAAAATAGCATAAATAATTACTGTCATATTCAAAATGATCAGTGTAAATTATAGTCAAAACATATTTTTAAATATTTTAAATTATTTCAGAATCCTGGGTAAACTTAAGAATCACAAATTAATTAACATTTTAGGCTTCCATTCACCCCACCAAATCTGAAAACTGTGCATCATTTCCCCATTCTCAAAAGGGTGAACTTAAATTTCTGAAAAAAAAATTATCCAAAACACCGAACAGAATTGAAAAATTCCCTTAAGGAGAGTTCACCATCTCTCTTAGAGACATAAATGTATGAAAAGTCGCTGCTAAAACACAGCTAGATGTAAAATGAACAGACGTACTGTGACTTCTGTAAGTCACAGCTGGTAGTGTCACCACTGCTATAATACACTTCTGATGCTTTCCCTTTTCTGTTAGATGAATACTATATGAAAAAACCAGCAATAGCAAGGAAACCCACCACTGCTGCCGTGAGACAGCTCTTGTTTCCTCAGCAATTCTGTGCACAGAAGGAGGAAGCGCTGCTTGGGTGCAGCAGGTATTAATGAAGCTGATAAGGGGAAAGCAAGCAGCTTCCTCTGGCAGCGCACGTGCTCTGGCTGGCTGTGCCTCTCACACGCTCTGCTTTTAGGGAAATTGTCCTCGTCTGATGTTGTTCAATGTCATTTCGTCAAAGCTCTTATTTGAGGAACTTGTTGAGGAAATTAGAAGTGATGAAGTAGCCCAAGGAGGTTCTGATGTGAAGCCCTGGCTCCCTAATTGTTATTATGTTTACAAGGACGCCCTTAAAAGAAAAATGAATGCCTTGTTGCACACCTGCTGTAAAAGGTGCTGCAAGTCTGGAGCTTGCTTAAATCATTCTTCCTGCAGCAAACTACAGACTGAAACTCAGGCCATTTAATTTCCAAATACCAGTAATTAAAATGAGTCGCATCATCAGAGTTTGGCAGGGTTACAGCTTTCTTTTATTTTTTCATTTTCACATAAATTTCAGTGAAGGTCAGATTTGTTGGGGGAGGAAAAGAACCTGCCTGCTTTCGTGCTCAGAGGAGGTTAAAATATGACTTGTTCACAGTGTCCCTCATAGTTCAGGACTTAATGGTCCTTGACGGGGATAACCTAGAAGTTAATTTTACTTTGTGTCCCAAAAGCAGTCATTGTCACTGTAATCCTTCTTGCAGGCTGAAGGGTATCTTCACCACCTGATCAGATTTTCAATAGCAATTGATGAGCAATATCATCAGCCAAGAAGAACTTTCCTGGTGTTTTCTGGCAAAAGACAAAAAGAAAAAGAAAGAATTGTGCCAGTACTCCTTTTCATAAATGTAATTCTTTTCAATGCTCCTTACTTTAAATGTGAGATTTTACTATTTGTAAAAATCAAAGTCCAGCACTGCAAAATGAGGAAATGCTTCGTCTTTGTTTCCTTTGTATTGTTTGAGGCCTGCCTGGGAGAAGGATGAGTGCATAAGGGAGGTATACATCATCTTTACGGATTTTTTATCCAGAGAAAAGGAATACTTGAAGCCAAAGACCAGCACTATCAGGAAGATCTCTTCTCTAACCTCCTGACAGCAAAGTGTCTCATTTTACAAAGAAAGCTCAAAATAAATCAATTTCCTGACTCATAATCTGTTACTAAGCCCGTTTGGATAGCACACCTTTGAAACACATACACAAGTGATTTCTCCTTTGCTTAAACTTCTCCAGATCCAGGAATGCCTACATGGTAGCAGAGCTCTGGCAGAAGAGCTGCCCTCCTGCCTTGTTTAAAGTCACTCTTCTAAGACCCAAGCAATAAATCTTCCCAAGTCAACAGCTGTAAAAGTATTTTAACATAGGCATAACAGAATGCTTTTTTTCTTCCCAGACTTCTGTACTAAAACAGAAGAATCTAATGTTTCATTCAGAATTCTATGCTATAAAGGATTTCCTCAGCTGGATTCAACTACAAAAGCACTGGCTTTAGGACAGCTCTGACCTTGCAGCAGCAGGGCATTTGTCTCTACAAATCTGCACTAAATGATGTCAAGGTATGGTAACAGAAATCTTTGGATTTTGTATGTGATTCTATTAAATTCTGTGGAGATTAGACAGAATCGCTTAAATTGTTTGAGTTTTAGAAAAGAGCCCCCACATTCAAATTTCTCTTATTGTGAAAGTATTGCTTCAATAGCAACTCTGACCCTAATCTTATTTTTCAAAGAAAATACCTTTGATTTTTTTTTTTTTTACCCCAGTGAAGATGTTAACATGCTAATTATTTATTCCTTTGAATGCTAATTCCTGTTGGGAAGATTTACAGGGTACTTTGATGGGTTTAGTCAATGGTTCTTCAAGGGCATGTGGCTCCAGAAGCATCTCTGTAAGCAAGGTAAGATATTTATAGGAATTGTCAAAAATAAAAAATCACGATGAAAATTGTTTCAATTCTATTGCTAGAGAAGTCAATCTGACTTCTTTTTCCTAGAAGAGGCAGTCTTGTCTTGTTTAACAGGCTGGTAAGATTGACTTTGGGATTTCAGCAGAGTACCTGAAAACAGCACATCATCTGCACAAAGGGTCAGCTGGTGCTGTGGCTGACAGCTCTACCCATGTGTAGGGGCTGCCAGACCAATCCTAAACATCCTCTGGCATTTGAGGAGGGGCTCATTGGCAAATTTTGCACTATAGGAATTGAGTGAACACGAGAATTATGTGTTTTTAAAACACGCTTCATGTTAAATAAAAAATCAATTATTAATATATCTACAAATGAGTGGAATAGTTTCAAATACACTGCATGCTAGAAGGTTTTATCACAGCTGATGTCATTAGAATTAAAGCTGTATTGTTTTGTTTAACTAATAGTAAACATTCCAAACATGGTTCAGATTGTTTTCTGTTGCAGCAGAAAGTTTAGGTTCATGTAACATTGTTTCCTAACTATGATAAAACTTTCTGGCCTTGAAAGATAAGAAAATACGTTTCTTGATCCCTGTTACCCTTAGTAACTGATAACATCACTTTATGAGTATTAGTGACTGGAAAGGTGAAAGCAGTTTGTGTGTTCAAGGGGAAATAGGTAACTTTTTTTCCCAATTATATGAAAATGGAATCTTCTTTACTCTGACCAGCTGATATGGTGGGGATCAGCCTCTCTCCATAAGCATCAAGTTATTTGTCAGCCAGGATATGCAGCTAGAACTGGTTTTAAGTATGAAGAAGAGTAAGCAAACAAAATAATTTCTTTTTATACAAAACAAATGATACATGAATAGTCAGCTGTGAGGAAAATTCACTTCCCTGACACTGCTCACATGAGTGAAGATTATTCAGTTTCACAGGCCCTGTCCTTGAATTATTTTTCACTGGAGTCATCTCTTGCAGGAGATTAACACAAAGAAGCATTTAGCAGTACTAGGAATGATCAAGAATATTCCCTAAGCTGAAATTTCATAGTACTGATAACAACAGGCTAAAGGTTAAAAAAAAAAAAAAAAAGAAAAAGAAAAAGCCAAATATTCCCTAAGGATGAGTATAGGCAACACAGAGACCATTGGACCAGACACCATTATCATCCTCTTTGACCTCCCCTACTATTTCAGTTTGGCTGCAGTTGAACAATATAAATTTCCAATTCAAACACTATTTGCCCTTCTGAACACACAAAACTGAATTAATATTGTTATTACAGGATTAACAGAGTCGAATATATTGAGTGTGAAAATCAAATGTGACCTGGTTTGGTCTAAAATAAATCTGTGCCTGTGAGGTAGTGCTCATTTCTTCTGGGGTCTGGCCCCTCCCAGCACACACCAAGCACACCCTGCTCTCCCAGTTCAGTGCTCCTACTCACTGACACAGCCCCCCTGCAGCTGGGGGTGCTTTAGGACTGGGAGCAGGTTCATGTTTCTAGGACCAACAAGCAGGGTGGCTGCAGGGCTGTGGGTTCCTCCCAGCTCCATCGCTCCTGTGCCAGGCTGCAGAGCCCCCGCTGCCCCCAGAGCTGCTCTGGGCTCACTTGCTGCTCCTCACGGGGCCCCGTGGGGCTCCCACAGCTGGGTCCTCCTGTAAGATGGAAGGAACTCATGAGGAGAAGGATGAAATGTGGGTTTGGCCCCTTACTGCACAAAATTTCAAAAGCTATTTAAAGTGAGGAGGGAAAATGCCAGTATTTTTCCAGTACGTGCTGGAAGCGCCTCGATTTCCCCTCTTTTCTCCATCAGTCCCCTGATTGAAACAGGTTCTTCTGTGAAGTCCTGGTAGCTGCCTGCCAGTGGGCATCAGAGCTCCTCTGAAGGAGACTTTGCCCAGGAGCACCCTCAGGCCCTGTCAGGTGTGAATTCTCTGCTGCCTGCTAAAGTCAGGTCACATTGCTCTCTTCTCTTAACACTTCTTCAGAAGTTATTTATAGGAAACTAATTGTCTTTGAGATGTCTGTCCCCTGACAAATTTAGCTGAAATTGGTCAATTAACTGAATGTCATCATAAATTGACATATGAGGGTAAAGAGGCATCTACAAAGAAGGTGAGTTCACGTGCAAGCCTTGGGAAACCAAACTAAAACAATAAATTAAAAAGTGAGACTGTGCAGTGATGAACAGAAATGAAGGGGGCATGTTTTTCCTTTTAAAAAAAGACTTTTAGGATTGCTTTAAAAAAAAAATAAAAGGTAGGGGCCAGTTATACAACAGAATGAGGAAAACAGAGGGGGCCAACCAAGGCTTCCCATTTTGAAGGACAAGAGAGCCTCTTATGAAAACACAAGGTAATAAACCCAAAATAGAATGTACTTGAAGTAAACTACTTCGATTTTTAAAAGGCTCCAGCAGACAAAGGACAGCATTTGCCATTGCCATAGCTGACATGACAACATCAGTAATTATTCATCTTAACAATTTGGAGAATAAAATAAGTGCCATGATCCAAAAAGCCAATCTTTTCACCAGGATATTCTGTAAGCTCGTATGAGTCGTGTTACAGAGCAAAGCCCTGGAGCTTCACCTGCAGCCCACGGTGGGCTGGGCCAGCACCCTGCTGAGGATGGGGAGAGCTGTGCCCTGCCCTGCTCCCCTCCCTCAGCTGCCACCCGAAGAGACAGCAATACTCAACAGTAAATTTTAGGGAACAACATCTCCTTTCTTATTTCCCTTGTTTGTAACAGTAGGCACATCCTGCTACAGCTGCCTTGCTTGGTAAAGAATTCAAGGGGTTTGAAATAAACAGCACTCCTCCTTTGCAAGAGAGAACAGCTAGGTTTGACTGCTGAAACCATAAATATTGATTATTCCTGGAACTACAACTTCTTCATTTTATTATGGATCATTCTGGGGATTTATTATGGATAACACATACTCCTGAGGACAGCAGAGAAATACCATTCAGACCTCCTCTAGGAGAGGTGCATTTTGGAAAAGTTACCATAGTGTTTTGACTGGCCTCTACAGCGTTCTCATATTTACACTAGAATTGGTATTATCTTATTTCATGCTTCATTTTGACCTTGTTCACCTAGATACCACGAAAACAAGCTTATTCTTTTTCCCCCTGACAAATATGCTGAGGCCATTACTGAATCAATCATGAGTACTAACAGGACTCCTTCAAATGAAATTGTCTTTAAAACAAATTGTGATTCTTCGGTTTATTGTGGCATTTTTTTCTCTGCTTCTGCACCGAACTCTCACTTTTATGCAATCTGCTGTTTGTTAGTCTCCTGTGACCTTCCAAACTTTGCTGCTTAGTGCTTGAAGGAGCAAATAAACTGACCTTTGTATTCCAGTCTTCAAATTCATCCAACCTAGGGTGCACCTAGACACAAGTCTAAACATATTTTAAATTACTTGTGGTGTTACAGAAAAACTCGCTTGAGAAATCTGAAATTGTATTTCATTTCAACAATCAACATTTGTATTTCATCTCAACAATTTCGATAATTATTTTTACATTGCAATAAAGCCCTCTCATATTTTATATAAAGGGGGGGAGAGGTTATTTTTCCACAGGTTTGAAAACTTATTATTGTGGTTTTATGTAATTTTTGCTCCCAATTTCTTTACAAAAAACTTAAAACTGTAAAACTGAGGGCTCCTGAAATAATACTCTCAATGCTTTTTAAAATAGTTCATTTACTCCTTACAAAAAATATAAATTCATCTGCTGGTTTACCTTTATTGCCCATCTAATCCCTATCCATTTGAAACATCTCAAAATATTTATGTATTCATTCTCACAATATTCTGTGAGTGCTATTATTTCCATTTTACAAGAGCCTCAGGTCACAGCAGTGTGTTTCAAAGCAAGCAACTGAAAAAGCCTCCAAGTCACAGGCTAGCTCAGTGCCTTAAATATTTGTATCTCTGTGAATTTTTGTCCTCTCTTAAGATGAATAAAAATTCTGAAGCAGAGCAAACAAAAAATCAGTGAATTAACACTGTTACCTATTCAGCTTTGGTAATTCAGCTTCTGGTTAATCTTGTAGAAGCAGGAGATAGTCAAAACTGAAACTCTTAGCAGAAGTGAGAATGGGCTAATAGTGCATCAACCTTTTGTATTTTGCTCGCAGTTTAAACAAACTCAAATGTTATTCTGAAGGAATTTTGAATAAATTAATTAATTAAAAAGTAAATAACTAATTAATAAATAAATTAATTATAATAATTAATTAATTAATTTTAAAAGTAAATAAATTAATTAAAAAAGAAAAAAAAAAAAGCAAGGAAAGACAATAAAGCACAATCTAACTTCAATGTCATTTCTGTTCCAGTACCAAGACACTCAGGAGCTGCCATTAACCCACCATAAGGTGTGTAACTACTCACATGAAGAACACCAACAGTCTGTGTGTGCTTCTGTTCCGCTTCTTTCAGGATGGAATTGTAAGACTGGGATTTCTTTGCAGCTCACAAAATCACCACTGGAGTTCAGTTTAATAAAAGGCAAGAAACTAAAGAAAATTGTAGTGTAGGTAGTCAAGTAGTATCTTACTGTTTGAAACGTCTGCTCATGGAAAATGTAAATTAAATGCAAGCGACCAAATTGAATCTGGATTTCAAGTTGCAACCTGATGGATTTCAGCATGGAATCAAGGTCCTCAAATACCATAAGGCAGCTTTTCTCACCCCAGCTCCAACATTTCCAACATCAGTAGTGTGCATAGTTCCAGCTTAAGGATTTTTTTTTCCATAAAACTTTATTTATTTTCTTATTTGGACAATTTGAATTGTTTTCACTCTTAGGTACAGCTTTGATTTTAAACATGCACAGAATTCAGCTTTGGACCTTGGAAAAAAGGAAGCAGTTTCAGTTCTGCCTTTGATTATACCTCTCAAAAAGACACAGCTAGACAAGCAAAAGAAAACAAAAAATCAAAACAAACAAAACCCAAAAAACAAACAAAACAAAAACAACAACAACAACAAAACACAAAAATAACCCAGAAAAAAAAATGCAACAATAAATCAAACACAACCAAACCAAAATCTTTAATTCATCACCAGAGAAAGACTGGCCACAATGAAAAATTAGCTTGAGAAGGGACGAGACAGGACACACAGAGTGTGTCACAGAGGGGACAGCACACATCTGGGAGGGGAAAACCCATCTCAGGAAAATGCACCCCACTGGCTCAGTGACATGGTGGGCATGACCAGCACCCTTTGGAATGTGCAAGGATCCTCCACCCTGTGCCTTGGTGCGCTGCCAGGAAGGAGGCAAATATAAAAATGTGCCTCTTGTGGGTACTGGGTTCTTTCTGCCTTGCTTGTTTCTGTTGAGTGTACCTTGGAATCGGGGAGTGATCCCGCACTGTGGTTTCACAGACTTTTCCAGAAGTAAAGAGAAAGACCTTCAAATCCAGGACTACACTGGGCATGTTACATATTTCCATGGGAGGCAAAGGGGATGAAGTTAAACAACTTTAAGCTGGTTCACCTAGTGAAATTCCAAAGAAAAAGGGCCAACGTCAGAAGGCGTACATGGGTACTACGTCTAACTCATCATAACTGCCAAAAATTTCTTAATACCTTGCATAAAGTTAGAGAACATATATAATACACTCCAGAGAATGAAAGAACACGGGTTTTTCATTACACAACTTCTGTATGTAATGTTGTGGAAGCTCAACTGCACATTGCACTTCCAAGCTCTGGTCCCAAAAAACTAAGATGGCATGAAATCATATTGCCCTGTTCCTTTATATCCCTGATGGGAAAAAGAAGTCATTCCCAAAGCCCAGCAGTCAAGCTTGCTGCCAAATCCCCTCAAGAAATCTTTCCCAGGCAAATGACTCACAAGAAAACCAGAAAAAAATTAATAATGAAGTGCCAAAAATGCTTCACATCAGCACTGGTAAGGAATATGCTTCTGGGACAGGATGACCCAACAACCACCCTTATTTATAACTGCATAAATTAGGCTAAATTATGATGATTTGTACTGCCTATTGCTAGGCTCTGCAAACACTGTCCTCCAAGAGAGTTCTCATCCAAAGAGTTTGCTGACTAAGAGCAATTTATTTCTAAAAAACAGCAACAACAACAAAAATACCACAAGATAATTTGGTCTAACCTATGACATTGCTATAATTAAATTCATGATTCCACAAAAGGCACCCCTCTTTTATAGGTAATTACCAAGGAGTTTAAAAATGTTCATTAAAACCCTTTGATTTCCAAGGAATAATGCTCATTAAATTATTTTCTCCTTCATTTTCTTCTTTCCTACAATTTTAATATTTTGTAATAGCATGAACCAAAACAATCTGGACTACTTAGATTTATTTTGTTTTCCTCAGCACTTGAGTTGTAATAAGATTGGAGAGCAATGGGTGGAATACAAACTCTTTTTTTCCCCCTGAAGTTTAGGTTAAGATTTCTGTTTTGTTCATTTTACAGAAGTCTGTTTATGTTCAGTAGAGCAAACACATGAGTCAAGAGAGTCGGTTACACACGAGATAGAGCAGTGGGTCTACCACCCTAACAGAACATTAATCCTACACATATAGGGGATTTGTGGTTTTTTCCACATAATAGTCTGAAAAACTATTATTACTGGAGTTTTTTCATTATTATTTTCATGCCCAAAGGACCAAGCTGGCAAGGATTTTGCAAGAATGTATTTTGAGAAAGTTCCTTTCTTGTAAAAATTACAATTTAAGTAGAAAATAAAGAAATTAGAAGGGGAGGTCTGACAATAGAGACATTACCCAGAGTTTTGCAGAGTTTTTTATAGTTTTAATTATTATATTTATTGGTACCTAATCCCAACAGCAGCTCTGTTCTAAAGCCAGGAACAGTAATGACTAAATCTTGTATTTGAGGTTTCACTGAACACTGAAAAACAACTAAAATTTCTGTGTGTGTGTGTGTGTGTGTGTGTGCATGAAATCCATTAAAACAGGCTGAGACTTACAGAATAGTGTGTGGGACTTGCTGGGGGTGTGTTTCAAATGTAATTTCTCACAGAATTGCTGCTCTTGCATTTCTTGGCCCAGGGAGCACATCCTGCATGAGCACAATCAGAAATAATAGCTTGGAACTGTAACAGACATGAGGCTTCAGCTCAACATCTCTGAGGCCATGGCATGGCTATCACTGCTATTGGAAATTCAAAAATGTTTAAGGAGAAACAACAGACAGATGGCAAACTCACAAAAGCTACGTTTGGTTAGGAATTTTTGCTGAAAATTTTAAGGAATGCACCAAACTCTAATATCTTGAAGGATGGTTATTTTTCCCTTTGGTTTGAGTTTTGAATTAAGACATGTCCGGAGCTGAGATCTCACCTGAATCTGTTACATTAGTCCAAATCAGTTTATAAGTCCTGCAAGAGTTGAGTCCTAAAGGTTTGGATATCCCAGCTGAGATGTTGGGCTCTGTAGTGTGTACAGGAAGGTGTTACCTTCTCTGATCAGGTTGTGGCATGATATCTATGTCCAGACACAAAGCACTTAGCTGTAATCCTTCAAAAACTTTTTTAAAAAAGATTATTTTAAAATCCATTTTACATTCAGAGCCATATTCCTTCTGGCTGGTAGGCACGAACTTCAAATAAAGCACCAGCTCATCTTGACAATATGGCACATTATGGAATTGTCCATTGAATTTTTAGCAGTAGACCTGAAATGCCTCAAGGGTATTCTATAGATAAGTGCAATAGGCCAGCAGTACTGTAGAGCTTGGGTTGGCAAGGGATTCCCTCTCAGATACCTGTACCCATACTACACACTGCTGGTAAATCAGGCTCAAAAGAATTTGTCATTCAAATTAAAACTTCTTTCAAGCGCAGGACACACTTTATCTCTGCTGAATCCTGAAGCAAGGTAGCTTAGCTGTGACAAGCCTGCCAGACTTTTTTTCTGAAACATATGTAATAGCATTAAATAAATTATAGACTCATACATTCCTGGTTCCATAAAGGAAGGAAAGCAGGGAGAGGCTCACATTCAGCAGGCTTATACTGCCTCCTGCAAAACAGGATGCACACCAACATGCTCCCAGGATAGAAAAGGCTGAGAAGTTCAAGCAGGCCTGATCAAACATCAAAGGAAAACACCTGCTGTCAGAGGTCTTTTCTCTCTTCTCACACCTCCCAAGCAAACAGCAGATAGGAGGGTGAGCTGCCAGTGAGACTGATGTGCCCCCAGGATTTACTGTAGATTCCCTGATCACTTACACTACAGGACCACAGTCTTGACACTGGAAAACATCTCAATCCCCAACAGCCTGTCCATTTAAATTCATTTAAATTCAGTTTTCATTCAAATAGAAGGAATACACTGCTATAACTGTCCTTCACTCATCCTGATCTACAAAACAACCCTCTGTGTTCAGCACACTGTTTGAGGAAACTCCAGTCCAGGGTTTTGCATAGGGTTGGAAGGGACCACTAGAGGCCATCTGGCCCCAGCCTGCTGCTTGAAGGTCTGGTTACAGCAGGTGGCTCTGGGCTGCATCTTCTTGCTCTTCTAAACCTCTCCAAGGATGTAGATTATAAACCTCAAGGGTCTCAGCTACTACCCTGCTACTGGTTGGACTCTGCCCTGCTGATCATCCCAGTTCTAGCCCAACAGTCCAGACCATTTGCAACTCACCATCCAACTGTGACTCACCAGTTTAAGGATATTATAGGAGATCCTGACAAATGTCCTGCTAAAGGCAAGGTAAACATCCACTGCTCATCCTAACTGTCAGCTCTTCAGAGAAATCAGGTGGGTCAGGCATAATCTGCCCTTAGCAAATCCACCTTCATGTTTCATGTGGCTGGAAGTGGCTTCCAAAAGTATTGGTACCCCAGAAACTGAGGACAGGCTGAGCAGCCTGTTGTTCCCTGGCTCTTCCTTCTTTCCCATCATCTTTCCAAGAAAGTCTTTCCTCTAAAGGATGCAGGAAAACCAAAATTCTGCTAAGTAACAGCATCCAAAGTTCATACCTCCAAAATTCCTTCTTGCTTTCAACTCACCTGAGAGCACCTGAACCTAAGAGCTTTCATGGACACTTATTCACAGGAACATAGAAGCTACTTGAGGGCATGCTCAAAAAGACCATGTTGGACAGTGTCTAGCTGAAAACTGAAAACTCTTCCAGTAAAGTCCCAGCCACTTCCCTTTCCAGCCTCAGCTGAACATGTGAAGCAGACTTCACAAATCATGACTTGTCCCCTTCACCTGGAAGGTCGTTGAGTAAAACTTATGCAAAATGGGAATTACACAGATTTCCTCTTCTTCCTGAGGAAACCAAAGCTGTATATATAATTTCCACCAGAACTATCTTGCTCTTAAAATGCTACACAGAGAGAATTCCCTTGACTTGCCAAAACAATTTGCTTTATTGGTACACAGTTCTCCATCCTTACTTTCATCTTTTTTTAATGAGAATTTAACATAGTGCTGGTTGTTTCCAGAATGGAGAATACTACTCACACTTGCTGTGGATTTCCACACCAGGAATGTAAGAATCACTTTGATCATCCTGTTACCCTTCTGTGCACAGTCTCTATACTTTGAGCACAGTGTCCAGAGCTGGATACAGCCAAGTCTCCACTGTGCTGAACAAAGGTGGGACAGTCTTTGACAAGCCTTAAAAACAATAGGCTTCTTTATGCATCCTAATTTGTAGTATGCCTTCTTCACAGCATGGCATTCCTGACTCACACTGAATTTGTCCCCCAGTGTTGTCCCCAGAACATTTTTGATGGTCTGGTGCTAGCCAGCAGTTCCCCGTGTGAAACATTGATTCTCCCTCTCTTTCTCTCTGTTTTGTAGAGTTTGGGTTTTTTTGTCCTTTGGGGTTTTGAGTTGGCTTTTTGGTTGGTTTATTTGGGAGGTGGGGAGGGATGGTGTGGGGACATGTCTCAGGGGTTGTAGGGAATGCCACAGTGTCTGATTTGAAAGGTTATATGTGTTCCTCAAGAGGGATTTCAGCCTGTGGAGCCCAAAAGACTGAGATGTCTCTGTACAGCACAGGGGTGAATTAATCACCTGTGTCTCTGTTACTGAAATGTTTCTCTCACAACAGCGTTTTGAAAATAAAATCCTCAAAGGATCTGGAGACTCAAAGGCTCTGCTGAGGCATCTGGTGCCCTTTGTGTAGATCACTGTATCCTGAACCACGAAGACTGGACCTGGTTACCTGCTCCTATAGGGATCAGACATTTTAGTGAAGTCCCCGTGAGAGTTGTTTTCAGCTCTGTTCACTGAAACTTCACTGGCACAAAGAAAACTGCCAAGAGTGAAGTTCTGATGAAAACCAGCATTTAGAAAAAAATTACAGACAAAAAACCTTCTGGATCCTCTGACATTTCTCTTTGAAAGAGTCACATTTGACTCTCTATGAATTCTAGTAACATATGCTTGTTGTAATGAACAATGCACGCCCTGTTTGCATTTAACCTGAAAGTTAAAGTGATTTTGAAATACTAGGAAGCAAGCAACATCAAATATCCTCAATTAAATACCTTACTGCAGTGGCCTGAAATGAATGTGACCCAGCAAGGCTTTGCCTGGAGCCAAGGATTTTTTTTTGAAATTATGAATCTGTTCTTGTCCATGGTACACACACACAATTTTTTACCACCCAAAAATGCAGTCTGGAAGTGCCCTCATTAGCATTTCACAGTAGACTTTTTTTAAATACTAACTGGACAAGCTTTTGTCCTAACAAAACAGAGCAGAGCAGCTGCCTCTTTCTCAGGTGTGGGGAGAGAAGGGGATAGGCAGGAATCCACCATCTTTTCTCTTGGCTTCTCTCCACCTCTGGCCTCCAGCACTGGCTCCACACAACAGAGGACCATAAAGGGTGTTGAGTACCCCAGTCTGCCCCTGGGTTTGAAGGCAGTTGAGTGTTTTATTTTGGTAAATCACTGGTAGTTGTGAGTTTGGGTGCTGAGACAGCAGCTCTGAGGTGCATTGGCACACACAAAGAGCTGCAGGAAGCAATGCTGTTCCCCACTCCCTGTCCCTCCCAGGTTCCATCCTTCTGAAGGCATCCCACAGAAATAAAACATCAGGGTGTTTTTGTTGCATTGGTTTGGAATTTTCTCCTAAGTGAAGCCAGGAGCTACAGTGACATGAGAGGCTGAGTGTGATCTCATTGAGTTAAAAGGGTAAGGAATGCATGGTGCATGCAAAGAATTCAGCAGCCACAAGCTGAAACTGAGGCAGCATCCCTTGGAAAAAGCACTCACAAAAAGCACAGAGATCATTCAGAAAATGAGGACAGTGAAGAAACATGCTGGTAACTTGTGGGCAATCAGCACACGTATGAGAAAGTGTAAGAGGAGCTGAGGAACACACAGGGCTGGGCAGACACTGCAAGGGTGAGTGGCAGCCACGGGAGGAGAAGAAATAGGGGATGTAGGAGGAGGGTGCAGTGCTGGAGACATGGATGGAGGCACACACCTTGATGGGAGAAGATTCTGGGGCCTGGCACAGTGCTCACACCTGCTAAAACACTGCTGGAAGTGATGGCTTCACACACAATTTGAGCTATGGTGATGCTGGCCCTGGCCACCACGATGTTTTCACACAGGCAGCAGTGATTTGGGCATGTTGTAGCTGAGACCATGTTTGAATACAATTTTTGAGCCATGCTGTCCAGAAGCATGATGCTGGCCACAACTTAAATGTTAGTAGAGAAATGAGCAGAGTGATTTTTCTTATCATTCAGTTATTAAAAGTTCAAAGAAACACCTCAGATTTTATTCTTTACTGGTGTTGAATAAAACCTCTAACATTTTTCAAGGCATCCCCGATGTCTTCAACCAATCACTAGTTACTGGCAGGAGTACAAACAGCAGCACTGAAAGGTGCTGGGAGCAGGAAGGAGAGGGGAAAAGAGTGTCAAAATTTTCCATGATGCCTTATGTACTTTCCATATACCATTCCAGAAAAAAAACCCCTGAATTTTGCTGTAGATCCTGCAGTAGCCACATGAGGTACTCCTGTTACTTCCATGTGACCAACTGATTCTGGAGAAGGAACTAATATTTTTTCTGCTTCTCAAAGTATCATGACAGTACAAAAGTGATTAGAATTGCCAGCCAACTGGCATGATGCTAATGTGAGCTCTCCAACTGTGCAGCTGCTGCCCTGGCACCCTCTGTTCTTTAGATAGCAACAGTTGCATATATTAATTATGCCAGCAGGGAGACAGCAAATTTATGACAGTGCTTAGGGGAAAGCTGAATGCACCTGGCATTTACACAGAAGAGCAGAAAAGGGAGCAAGCAACGATCTTGCCTTTTTACTGGTAATTTAAACAGTTATTCTTATAACTTAGACACTCTGCCATAGGTTGAGGTGAGTGGAAATGTATTTTTAAGGTAAATGCATAGATTTAATCCCTTAAAATGCTTTTAATCACCTCTCTTCCAAGGTGTGAGCTTGGATAACTCATGCCTGCAGCGTCCTGCTTGTTTGTGCCATGGTGTGAGGATGCTTTGCACATTCCCAGAGGTGAATCCCGGGCTGTCACAGACCCTCGGGGCTGCCCGGAGCCCCCGGAGGCAGAGGCTGATGAAGGCTGGCCTCAGGAGCCTCGGCAGCCCCTGAGCCCTCCCTGCTGCCTCCACCCTGCCGCTCCTGCACTGTTTGCTGCATCCCTCAGCCAGGGAAGCCGTGACAAGACAATGGGCACAGAACTGATATCCTCGTTAACTCGGTCGAATCAGAGCTCCTAAGTAGAAGAGTTTAGTCAAGTGGAATAAAAATATTACAAATATTTGTTGTCAATGGCTTTTCAGCTGTGCCTTTGAAAACATAGCATTTCTTGTGCTTTATTTAGGATTAAAGCTAAGCTCAAGGACGCTAAACAACGGCAACAAGGACAGAAATGACTTTTAAAAACCCCTACTACAAATGCTAACTACAGCAGGCAGGCAGACTTCATTGTGTTCAAATATCAGCAACTGAAATGGCATTAAAAGATATGGCTGTGCCATTCCAAAAACCCCTGTGAAGTAACAATCTACAGTGAGCTGTTTCATATTTTATCAGGACTAGGCTGTGACAGGGCCAGAACTCCTAAATGAAGGGCAACGTGTATGAACAGTGCCACATTAGCACGCGAAGAGCAAATTGGTGATCCCAGCCACATCCATCACCCATTGCCCCTCTCAGAAAAGAGTCTGAGCTTCCCTTCCCGCAGCAGCTGCCCTGATCTGCAGGAGAGAAGCCAGAAGGCAGCACACCCCACACCCCTGCTCCTCCTGGGCCGTGCTGTCCACAGAGCGTGCACATGTGTGTTCTACTTAATTAACAACAGCAATCCATCGACCCCACTCTTCTTCTTCTGTTAGTTTTTTCTTCATTACCTAACCGTAGTAATCACGTTTTTCATTTCAAAGCATTCTGCTTTAAAGATCATTGAAGACGTTCATAAATACTTGAACAAAAAGTTGCATGCAGTGCTAAATAATGCCTACAAAAACTAGAAAGAGAGAATGTGCTCTCCGTGGCCTCGACTTTCTTCCCTGGGAGGAATCATGCATCACATGGGATGGGAATGTCATTTTGCTTGTACCCTTTCCCAGAGGCAAGTGAAGAGTCATGATGTGAGATGCTGTTTAAGTAAGGGATTTTTTTTTTTTAATTCAGGGAATTAAAATTAATTAAATTGGTAGCATTTGTTCTATTTTAGAAAGGATGAGCAGAAAAAAAAAAAGCTACAATATATAAATAGTTGGAGGAAACCCTTCAACCCAGATTTGTCTGTCTTTCAGTGTTTCTGAAAGTGGTATTAGCTACTAAAAAGTAAACTGTTTTCTGGGAATCTGCCTAGTGCTGGGCACTCATGAAAATCAGATCACTTGTCTACATGCCAGAAAATAGATGGAGAGATCTAACTTCAGGCAGCCAGACTTGAGAGGGAAGAATCAATCTTGAGGAATCTTACTGCTCCATCTGTACAGTTACATGAGTGTAATTTTTGGTGTAGGCATTATTTTTGTCGAAGAAATTGTCTTGTTTATCTTAGAGAAGCTATTTTGGGTTCTGCTTGCCCTGGCAGAAGGCAGTTGCAGTTATATTGGTGGGTCTGTGCCTCAGAAAAGCAGCAGAGTAAAGCCACAAATTTTGAGGAAAAGTGGCTACATTTTTAAAATGTCTTTTTTGTAGTAGAAGTGCAACTCCCTAGGACACCCTACTGACACAACTGCCTTGAAAATTCCAATTTTTGCCTCTTCAAACTGTGGTACCTGAGCTTGCAAGGATGTGTCTGTGTGTGATGACAGGACAGGGTCTCAGTGCATTGGATGGGAAGAGGAGGGGGAGCTGCAAATCTCTGTTTCACATGACCAGAGAGGCAGGGGAAACGCCCCACATGGAGCTGTTAGGGAGAGAGAAGCGGGCTCACATTTCCCTGATCCTTTGGGGCAAGGGGATAAAGATTTTGTGAGAGCCTTCTTCAGACACAGCCTGGGAGTGTTGTCAGGAGAGGGCAAGTGGGCAGCCCCTGCTCTGGAGCTGCTGGTAGCCCAGGGACAGGGCGGGTGGCCAAGGCCTGGGCAGCCTGGTCTGAATTACAGAATCACAGAATCACAGAATCACAGAATCACAGAATTTCTAGGTTGGAAGAGACCTTTAAGATCATCGAGTCCAACCCATGTTCCAGCACCTCAACTAGATCATGGCACCAAGTGCCACATCCAGGCTTTTTTTAAACACATCCAGGGATGGTGACTCCACCACCTCCCTGGGCAGATGATTCCAGTATTTGACCACTCTTTCTGTGAAAAACTTCCTCCTCAATCCCAGCCTGGATCTCCCTTGGCGCAGCTGGAGACTGTGTCCTCTTGTTCTGTCTGCTGTTGCCCGGAGAAAGAGTCTGACATCAAAATCAGGAGCCTGGGCCAGGAGGTCTCCAGAGATCCCTTGCATCTTAGTTTATTTTCGGATTGTGCAGTAAGACAGGTCCAGAGAAAGGAGGGAATCAGCTAGTTCCCTCTTCTTCCTCTCTCTGTCATGAGCAGGGTGATGTGCAAGAAATTATTCAGGAGTCAGGAGATTATTCCAACTATAAAAAGACAGTTACATGGTAAGCATTTTCCTTCACAAGTTTCTCCTCAGCCTCATAAACCGGGTCTGAATGCTCTTTGCATCTTTAAAAATCTCATTGTTTAAAAGGAATCTTTAAATAATTTTATCAATTTCCAGTGGAATACTCAGAATTTTCTGTGCTGAGCACATTACTGAAGCCCTGTTTCAAACCACAGAACTTGGGGTACTGAGAAAAAGGCTTTTGGGGGAAGTGCCTTGATTTTATTTTTCAAGGATGACAAAATACTTTAGCAGCATTTTTTTTCCTAAATAAATACAGCTGCTACAAAGTCAATACTATTTCACTGAATCCCCATGGGGCCTCTGAAAAATAATCTTTTGCTGAAAATCAAGAACCCCAGTGACAGTCTGGATCCAGCAAACAATGTAAGTATGGGTTTAAAGTGAGTGTTATCCACTCCAGCAGAAAGGATAACATTTCTGTTCCAGCAAGCAACCTTATGAATAATAGAGGTGGGATCTATCTGAAACCATACAACCAGCTGCTTCATTTCTGTTGCTGTGCTCCAAAACCTTGTAGACTGTGAGAAATTTTAGTCCTGCTAATGATGCATCATATGAAAGGTTATTGTTTGGACAGCTTTAAATCCCCTGAAAGGTCTATTAAGAAAGAATAACTCTTTTCTGAACTGTATTAAATAGTATCAAAATACTTCCACTTTCTTTAGAAAAATCCCAAAGAATTAAAAGAAAAGAAGTTTGTCTTTCCAAATAATTCTTTATTAGAGCTACAGCATCTGATGGCATTGTAGTGGATATTTTTAAGATTACAGAGAGTATTATTTCTCATCCAGTTCAATATTATTTGTCATCTGTCTTTCTTTAACACTAGAAGAGGAAAAAATACTCTTACTTTCTACCTCTCTTTTTTTAATTAGAGCTATATGTGGTGAAACAGTAGATCTGCATGCTTTTTACAAGTTCTCTCTTATTTTATTTTCCGATATTTGCAAGTCCTGTGTGATTTGAGGAGATTGTTGCTTTATTCCAAGGTGAAACTTTGAATAAAATAACATTTATTGTGTCCTCATTTAATGTTGAGTGTTTGTTTTACTATTCTTCGTCTTAATGAATGTCAGGTTTAAAAAAAAAAAAAAACAAAGTTCTTTTCAGCCTTGAATATTAAGCCTGCAAAAGCAGATTTTGGAAACAATTTTAGAGCTACTTTACATATTTGTAAAGCAGGCAGAAATCTGGTGCACATTGATCTATCCCC
Source organism: Motacilla alba alba (assembly GCF_015832195.1). Lineage (NCBI taxonomy): Eukaryota > Metazoa > Chordata > Aves > Passeriformes > Motacillidae > Motacilla > Motacilla alba. The sequence goes on from NC_052016.1 coordinate 113,541,466, forward strand.
TCTGGATTTCAGAAGGTGCTGAGCACTCACATCTTGTGGGCCTAAAGAGGAGCTGGACCTACTTTGTGCAGTCTCCTCCTTGATGGCTCAAGACATGCAGGCTGACTTTGTCCCCACCTTCTCAGGATGCATGTAGATAAAATTCTTGCACAGAGTAGTCATTTGCCTCATTAAACATACTCAGAGGAAGCTGATGTTTTGTAATTTCTGCTGTAATTTTTTTTTTTTACATTATTTTGATTGAAGATAAAATAAACATAAAAATTAAAAAAGGCAGCCCAGAATTAGCTTCACGAAGGAGTCTTACAAGGTTAGTAAGAAAATAGAAGCTGCTCTTGGCACTACCAGTGAACTTCTTGTTGGTGCCTGTGTGCAGTCTTTGGGCACAGCTAGAAAACAGCACAGGTCCTTCTGTCCCACTGGTAGCAATGCTGCTGGTTCCAAATGTGGAGAGCAGATTAGCTTTCCCCGTGCAGGAATCTTGACTTATCCCTTTGGTTTGGAATTTTCTTTGTCTTACTAAAGTCTGCCTTTGCTAGAAGCAGCTCCAGCCTGAGGAATTTAATATATACATAAACATGTATGGTATATACATAAACAGAGCTAATCAGCTCTCTTGCAGCATCAGCAAGAGCTGCTTGCTCTGTCCAAGCTTTGAGATTCTCAGTTGTGCCTGTTTACAGCCACACTGCAGGTCAGAAACCAGTCCCTAGAGTGAAGCCATTCCAGCTGGAGACTTGGCACTCACCCTGTGAGTGCAGAGTTTCAAGAGTTTACTCCAGATCCAAATTAAATGCTAATTTAAATACATCTAGTAGACTGGATGAAACGTGATATCCTTTTACTCTTTCCCAGAAATAAGAGTTGCTAAATTAAAATTTCGACTCCGCCACTGGAGGACATGAATTTTCTGCACTGTGAACCTGACACTTTCCCACCTCTGAAAGTATTTGTCTTGCCACTTGCTTATCCTGTCTGGCAATTCAGCAAAGTGGCAGGGAAAGGGTGAAAGCAAGCAGATTAAAGCTTAGGAAGCTATTTGCAAATTTTCTAGTTAATTGAAGGGCTGCTAAGGAGGTCATAAGGAACTCAGTTTGGGCACATGCAGTGGTGCTGTAGCCCATGTTCAGAGGGAAGGAGCAGTGGCTGTCAGCCACTGGAGTTCCACTCTTATGGCTGGGGACTGCTTTAAGCTACCATGCAACTGGAATGACTTGGCAGGAAATAAATTCTTCCTGTCCACCACTCCTTTCCTCCAAACCCCCTCATTTGGGGTTGCAGGAAACAACAGTGCAAACAAGTGCAGGTAAGGGAGCTGCCTCTGCCTGGCGGCCCAGGGGGAATCAGCGTGGTCTGTGCCCCCACACCACAGCCCACTTCTCCAGAGGTTTGGCCAAGCTCCCATTCCTGCTTATTGTGGTGTGAAAATAAGGCCATAGCACTTTCTTTGTGCTAGTAGTAGTAGTAGTAACTATTAATGAAGCAAACCTAGAGAATTTGATGATGCTTTTCTTTGGTCACAGTTGCAGAGATCAGTCTGTTTGCGAGTATCCCACTCAGTCTCTCACTGTCCCTCACTAGGATGTGAGTAAAGCTTATCACCTCTTCACTCCCATAAACTTCCATAGACTTCTCCATAAAGAAGGTTTTCCAATTAGTTTCCCTAAATCCTTACAAATGGGTTCTGAAATCTGAGTGAAATCATGGCTGAGGTGAACACTGAGCAAAAGGCGAAAACAACTGAAAGACAAATTGAAAACAAAATTGCCTCTACCAACTATATCAGGTAAAATCCCATTATCTTTTTATTAATGGGATGTTTAAGTGGTAAGGATTATCAGCTCCATAGCCTATTGCTCAATAGCTTCTCTTTTTTGAAAAAGCCCAGGACCTTTTGTTTGCCATAGAATGTAGGTTTGTAAATCCATATGGTTTGTAAAGCCACAGAATAAATTATTGCCACATCTGAAATACCAACTGCATTTCGGACCTCCTTACCCAGCTACCATTGTTTCATTAAATTCCAAATAAAATACACAAAGGTAGGGAAGGTGTCTTTGAATAAAAAGGGATTCAGTTCATTCCTGAAATATCCCCAAATCTATTGTGTTTTATAGCTCAATTGACCCAAAAAAAAAAAAAAAAGGTATTAAGTCTAATGAGATGAAACCCAGTGAACCAACATGGTTTTATAATATTTATAATATGGCAAAAAGTATCCTGTTTTACCCTTTTGTATACAGACAGTATTGTTGCTATTATCATTGAGCAAGTATGTCAAGGGCATGAATGCAACATTCATATCAAAGGGGGACATTCATATTAAGCATTCAAATTAGAAGGAAACTCTTATTAAAAAGCCAAGTGAAGTTGTTTTTCATGCAGAAGTCACTGGGGTTTATCTGGTGCCGTGATGCTGCTGTGCTCAACAGCATGTATTAAGCAATAAAATGTGACAGAGAATGCAATGCTGAAGGTTAAAATATGACTAAAGGTGCATTATGAGTCACAAGGCTGAGAGAATAGAGATTTCAGTCTGGAGAGCAAGGCAGTCACCTTCTGAAAATGCACTGCCCAAAGTGACTTATGATTATTGTATGAACGTAGAGTACCTGTAATGCTGTGGTTAACTATGGAGTCCCAGATCCAGGTCATTTTATTACCTGCTTGGAGGTGAGCACTGACAAGAGAGGCAGCTGCCTGCACTGCCAGTAAAGTGTGGCCAAATCCAGATATGTATATTGGCCAGGAAGTGTAGATTCGAGTTGGTAACTTCTTAAAAATTTCTAAGTGCTTGAAGTCTAACTTGCTGAACTGCTTAACTCAGCTGATAAGCAGGAACCTCATGCTTTGCTCCATATTTTCAGATATTACATGAATGACATTATTTTGGAAGGAAAGATAGCTTTAACGTTTAAACGGTAGTTTTGATATATTAATTTCGAGATAAATCGTCAAAAAATTCAATTTCTGACCTAAGATCTTGAACAAAGCCAAAATTAAAACATTATTTATTTCAGTGTAATGTAGGACTTATTACAGAACCTCATTTAAAATAGAAAAAAAACTTGTTGCTAAATTACAATCTAGAAGATGGCAGTAAAATTAAACTGTCAGCTGTTACTTAGAAAATCAAGGTATTGGTTTTTTTTCCTTTTGAATCAAGCCTTTTGATGTTCTTCTAAGCTCTAAATTGATACAGAATTCTAATTAAGACAGTGTCTCCCACGTATTTCAATATTCTGAAGTCCATTTCTTATTTCTCAGTGATCAGTATACATTTCAGAGTATATGAATAATTCTCCTCTCTTCATTTATAGAGTTCTCTTTGTTCATGGAACCGTCAGTGCTTTGTGTTTGCCTATGAGAACTTTAGGTTAATTTAAACCTGAACCAGACTCCTTGAGATACACAGCTTCAAAAGATAAGAAAATGACACCTGGCCCATTCATGGATAGTTCTTCAAGAAGAACAAAAGCTTCCAAAGGGAAACTTCTACTTGTGAGCAAGCAGCTTAAAGAATCATTCTAAAACTAAAATATAAAGCAAAGGTTTTGCCAAGTGCATAAGCCTGTGAAGGTCAGTTCATGTAAAAAACCCCAAAACATCATCTCTAGCTGCTTTCATTGTTTTGAAGAATGAAATACATCCCTTGCTGCCTAATTAATGGTGGTTTAGTACAGTAGGAAGCAATGGCACATCCTACCCAGCATGACAGCTGAGGAAACTGGTCCCCAGCTTTTGTTCCAGCAGCCTAAGGGTGGAAAACTGGTCAGAGATCAGCAATGCATTCCCCAAGAGATGTTTGTTCTTGCATGACAAAGCCTCTTCCTTTAGCCTTTCCCTAAAACTGTGAATCCCACACAATAATTTAAAAGTCTAATTGACAAAAAAAAACCTGTTGATATTTGTCCTTCTCTTCCTGAGATCAGTTGACTTTCCCTTTAATTGCACCATCTCAGCTGAGGTCTGCAATGCACCATTTCTTAGGCTGCTTTGATAAAAATACCTCAGGCTCCTCTTACTCATCTCTCAGGTTAGGAGATTATTTTGCCTTCCAAAACATGCTATAGGGAATTTATGCTTTTATGGATTAAATGGTCTTAACTAAACATTAATTTAAATTGTTTAACAATAGAAAGAAATAAGAAGAGAGAAATGCAAGCAGGAAAATTCAGTGAAGCATTTTCTGTCTCTGTCTCAGCACTCACTCTTGTAATTGGGTGTAATTGATAAAATTACATAAATAAAGTCCATGGTTCAGATTCAATAGTATGCTCCCAGGCCTGTGTGCAAGTTTCCAGGATTTTTTCTGCCTTTCTTTCAGTGTCTTTATTCTTCTATCCATCTTGCTTCTCTTCTCATTGCTCCTGTAATTATCAGACATTTTGTGCTTAGAGCTCTCATTATTACCAGCACATTTTCCTACAGAAAAATTCAATTTTATGAAGAAGAAAATAGAAAAGGAAAAAAAAAAAAAAAAAGCTGTGTGTAGTTATACAGCAGAGTTATATAGCAGAGTCTCCTATTCAACTATCCATAATTGTATTCCCAGAATAAATACAGCACTTTCTTTCCTATATTTTACTTATCTTTACAACCAAACATTTTGGAGCTTCTGATGTATCCAGGTATGGGTATATGAATGTATTGAGTATGTGTGCACTCAGAAATGGAAGCAAAGATAAAAAAGAGCTTACTAAATCAGCATGACAAAGCCTCTCGGGCTATACCTGAGGGCAGTGATCCCTAAAGAAATGAAAGATGAATCTCCTATTAAAAGTGAAAAAGAGAAGTTTGTTCTGTGCTGAACTGTGAGGCCAGCCATGACATGGTGATGCCTGAAAACAGCAGAAGGAAGCTGGAAACATCAGGCAATTCCTGCCTTTGCAGGGCCTAATTACAGGACTTAAGATCATCATCAGACTAGAAATAAATTGGATGAATAGGAACATTGAAAAAGGGCTTGGGAAGAGACCACACTGGTGATCTGAGGTCCATAAAGATGCCCATTACAGAAAAGAGGACGATGTGATACTTCACGTGTGATGAAGAAACCTCTGGATGTCTGCTTGCTGCTTTTATGTAATTTACAGAATGGAAGCATTTCAGAAATTCTCTAACAATTTTTAACCTTCTCCATGAAACTATTAAAAGTCTGTTCATGTGCACTGGAAAACAGTTCTAATTTCACAAATTGAGGAAGTCTGAGTCGCGTGTTACTAGATTTTATAATGCTAATGAAAAAGAAAGGAATAGTCCTTTCTGTTGCAGAAATGTCTTGTGGCGTGACAGAAAGATTCAATTGCCACAACATTTCATTCCTCCCACTTTTCCAATTTGTTAGCCATCTTTTGCTGTGTCGAAGTTGGCTCAAGAGCTGTTGTTATATTGGGTCTTCAAGCATTTGTGGAATGTAATTAATTTTCACGTGCTTCCAAAATTCAAACATTCACTCTGTGATTCTTTAAATTACACACATAACTAGAAAGGTCTTCAAGACCTTCCTGTCTACAAACCATACCCGCATATTCTGATGAAGAATGGACTCTGGATATGTACACTACCTGCCAGTGTTCTCACAACAATTATAAGTATCTTTTTCTATCCTTTTAGAATGCCCCCCTTTTCCCACTCAAATGCAATGCCAGTCCTTTTTTAGAACTATTCAAAGTTACTTCTTTTTAAGTATTGCTGCTTTCCTTATGAACATTGTCCTATATTCTTTTTCCCTATGCTTTATCAGTATTAAAACATTCCTTCTTTGGTCACCAACAGCTTGAGCAATCCACAATACACAGTCTTTTCATTATTTAAGCACTCCTTTTTTTTTTTTTTTTTTTTGCCAAAAACATCAGCAAAGGTTTATCTTTTCTTCCTAATAAAAGCACCAAATTAACAACCAATATCAGCAAAGATTTATATTTTCTTGTCTATAAGTCACCAAACAATGAAGTGGCAAGCAGTCATTCTAGTGGGAAGACTTCAGCAGGCTTCAGGCATCATTTCCCATGGACAAGTGCAGCTGGAGAGCCAGGCACGGGTTTGTCCATTTCATGGACCTACACCAGTGACACGCGACATGATCTCAAACACTGTTCCCCACTTTGTAAAGATAATTGTGTTCATTCCCCTTCGGAAAACAAGAAGCCTATTAAGCCCTACCTAAGATTAGGTGGCTTGAGACAGAACATAAAATTGAGGAGCAATGTAAGACAAAAGCAGCCTCCTTAAGGTCACACCGCTGTGTGTCATCTATCTATATTGCAGTCTTGTAACCTTCCTGTCCAAATATTATGAAATAAAATGCCTCTTATTGTACTTCTATGAAGTCAGGACTCTTCCATTAAGAAGGGTCATCTTAAGGCCACAGCCCTTTGTTATGTTACTTCCATATTGTTCTCCTGCTACCCTGCCGGAAGGGGGGAATAACGTAGACATTGCTAGTGACTGTAGTGACAATGTTATCCAATCAAAACTTGATTGGAGTATTAAATGTATGATACTTGTGTGAAGGACAGTCTGTACCTCTGAATTTTTTTTTAAGAACTGATAATAGTCAGGCTGTTAAAAAAAAAAAAAGGATTAAAATTAAATGTGTGTTTTTCTCCATTGTGCTGCATCTGTTTTCTGTCAGAATGAATCCTGCTGATCTTGGTTTCAAGGTTTCCATTCTGTGTGCTTTTAAACCAAGGTCAAGCAGTAGGCAGCAGAGGAACCTTGAAGGTGTCATTGGCTAGAAATTCATAAGCTTTATAGCTACACCACTAATTATTTATCATTCATAGAAAGAAATATAGATGGGCAAAATGATATAGATACTGATACTTCTATAGCTGTACACAAATCAGAATAGCAAAAGACAGAAGCTTATTTGGCTGTGCATGTGAGCATACATGTACTTTTATTAGTGAGTGCAAATGTCTGGATAGTGATATGTGTTCCAGCCCCTGTGTGCAGAATGAAATTGTTTCCTGTATGTGCTATATTGCTCACACATATGGTCTAAGAAGCCTGAGAAATCTGTGAAGGGAAAAATCATTTAACAAAGCTGTCTGCCACCTAGTACGGTTATATACTACTGTGTGTTTTTTCAAGGTGGTTTCTTCTCATTAAAAATAAAGCCCTTGGAATGAGGCCTTACACCTGAGAAAGCAGACTTTTTTTAAAATGAAAAAAGAGAAAATATTACTTAAATAAATTGGGCCCTTCTCTGTATTTCCTTGCTCTGTTTTTCCTTAATTTTGTGTTTGCCTTGAAGAAGGTACAACATCCTTGTACACATTACCAGTAACTTATGGCTTCTCATGCATTATCTGTTTAACCTGAATTTAAAGCAGGGTTTATAGGAATGGTTAATGTATATTCAGGGAAGGCATGCTATTTTTCTGAGGCAGATGTGACTTCTGAAAAGCAGCAGAAACAGGGCTTCCTATTTGTCAGACAGGCACCATGCAGGCTGGCACACTGGGCTCTCAGGAGACATAAAAAACAAACCCCAAATAACTCATCCTCTGAGCATCCAAGCGTAGGGGCAGCTTTTCCTCTCCAGCTGTGCCTACACTCCTGGACAAGCAGTCTCTACCAGGATAACAGAGAAACCATCCTGACCCCAAGATGCCCAGGCCAGGGAGCTCTGGAGCTGCACCTTAGCTCAGCCCCTGGCTGTGGGTCCAGATGTCAAACAGGTCAGGCTGGGCATCCAGAGCCAGGGCTGGGAAATGCACTTTAGCCCCTGTTATGAATGAAACCGCCAATCTAATTTTATCAATAATTTGCAAGAGCCAAATTATGATATAATAACATTTATTTCGCGTTCAAATGACAGAATTTCGGTTAGCCACGGATGGGACAGAGTCTAGCCCAGGACTAGACCCTGGGTGACGCACTTACACAGCTCTGAGCCCCTGCATGCCTCAGAGTGGTAGTGGCACACCATGGCCTTCTCGAACCTAGGTTTTATCCTCTTTTTCTTGCCGCGGGCTAGGAAGTCCTCTGTCCTTTTCTTAATCAAGCAAGTCCCAAAGGTTTCTCCAGTCCAGTAGAATGCTATCTGATGGAAGATGGTCCAGTCCTCGATGTCTTTGGAAATAATTCATCGGCTTCGGGTCTTGTGCTAGACAGGACTCAAACAATCATGCTGACAATCATGCTGACAATCCACACCGTCCCATACTGAGAGAGATAACCTTGTTAACATTCTGAATACCAGATATTCATTCTTTACTGGAAGTCCCTTTTACAAACTAAGAGATTTCCCAGAAGCAGATTACAAATCTGAACAGTGTGAGCTCCTTCCCTCCGGTCGTGAGCAGCCAGGTGTGCTGTCGATGGCGTAATTCTTTGTTTTAACTGAAACCTCGAAACTCTGAGTTACTGCTGTGCTTCACATGTAAATGTGGTCTGTTGGTGAGGTGTGTGTGTGTGTTGGTTTCTCAATACTGCTGGCCGTTTTTCCTGGCTTTTCTGAAACATGTCCAGACGCAGTCCCCACATCAATCCCAATCCTTTAATAAAACTACTTATTAAATCCTTTAATAAAACTGCTTTTAATATACTTTATACTACCTTACATTTGCTTTTTACCTAAATAAAAGATGATTTTTGACATTCCTCCATAACAGCCCCCGTGGGCTGGATGCTGCCTGGAGCGCTGAGTGCTGGCACTTTTGAGCTGTTTCCATTACAAGGCTGCTGATGCAGATCTGCTGACTGCAGCAGCCGATGCAGAGCACAGGTCAAACACACCGTAGGAATCTGGGGGGGCTGTGCCAGAGCAGCTTTGCTCTGGCTTTGTGCATTAATTGCTCATTAGCAGCTGGAGTGCCTTACACAGCCACCAGGGCAGGGTCTGCCAGTTCACTTTCATCAAGGGATCTGTTTGCGTCCTCCACGACAAATGTCTGATGTGAGATGCAGTAAGCAAGACAAAAATGCACTCCTGGTTCAAACTAAAATACCACACATGGTCATTTCATGGATGTGGCATTTTGATTAACTGCACCTCTATGACTTCCTGCATTTTCTGTAGGCAGAGTATGCAAAAATATTCAGGCTTCACAAATATAGATATTTTTTATAAAAAAAAAACCCAGTGTTTGAAAGAGGACATGAGTTTGATTCACACAGGATATGGCTTTTTTATTCAAACTGCCAAAAAATGCTGAATTTATGTTGACCTAATAAAAAATTTAGAAGAAAAATTCCTTTAATAAAGTTCCTTTTCTTTAATGTATGACTGAAAATGTTTCAGGCTATCTATCAAAATTACCACTGATTTTAACAAACTCATATTTCACAGATTTGCCATGGAACCATGACATTCCCTTATTAGGAAATAAGAATTCAAAAATACCCTGTCTTAACTCAAGGGAAAAAATATATACTCAATTTAGACCATAGCCCAGCACACTGCTTTTCCTTCCTTTATTGCCTTGTCCTCTCTAAACAATTCTGGGAGATAAAGATCACCTCCCAAAATTTCTCCTTTTATAGAGGAAGCACTAACACCTACATTTGCTGACCATTAGTACTGTGTCATGCTTTAATATCTTTCTCAGTTTCTTCAATTTTTTCCTCTCAAATAAGGATGATATTTTCTCCCTCCCTTCCACCCCCTCAATCCCCAATATTTTCATGATTACTTCCATTTTTGTCTGCTTTGTCTGCTGCTTGCTTTCCTCCCACTCGTCCGAAGTGCTGAGACACTGGAGTAACATTTCTGTCACGGATTAGAACAAAGAAAGCCTGGTTATTTTTAAGACTGATAATTACTGCCTGCACGAAGGTGACGAAGGTTCACAGGAAGCCCAACATGAGCCAGCAATGTGCACTCACAGCCCAGAAAGGCAAATGTATCCTGGACTGTGTCACATCAGCAGCGGGCCAAGGGAGCTGATTCAGTCCCTCTGCCCTGGTGGGACCCTCCTGGAGTCATCCAGGCAGCTCTGGAATCCCAGCACAGGAAGAACATGGACCTCTTGAAGTGGGTGCTGAGAAAGGCCATGAAGATGATCACAGGGACAGAGCACCTCTCCTAGGAAGATGGGCTGAGAGAGTTGAGGTTGTTTATCTTGAAGAGAAGGCTCCAGGGAGACCTTGGAGCTCCTTCCAGTACCCAAAGGGAGCCTAAAGAGAGAGACAGAGAGACAGGGATGTTTGACACGGACATGAGGGAATGGTCTTAACCAGAAGGAGGGCAGATTTAGATTAGATATTAGGAAGAAATTCTTTACTGAGACGATGGTGGGGCACTGGCAAAGGCTGTGGATGCCCCATTCCTAGAGGTGTTTCAGGCCAGGTTAGATGGAGCCTTGGAAGTGAAAGTCTAGACTCTAGAGGAAGGCTTCCCTGCCCATGGCAGGAGGGTTGGAAGCAGATGATCTTCAAGGTCCCCTCCAACTCAAAACATTCTGTGATTCTACAATCACTTGACAGAAGTCAGGAAGTTTAGATTCTACTGTCATGAGAATGGGAACTAATGAATTGTGGCTTCTACAGGATTAATTGCTTATAAGTTTTGCTGAGTTTCTGATGACTAAGGTGATGAGGCATTAACTGATGAGGCATTAACTGTTAAACATTAACTAACATTAAAATGTTTCCTCTGGGACAGGCATCCACTTTTCTCTGTGTATGAAGCCTCAGGTACTTCACATGAACTGGATATTTACTTCAGCCTTTTTTCAAAGTGGGCCTGAAAAGCATTTTCCTCATCTACCCAGATCCCTCCTATGTGAAAATATAACAGTTGAGATTTCCACAGGCTGCTCAATGTGAAGTCTGCAAACAGGTACAGGTTTATGGTGGAAAAACTAGGTAGAACTAGGTCTAAGAATATTTTCATTTTTACTTGGGAAGAAGGGATGGAGTGGAAGGCTGAAACTCAAGCATACATTGACAAATTATTTTGATCTCTCTATAGATACATTTCAATGTAGTAAATTTGAAAAAGTCCACATAGCTGCATTTGTGATTTGCAGTGTCCTTACTGGACCTTTACCCAGCACTGCTGCAGCTTCGACTCACACACCAAGTCTTGGGCACCCAAGACTTTGCACACTACAGCCCAACTGCAGCAGTTTTGCATGAGATTCTTTACAACTGAAAAATAGCTCAAATAGCATGTTTCATCAGAAATGGGTTTTGATAAAAAATGCACTCCGCAGGGAGCACATCTAAAATGGAGCTTTCTCCACAGGCACTCTCCTTTTATGCACATACAGCATCTGTAATGGAAATGAGCCTCCCAAACTGCTGCTTTTAGGCAGAGAAAATGGGAGGGCAAAATGAACCCATAAGGCAGTTTTGTTATTCAGAAGGCAAATGGATGTATACAGGATCTATAAAACTTTTTTAGAATTGATCACTGAGCTGGCTAATGTCTTGTACTGCTAACTGGGAGTAGACATATGACATCTGTGTTGCTTTAATTGTGCTGGGAGCTTCTTAGTATCAGTTCTTCCGTTGTTAATGCTGCCAGCAAATTGTTGCTCGTGAGGTCGTCATTATCCTGGATATAATCATCAAGACTTCAAATTAATTTGATTTGTTGGGAATAGCACCACTTGGACAACTCTTAAAGTGAGCCTGCACACTAACAAGATTTAGTTCACAATAATATCTTTGCTTCTTCATTATTTTTTCCCCTATCAATTAGAGTGAACATATTCCTTTCTTTGATTGTCTTTCACATCATGAGTGTGTCAAGGTTGCTGCATCCTGCAGAGAGAGTGAAAAGTTAATCTGTTTCTTCTCAGGAGAAGTGTGGTAGATGGGAGGGATCCCAGCAGGCACCAGCACTGACGTGCTCTTCCAGCTAGACTTCCCTCCTTCCTTTCCCATTCTGGTGGCTCCTCTCCTCATCAGGTCCCTTCCTCCCCACATGATAAGCACCTCCTTGTTCTCTCTCTTTCTCTACCACCAAATTAAATTATGCTTGTTGATCAAGTGTAAAATTAAAGACAATCTGTACTAAATAATTCCTGTGTCATAAACCCATTTGTGTGTTTTTTGGTTGTTTTTTTTTTTTTTCCCAGACATATTAAAATAAGCAGCAGTCTGGTCACTGAAACTGGTGAGGGCCCCTAACATCTAATATGTGTTTTCATTTCTATTGTGGGAATTGTAACTCCTGAAAAAATTTCACTTTATAAAACTAATTTCTGGATTTTTCCCATACAAGAATACCAAAAAATGATTGAACTATTAAGCACAGCTCATCCAGGCTGATATCTGACTGCTACAGATGTGTGCTGGAAAATTATTGCATCTGAGTTGAACCAGGCAAAGATTCATATATTTTAATCCATGTTGATTAAATGAATATTTTTCCAGTGACATTTTACATTGCACAGGCAATCTGGCCTCTTCGAGGTTCCAAGAAGCATTAATTGTAAAGGGGATCTAGGAGTCTTTATCAACAATTTAATTTCTCCAGGGTACTTAATTCAGAGCCCTTTAATACCATGTTTGACCTTCCCTTTCCTACAAACTTATTTACTAGAGCTCCTAAAAGTGATTTTTGGGATGCTGTATTTTTAACCTTTTTTTTCACTGTGAAATTGAGCTTATTCTCATTATTTGTTTCCGAAAGCCACCTTGGAGTCCACAGAGAAGGGCTTAGATTGTTCCGAAGTAATTCTCTTCAGTTTCCTAATGTAGATGCTTAAGCTTCAGTCTCCCTGGAGAAATACAGTCCTAATGAGCCAAAACACACAAATGAAATTACCTACCATTTGGTTTTACCTGTGTTTAAATGAGGTCATGTGAAATTTTAGCCGTATTAAAATGCCTATTTATATATCAAATAGACAAAAACTTACACTTCCTTTAATTTGTTTTAAACTAATGTTTTTTTGACTTGTTGCAAAAATTGCAGCTAAGCAAAGAAACCATATTATGCCACCCTGTGCTGGTCTTAGCAAAAAAGGAATTTTTGCTCAGCAAATGAGCCTCTGTTTCCTCTTGTATTCTAATATAGTGTGGGGATTGGAAAAAATAGACAGTGAAATGTTAAAATGATCTTTCAGTTTTCCTGTATTAATTTGTGCTGTGACTATTTTATCCCACCTGGATTTTAGCACAAGTTCTGCCCCCTGGCTCACTCTCCAGGCAAGCAACAAGCTGGACAGGATCCCAGGCTCAGGACCAGGTCCCAGACAAGAGCCAGGTCAGGACCTAAATCCATCAACACATCCGAGTGTTGAGGCATCCCCTCCTTCCTCCTGCTCCTTCCTATCCCTCCCCACCTCCAATTAAAGTGAGATCCCCTTGTTTTCACTTGAAGAGAAACCCGGGAGCCCCAGCCTGTTCCCTAGGGTGATTCCCTGCTCCCAGTTTGGATTTGCTCTCAGCTGCTCTGCTGTATCACACTCTGCAGGGCCTGGGTCCTTGGGATACAATTATTACTTCTTAACCCTTCAAGCAGAAAATTTCTGTAATTATCATTTATTCCAAATTCAGACAAGCATCTTTACTTATCTCCTTCCTTTCACACAGTGAAATGTATCCCTTTCATTACAAATAAATGCAAATATTTATTAGCAATGTGTGCAGCCATTATTACTGTTGTCCTGGTTAATGCTGTCTCTGAGGCAATGGCATATGAAATACTGCTTATGGCATCCCCAAGTGGAAGCAAAACTGCTCTTAAAATGTTCTTTGCAGAGTTTAATACAAAGAGTGAAAATAAATAATGTCGGGTCCTTGCCATGATCTGCCCATTTTAAACTTTTCAATGGCACAAATCATCATTAATGAAGCACTTAACATTACACTCCCGACAGCACAGCATAAAAATTACTGCAGTCATCCAAAGGATAAGAAGAAACATGGCAGATAACTTCTGGAGGGGAAAGATTTACGCTCTTTTGATGAAACTTTATGGGTTCAAGTTTACATTAGAATAAAGCAGGGGGAAAATGCTTATCTCCTGAAAGCTTTTAGGGGAGTTATTTGGAAGGAAATTGTGGGCTTTTTCCCCAAATGAATGAGGAAATGTCAGAGACCAAGGTCTCAGCAGTAGTGAAATCTGGTTTGCATCATCAGCTATTTTGGTATAAAATACTGTAGCTGGAGTAACAGGACACAGAGATTTGCATTATAACGAAGAATAAAGTAAATTCTTTTATGCAAGTTCCCTTTGTTACATAGATTTAGTCACAGCTTGCTCCAAAATAGCTGACAGTAAGCTCAACAGCTGCTATCTAATGCTTAATTTCCTTCCTGTTTATTTGTAAAAGCAGAATACCATGCTCTTTGTATAAAATTATGCATGGAGAACAATCTCAAATTCATGAAAGGCACAGATCAGCACGAAGACTCCTGTTTGTGATAAAGGGCATAACAATCCAGGTGAGAGTCTGGGAGAAGCAAGAGGTTCCACTCACCTGCGCTCAGGGCTTCTGTGGAGCTGGGATGGAGGCTGAGCAGGTCCCAGGGATGGAGGGGGACACGTCTGGTGGCACAAGCTGATCAGTGCCACAAGAGAAGACCACTCAGTCCAGACTGCTCCCTGGTGGGAAATAGGTTTTAAGCCAGGACCTGGTGAAAGGGGAAGAGGAATAAGTCTGTAGAGAGAAATTAGCGTTTGTGATCAGGGGACAGAAAAGTATAAGGGTGGAGATATCATTTAGCCAAACCAAAATGAACAAATTAAACATTTCAATGCTGCATTTCATTGTGCAGGGATTTGGAACAGAACCAGCAGAAGAAAGAGGTAACCTTTAGCTTGGTTCCACAATGCATGGAACCAGAAATAGAAAACTTGGGTGCTATGTTGCCTTCCAGGTGGGGGGAAAAAAGAAAAAAAAAAAAGCAAAAAGCCCCAACCAACCACCCAAAACCCCTACCATTCATCAACATTTCACACTACTCAGTCCAGCAAGCACAGAAATCTGTTCTCCCGTAGAAAGTGTTTTGAGGAAAACCAAGCAATATATCATATTCAGAGAAATGGTGTGCTCTCCTGAGCTTATAAAGATGGCATTTATGCTCTGAAATTCAATTTGTCTGCTTATCAAGAGGAACATTTACTTTCCTCACTGCAATCAATTCCTACTCAAAATAAGGTGATGATGTTAAATGCATATATTTTCTCAGACTTGATCCACTTGATTGAAAATTTGGGATTTTCTCTCTATTTATTAACTAAATGTGTTTATAAATTCAATCCTACTTTACTTTCTATGCAAGTATGTGATCTATTTAAACCCTGTTTGTATTGCTTCATACTTTCTCAGAGATTCACCTCATTTGCTAGCATGTTTCGTTCATCCTTTGTGAAGAACAGATTGTCTTTGTGGAAGGATCAGAACCATCTTACAGTCTTCTCTGCTCTCTGTGTTGTACACAGTAATACTCTGGAGTATCACAGACTCTCCCAAATGCTTCTGGCATGAAATAACAAATAGCAGCACAAAAAGCAGAACCAAATTGTGATGTATTCACACGTTACTAACCAATGCAACTGTAAAAGAAAGGCAGCCAAAATTAGATTCTTGTCGATCTAAGATAATTATTTTGTTGTTATCTGCACTATAGATTGTTGTAGCTGTCAAATTTATAATCATTATAACAATATCCCAAACAGGAAACACAGAATTAGTTCTATTCATAAGTTTCTAGAAAATGTATCACTAGAATGCCACACAAAGGTGAAAGTGTTGCTTTTCTTTGACCCATTAATTTTGGTCTCTATCAAAATAGGTCAAACATTCCTACAGGATAATCTTTTCCTTTTTTAAATGAGAATAATTTAGAGGAATTGGTGTGTAATGCACATCATTTTAACAATAGTGCAACAAGCTTTCAGAAATGACACTATGATAACTCTGCCTCTGATTTTGTCATGGAATAATGTTTTCATTTGACCTATTTTCTTCCAGCATTCCTATGGTTGCTGTGGGAAACCAAGACAATCCTGAGCTTCTGCTAAGCTGAAATGTGTCCCTGTGGTTATTAATTTTTCTGAAATATAGGGCTAATGTTTTTCAGCACAGAAGCTGGAGAAATAGGGATTATGGGTATGTGATAAATGCTGAATATGACAGACTGCTGGAAATGTGTTCGGTACCATGAGGGAAGAATTTCAAAGGCAAAAATAGGAAAGAAGTGCCTTTGAACATTAATTGGTAGATGAGCACCCGTATCCTTGATTAACATAATGAGAGTGGGAAAGAATAGAAAATAATTTGGTCACTAGAAACCTGTTTCTTACACAGTCTTCAGTACCTGTTAATACTGAGACTAGATGTTCTATGGGATCACATCATCTTTCTCTTAATTTTTCCACAGAGGAAATTCATACCCTTGTCTCACCTGTCCACTTAATCACTACAGTCTGGTTTGGAGCTGGAAATGCAGGTTAACCTGGTGAGTGTAAAACTTGGCTATAAGGAAGGTCCCCTCTAATCTCACTGATTCTCTCTTCCCCATGCTGAAGATAATTTTGATTTTACCTGCTTCTGCATTCAGCATCCACACAGCTCCATTCTACTGTTTGGCATGATGTGACAAAGGGAGTGCCAGAATTGGGCACTCTGGCTGACACTTCTGTCATCATGCCACTGTGGCTCCTTTGCTATGGTCAGTGGTTATTCTGCATGAATATCTATTTCAGGAGCAATACCTGACCAAGCACTGAGTGTTTTTACTAGGGAGTCGCAGGGGGATAATCTGTTTAGCCTGGAAGGACTCTGAAAAGACAAATACTTTGATTTTTGTCTTTTTCTTTGATTCATGACAGCTTGAGTGTTCTCAGTGATTCCACACATACCCCACGGTGCACCAAGCAGGACACACAAAGGGGGTTCATGGTAACCCCCTGCCTGGAAGGTGTCCAAGGCCCAAGCTGTGCCTTCATAGGCAGCTCCTGATCAGCTGCTGAAAATCCAGCAAAAGCAAAAAGCTTTTATGAAAATTTTCTTGTCAAGCCCAATAAAGGAATCAGGGCATTTCTTTGCCTTGCTGCTCTGGAGGCCAGAGACATGTTTTCAGTGAGGCTGAAGCAGCACTGGGGCCCTTGAGCTGTTTCTCCCAGGGCAGCAGAGGAAGAAGGGCCACGCTGAGACCTTTGGCCAGCAGCAGATTGGGGTCCAGCTCCAGAAATCCCCAAATGCCATCACAGCCACAGCTGCAAGTGGTGACCAGAGCCTCCACTGCTGCACCTGCACTGGCACACAAGGAGGGAAAAGAGAAGGCTGAAGCCTCACCTCTTCCTAGGACCAACAAATAAAGTGCACAGTAAAAGCTCCTGGTTTGATGGGAGTTTTTTATGATGGATGAAACATTATCTTTGTAACTGTTACATGACATTTTGAGCCCTTCTGTGGAAAGCCTTTTCCGTCAGAAATGTTATTAGTATTTATTATTTTCCATTTGGTTTGAGGTGCAGTTTATCCACAAGTTATCTCTCTCAAGAGAAACAGACATCCATGGCTTACAGTTTGAGCTGGAAAGAGATCATTAACACGGTGACATTTGTGGAATTATTAGCAAAGGTGATAAGTACCCTTGGCAGCCTGGGGAAAGATTTTATACAGTGCATAAAGGTCCTAAAGGTGTTCCCTATAAAGATCATAAAGACCTTCTGTCCCAGTGACACAAGTCATGCTCTGAGTGACAGCACAGGATTTAACACTCGTTCTGTGAAGACTGATTTTCAGTTTAGATGCTTAAAAGAATGCAGATGTTTGCTAGGGAAGCCTGATGAAAGCAGAAATAAAAGCAGGGAGAAAAAGGTAAACACAGAGAAAGCTACCAGGGGAGATGTGCAGCAGTGTGAGCTGGAAGCAGGGTGAGGTGAGAGAACAGCACACAGGGCAGAGGATGCCACGCTGCTCACCTCTGCTGCCAACACCTGCAGGAACTTCTGTAAGAGATACTGCACAAAAAGTGGGACTTGTTTTGTGAGTTAAATCAAAGACAAAAAGATGTGTTTGGTACATTCATTGGTAAGAAAAGAAAAGCAGAAGGCCCAGAGAGAATAATGTCTGTGCTTTTTTACTACTCTTTTGGTATCAATACAGAATGACAGCTATCTGGCTGCTCAAAAAATGTATCTCTAACCAACCAGTGCTATAATTCAGAAGAAAAGTTGATGCAACAGAGCCATAATTTCCTCTCCCTACAGCAAACTGACTGAGGCAATTACACAGCCTAATGTCTTTCTGACATCCAGCAAACTCCTGTGGATAAACTCCCTCTTTTCCACACTTCAACACTCTTCAGAGTGTCACTCTTTGTGCACAGAGAAGGTAATGATTTAGACAGCAATTTCCTGGAAACTTTTCACATGCCATTCTGTCAGTAATCTTCATTCCAGGATGAAGAAACATTCCCAATGGTTTTGAAGTTTTGGAAGGTCCACTGAGATTTCCAAGACCAATTACAAAATGAAATACCTACTCACTACCTTAAACCTCCATTTTCAGTTCACAGTGATATGATTTAATGCCTAGGATATCTGGGTATATAAATTTATTTTATTTTATTTAAGCAACGTGTTGCTAGATTTATAACTTAGGGATACACACAAGATGGCTGTATCTGGACTTCTTA
Organism: Motacilla alba alba; assembly: GCF_015832195.1. Lineage (NCBI taxonomy): Eukaryota > Metazoa > Chordata > Aves > Passeriformes > Motacillidae > Motacilla > Motacilla alba. The sequence continues at coordinate 113,560,027 of NC_052016.1, forward strand.
ACTCACAGTCTTTGTCTCAACATTGAATGCCTGTGTAATACACCAACAGGTCCCTATTGACCCATCAACCTTTCCTATTAAACCATCCCATGGTGGGAACCTCAAATGTCCTCCCCAAGGTCATAAGTACCTGGGCAAAAAATTCCATGTAATAGCTCCTCATTCAGTGCACAACATTCCTTTACAACTCTCCTGTTACATCCTCTTTCCCGGCACTTCTTCCAGTCTTGCAGCTGGATGTTGGAGCTCTCCTGCTGTACTTGTGAGCCAGCCCATCTGACTCCCTCCTTTTGCCTCTCTCTCACCACCAATCTTTTCTCAAGGTTTTTGCATCATGACCTCTTTGGAGACAGTGTTTCTGGCTGCCCTGAGCACAGAGCAAACAGCTCAGGGGCTGAGCAGCTCCCTGCTGGTTCCCATTCAGAACAGAGAGATCCTGACTGAGCAGCCAACTCCCAGCAGTACCCCGGGCAAGCCCTGTAAAAGCGATGGATACCTGCTTTCCCCCAGGCTTTCCCTGCGAAATTCAGCCATGTTTTGGCAACTAGGCATCTATCTGGAAAATCTCCTGAATGCATAAGTGTTCCTGGGGTTTACTAGCACCAATGCTCGAGTCCATTCTCTCCCTGGATGTGCTTAACAGTGGAATTTCTCCTTGGCAGTCCTGCCTGCTGTCTGTGTGACAGGCTCAGTGTCACACAGGGCTCTGCTTTGGCAGTACCAGCACAGCTGCACAGGCTGGGAGCTGGGGCTGTGCAGCCTGGAGAGGACAAGGCTCCTGAGAGACCTTAGAGCCCCTTTCAGTACCCTAAAAACAGCTACAAGAGAGACAAAGAGGAACTTTACAAGGACAAGGGGCCATGGCTTTAAATGCAAAGAGGTTCGGATGAGATGTTGGGAATAATTATTTCAAGGTGAGGGTAACGAGGCACTGGAACAGGTCACCCCAGAGGGTAATAGAATAATAGAAGCTCCACCCCTGGAAACATTGGAGGCTGTTTGGTGGGGCTGTGAGCAGCCTGGCCTGGTGGAAGGTGACCAGCTCATGGCAGAGGGGTTGGACTAGATGCCCCTTAAAGTCCCTTCCAACCCAAATCAGTCCACGATCTAGCAAGCAGTGGGGCAGCCTTCCCAGGGCAAGGAGCAGGCAGGGTGTTGTCATATATGCTTATATTTAACAGGAATTTTATACTATTATCTCTTTCTTACAAAAGTTTCGTACCTATTCAGTGTTTTCTGGTGAGCAGCTCCTCTGAGCACATCCTTCCTCTCTCACCAGGGAACTGACTAACTCCAGTTCCCTTCCTGCTTCAGTGTGTGTCCTCTTAACAAGCCAACCCACTTCTAGTGGTTCTCATTAGTTACAGCCATGGCCTGTTGAAGTTGGGCCTTCTCCTCATTTTTGATTATTGGCCCAGCTGCAACTCCTTTAGGGGTAAGATTACTTTCTATACCATCTCTATTCTATCCCCCCACAGCAGGGGCTGCAGCAGGAGGGACCCTGCCCTTTGCCTGGGGACGCAGAAACCTGGCTTTGCCCGAATGGCACGGCCATCCTCCCAATCCTCCCAGCCTTCCAAACACAGCTAGAGTTCCTTACCTCCTGCTGAGGGAAGGGGATCAAACGGGACGCAAAATCCTTCCGTATTAGGAAGGGAAAAACCAACAAGCTTGAAGACCTTGAAGGCCTGCTGGTTGGTACATTAGTAGGTGTCAAAGAGATCCTTCTCATTTAGTCTTTGACAGGTTGCTATTTTCTACATTTCTCAAGCAACTAAAACCTAGATAATTATCTGTGTCTCTTTCCAAGTTCTTAAAATGCCAGGCGAAGGAAATTTTTTGCAGATTTTCCTGCGGCGTGGATTTTTAAAACTGATAATGGTAAAACAATGACACCTTGTGGCACAGAAGAGCAATCAAAACCCACACAGCCACAGGTTAAGATAAAGCTTTGCCAAGAAATAGATTACATTTCCCAGAACTACTTTGAATTATTGATGAGCTAAGTTTTCAGCTACAAGTTTTTGCTTAGATCTTTAATCTAAAAGTTTTCTTGATGTTTACAATGTTTGAAAGCATCCTTCTAATGATGGGAATAATTTAGACTCTTGTTATTCAGGAATATAGCAAATTTCCAAGAAAGTTCTGTAACTATGCTTGTGGTGAATAATAATTTTTTTCACTTACCTAATATATTCATGTTGTTAAAAAACACTCAGAGTAATTGTTCATCTTTTAAATGTCCCTGACCTTACTTCAGGCAACCAAGTGATTTAGATTGCACTGGCTGGCAGGAGAAATGTTGAGCAGAATTGCTAACAAGAAAGATGTGATGCCTGTTAGTTTCATGTAGGTTAAAGGGAAGACTCCAGCTGTCCAGAGTTTTCTCAGCAATGAGGATTTTCTGTTGTAATTATTTTAAATGGGCGTAGCTGAATGGAACAGATGTGGTGCAATGTCATTTTAGAGTTCTTATCAGATTTTAGAAGGTTTGATAATGGTGATTTTATATCAACCCTATTAGCTCCAAAAGACTGGAAAGTTAATGATTTGAAGGCAGCTCTTCCTTTAATCTGTGGATCTGTTCCAATCAGAAAGCATTCATGACTGTAAGTGGACGAGAATTCCTACAAACTGAAAAAGAGCCCAAGATTGTTGCAGCCTCACAAGAAAAACATTTCAAACTTTATACAGTTCACAATTGTTTTCCTATCTACCAAGTATCAGCACTGATTACTGACCTTACCAGTATCTTACCTTCCCTGACCTCCATTTAGACAAGGTGTACTGCAAATTATGGAGATTTTGAGTGAATTATGACCTGATTAAGATGACTGGTGAGCTATTCCTGGTATTACATTATACAACTCAAACATTATGCCTGCATTCATATATTTTATAACTGTCTAAAAATTAAAATCTTTTTGTCAGCATAGTAACATTGCTGGGACAGCACTACTCAGTTCCAAGGGTATTCTGGGGACAGGAAAGAAACCCACATTGTTATATAAAAAGCACATCATCATCAAAGAAGTGATATACAGGAACGAGGTATATTTGGTGCCTCTGTCATTTGTCACTGAGGAGTTTCAGATCTTGACACCCTTTTTGCATCAAGAGGTAATTTTTTTTTCCAAGCTGATGGCAACAAACTATATGTTTTACATTGGCATAGTGGAAATTACACAGTAAATCTTAAATAGTATTCACCTCAAACATTAGACAACAAATAAGTCAAATATATCAGCAATGGCAGATGACTAATAGTGCACTTAGATAAAATGTAGAAATCACTTCTCTTGTAAAGGAGCCTGTGCTCACCAATTACTGCAAGATCTAAAGGTGCATTGAGCGATTGCTGCTGTAGGCAGTGCACACCCAAAAAATCCCAGAGCCTCTCTATCACACATTGAACCAAAAATTAAACCAGAACTCCCACCCTGGTGCTGCCTCACCGCTGCAGTGCAGTTGGAACGTGCTCAACTGCATCTCCCACCTTTCACACACCACAGCCTGACCCGGGGCATCCTGCTCCTCCTCATCCACGTGGGGCTGGCATGAAGTGCTGCCAGGAGAGCTCTTGTCTGATGGGGGTGGTACTGCTGGTCAGCGGGGCAAGGAGGTGATAATTCACACTTCCCATTTTCAGTCCCTGTAAACTTGTTCTGCAGGTAGAGAGTAACCCAGACCTCAGTCAAACCTGGGCTTTGCCAGCTCTCCTGCAGCTGCAGAAGAGCCAAGGGCAAGGTCATGACAGCCAGTTCTCTTCTCACTCATTTATTTATGCCTCTCACCCACCTGAATCCCAGCTCACCCTGATGCTGGAATATTTCTTGCACCCCGCAGTGCTACAAAGCTCATAGATGAGAGAGTTTTTCTGTGACCATTGTATACATGTTTTACTGCCCTCGTGTAGCATCCTCTTACATGTTCTGTGTTCACTCAGTTTCTATCAGTCACTGACTCCAGGGACTATTTCTGGGCTTGCACTTTCAGCAGGGATGAGGGAGCTCAATTGCCTATTTTTAAGAACATGAAAATGCTGGAAAATGACAGAAAATAACAGTTATTATGCTTATGCACAGTAAAATATCCAGACAACTCCAAAAAAGGGGATATGATTTTTACTCCTTGTTAGGGTGTGATGGAGATGATAGAATAACTGTGTCCTGATGTGCAGAGCAAATGAGATGCTTTTGTCTCAGTGACTCATTAAAGTGAGGTGATGAACATTAATTTTTGCATCAGAAAAAAAGAAATACAACAAATGAGTCTTCCTTTCTTCCCTTGTTCTCACCTTCTGTTTGTAAAGTTCAAGGAATTAATAAAGACTGTCACTTTCACAGCTCACAAATAAAAATTAACCATCCTTAGTGTGAGTTTGAAGATTGATTTAACCTCCTTTGGCCCTGTTGTGGACTACACCTGTGGCATTTTTAATGTTTTACCACCTTCAACAGAAAAGTAGATAATGAAATCCTAAATCTTCTAAAATCCCTTAAAAATATTTTTATTTCCTGTTTCTGGAAAGTATCCAAATGCCTCTGTTTCTTCTGAATTTTTGCTTCCTTGGGGTACCAATCTTCTGATTTGCAGCCACTTCAATCCTCAGGGTAGCATTGCTACATTAACCAGGGGTTCAGGGAGGTCTGATTTTGGAAATACCTGGAGGCTGAAAGCTTCAGGCATCAGTAAGACTGTGTGTCAACCCCTCAGAAAGCCTCCAAAATCTGTCTGCCAGCTAAGACTGCTTTGAGAATCGATGGCATTTTAACATAAGCCACACGTGCACTGCATGTCAGGGTGATGATGCACCTTTCACCAGCCTCTTGCAATTCACTGGCCACAGCCCCTGCCACTGTGGAACCCTGGCAAAGAAATAGTGAGATCTTTCCTCACCACGGGCTGCCTGGCACTAATATTTGAACTAGAATTAAGAGCTGCTAGAATTCCTCCCCTCAAAATACAGCCACAGGAAAGGCTCCTGAAAAATTATCCAGGGTTGAGCTAGTATCTGGCAGGTAATCAGATGGCACAGGCTCAGTTTTCCCATCTTGAAGTGGAGCAGAGATATTGTCCAAAACATAACGAGCACCTTTTTTCTTGCCTCCATTTCCCCAGCCTTGCATTCAACCAAGTCATCCCTGTTCACACCTCGCCTGCCACTGCAGCCCAGCCACTGAGCCCGTGCTGCTCCAAATGCCTCTGCTGGTGTGAAATCCGAGCCACAGTGACCCACTGAGCCCCTGCTGCTCCAAATGCCTCTGCTGGTGTGAAATCCGAGCCACAGTGACCCACTGAGCCCCTGCTGCTCCAAATGCCTCTGCTGGTGTGAAATCCGAGCCACCGTGACCCACTGAGCCCGTGCTGCTCCAAATGCCTCTGCTGGTGTGAAATCCGAGCCACAGTGACCCACTGAGCCCCTGCTGCTCCAAATGCCTCTGCTGGTGTGAAATCCGAGCCACAGTGACCCACTGAGCCCGTGCTGCTCCAAATGCCTCTGCTGGTGCTGGAATCCGAGCCACAGTGACCCACTGAGCCCCTGCTGCTCCAAATGCCTCTGCTGGTGTGAAATCCGAGCCACAGTGACACACTGAGCCCGTGCTGCTCCAAATGCCTCTGCTGGTGCTGAAATCCGAGCCACAGTGACCCACTGAGCCCGTGCTGCTCCAAATGCCTCTGCTGGTGTGAAATCCGAGCCACCGGGACCCACTGAGCCCGTGCTGCTCCAAATGCCTCTGCTGGTGCTGAAATCCGAGCCACCGGGACCCACTGAGCCCCTGCTGCTCCAAATGCCTCTGCTGGTGTGAAATCCGAGCCACCGTGACCCACTCAGCCCCTGCTGGGGGGAAACGAAATGGGTACAAGGACGAAGACATTTAAACGTGGACCAGGGCAGCTGAGGGAGGCGCCATCTGAGCTCCCACAGAGCATCTGCAGCTCTGAAGCAGGGCTGGATTCCCTGGCTTTGGAACAGCAGCAGAGCAATTCTGCTGGACGTTTTCTTCCTCTCCTTTTCTGTTCTTCACATCAAAAACTTTTGAAAATGGCTTATACTTGGCTTCCTTGCTCAGAGCAGTTGTTTCAGACTCTCAGCAGACTCCAAGAGATAAGAAAATTCTGAGTATGATCACATCCAGTTTCAAACTCTCCTTCATAATTTTTTCCTATTAAAAAAAAATTACTTTTTTCAATCAGCTGGCTGCAATCCTTGAATGACCACACCAGAGGCTAAGACATGTTCCCATGGCTCCAGCCCTATGTTCATTTCACTGCACATTTCCAAACTTTTATTTCTTAGCCCTAGTCAAACTTGCACTTTAGTTGATAAATAAATCATAGCAGCATGCCCACTACTCCACTTTATGATCTTGTGCATAAGAGAAAGGGATGTTAAATTCACACAGCTTTTGGGGAGGACAAGAGACTTGTTTTAAAACTGTGATGTGAGATTAAAGCTCCAGAAGGAAATTGCTCTGAGTTGGATCTTACAATCAGGACATGTCTAAGCCAAAAAAATATTCCTCTTTTAAAACCCTGTTGTGCAATGTGTTTCAATTACAGGGGCTCTGGACTAACATTACCACTGCACATGTCAGTTTTGCTAACATGCTCCTAAATGCATTATGGCCTAAACCTTACAAAAAGGATTTAAAACCAAATTGTTTGAATCATGCACTCATACATTTTTAGCTATGCATTGAGATATAATTTCACTACCCTAAATATTACCACCATATTGAATCAGACTGTTAATGTGAGGAAGATTATTTACATATTTCCTCAGAATTAGTCATTTGGTTCTTAAACTCAGTTGTGGCTGTTGCATGTAGTAATGCTAAAATCCTTTAAATATATTTTTTTCATTTCTGAAAAGCAGACAAAAAACTCTGCTTCTTCCTAATATTAATACCCTTTGTCCAATGTGTTCCCCAGGCCCAAAAGCGAAAAGATTAAGTAAAGAAATCCCCCAAAACTGGATAAAACCAAACTGTTATAAACACTCTGATGAAAACTCTTCTCCTTTTTCTTTGCTCAAACTTAAATCTTCCGCTGACTAAACGCTCAGTGGTTCTTCAGTCATTCATAAAAAGGAAAAGATAAATAACTTTTGTCTGGTTTGCTTTTGCATGCTTTTTAATGGTTGTTTAGCTCAGTCAGAACTCAGTCACTTTGTCTTGTGTGCAATGATACATCCACCATTGCAACAGTTGCACACTGAATTAACACTTGACTCAAAGCTAGCTTTTTGATGCAAATTCAGGAATTTTTTTACTCACAGGTGGAGTAGGTGAAGGTTTACTCTGCAGTGATACCGAATGCAATGAAAAGGAAGCAGAAGAGGTTAAAATACTGAAACAGGTCACCAGAGAGAAGAGATCAGTGCTTAGGACAGTTTTGTGACCCCCAGACACCAGATAACTTAACCACTTTCATTTATCCCAGCCTTGCATGCCTGTATCACTGAGAGTGATGAGTGGGCTCACCTAGTTAAAGGTGCTGTTGAAGCTGGAGAGCCCCAAGGGGAAGCATCTGCTCCTGGCACAGCTCAGACACTGCTAGGGGAATTACTTTACTTTGCATGGAAGGATCAGGGGGAAAAGTAAACCTAAACTCTGCATCCAACCTATAAATTTTGACTCTTAATTTGTTTATTTCTAGGAAAGATGCTGCACAAAAAGCTTGTGTGGCCCGGAGATGTTTCAGATCACCTAAACTTGCCTAATCCAATCCAGAATTTTTCTGAGTGATCTGATGTCCTTCTAACTTATGGAAAGCCTCCAATTAGGATGAGAAATCAATGCTCCCTGACTCCATTGATGTGGTAAATCAGTGGGCACAGCCTGAATTTCAGCTGACAACTCACACCGAGCTGGTCAGAGTCCATTCTTCAAAGTGCAGCTAACAAGAAACTTCCAGGTTCCCTTGTGAAGCTGTTTTGAGAATGAGGAGTTGTTTAACACAACAATCTGTCCTGAGGATGAAAAACAAATGGACCTGTGTAAACAATAAGATTTGTCCCATGGGAATCCACAAAGGAAAAATGTAAACGTATCTAGACAGAAAATTTGATAGACATATACAGGAGCCCTTTCTGACCAATGAGTTGAGTTTCACTGCATTGCTGACCAATTAGGTTTAACACAGTGCCTTCTAATATTTCCAATAAATATGAGCTTTGTGAATGAAGAATTGGCTTTCTGCATGAAGAAAATGGAGTCTTGGCTGATTTATTCCAGCACTCAAGTAACTGCCTTTCCTTGCAAATTGTCATTGTGCATCCTGGATCAAAGCACTTCCTGCGAGTCTCAGGTTTCTCTGTTATTCATCACTTCTGTTCTCTCTTTCTTTGCTCTCTTACTTCTCATCTAAATGCAATTTTTTTAAGGTTTTCTCTCCTCATACCTCCGAATACCTGTGATCTGAACCCATGAGTCTTTTTCCCCAATTTCATTCTACTTACACATTTTTTCTTATCCAGTCTCAACCTCCAGTTCCTGTGGGAGGTGTTGGCACAAGCCCGGTGCTGTACATTTCACCACACACGGGGCAGCCCCAGCCAGCTCTCCAGGGCTGTTTGCACCAAACACTGGCCTCTTCTGATCTCTTTTGTGAGATCAGACACTGTTTGTGTCTTACCAATCTTGTAATTTCCTCTGCTTCTTTCCCACTTGTCCCTAGCCAACAGTACTGCAAACTTTTATATGACCACTCAGTCCTTGCAGTTCAATGACATTTTTTCATCTTAAGATATCTCCTTTCTATTCCTTTTCCTTTTTCCTATGAGCATAATTGTTGATTTTTCTCTGTTTCAGCCATGACTCCTAAGTCTTCCTAGACAGATGACTTTTGCAACTCTGTTGACCACAGCTCTGAATCCTTTCACATCTTTAACCTGACATCACACTTTTTCCTATTTCCCCCTCCTTTATTTTTCTTGATAAAAGAACTGTTGAGCATGCCAAATTAAAATTACATTTTAACCTTTTGATTCCATTACACTTTATCTTTTCATGCCCTTATTTTTCTTGGACGATTTTGCCCTCCTTCTTAAATTTAATCTCCTCTGATTGTCTCCATATCTTCACGTCCCCAGTATAATTTCTTTTGCATTTCTCCTGAATTCTTTTTTTATCTTTACCTTCAGAGTACAAAGACGTTTTATTCTATTCTGCCTAAACAACAATTTAAAAAAAAAACCTTTAATTCTATTTGGTTTCACAATAACTATGTCCTCATCTGTCCTTTTACCTTAAGTTTATTCTGCATGCCAAATACAAATCTGTTGCTGTGTCCATCAACAGGCACAGATGGCTCTTGTCCAAGTTCTCAGCTTCTGCATTCTCAAGCACTACAACATCCTTGACTAATTCAGTCCTGCCTTCCCCACCCTTGCACAAAAAATTGTTTTACTATTTCCTTGTTTGGAGAACATCATTCTTCTCTCTTAATTCCTCCACTGCTATCTGTCGGGTTTCCAGCCCCGGATTGGGGTGACCCCAAAAGATGGAAAAGTCTCTGCTCCAACCCGTGCCTTCAAGGAAAGACTCAGCAGTCCTCTGTTGTCTGGTCTCAAGGTAGTTTATTATTGGTTATCTAAAAGATTCTTCTCCTGAGCTGCTGTGGCCCGTTCAGCAGGTCAGACAAAGGCACACTGCCCTCCCAGGGGCTGCTGCCATCTTTTATATCACACATTCCGTGTTACATGTTTATACTTTTCCCCAATGCCTGCTATCTATATTGAATGGTGACTTTCTACTCTAAACCAATCTGTGAGTGCCAACATCACCAAAGACATGGAGGCTGGGAAGGAGAAAGAAAGAGGACAGGGCACACCCAAATCCCTCCATCTTAGAACCCCTGACCCCCATGTACAAAACTTGGACCCCTGCGTACAAGGCTTAAACCCCCCCTGTACAGCACTCAAAAATCCTTCCTTTCACTTTGTGACTACTTCTACTACAACACCTAAACTTGTGTGTGTGGCTTGTAATTCTTCATACAGAGGTGGTAATTTGCTCCACGGGCTAAGATCAAACCCCACGTGTGTCTTTGGCTGCTGCCAGGGTCTCAGAGCCCCCTGCCAGCGGCTCTGGCCATCCAGGGCACCCAGAGGGATGTCCTGGGTTCCCACAGCTATCCTGCCTTCATATCATCAAACATGAGTAAAAATGAAGTGTTATATCTCCTTACAGCCTTTCCTTATTCTGTCTATCAAAAGCAAGACAAATAAATAAACAATAATAGCAATAACAATCATGCATGGAAACACACTACCTCCAAGATTATGAGATTGGAATGTCTCATTGTGAAAACATCAATCTAACTTGGTGCATCTCACAGAAAGCTTCTCTCCTAGTCACATCACTGAAGTTACTGTTCATATATTTTGGATAAATTTTCCTTCTTTGTATTAAAGGTTTGCATCTGGTACCTCACTTAAACTGACTAACACTTTATTTAATGACTTAGTCCATTGAGGTCATGACTTGCAAAGAAAAGTGCTATTTAATTGGAGCCAAGATGATACAACTTGCCTATAACAAAACTTGGCTTTTAAATGGTTTTTTTGAATTTGTATTTGAAAGATTGTACTTTTTTCCTCTTCTTTTGCTTTACTGTTTTTTAAAATAATCACATCTAACAGTCAAGGATCAGAGATTTTAGATAAAAATAAAATTAATGGTATTTTCACATATGCTTTTGTTCACGTGAGCAGAATAAGGAAACAAATCACTGGTGAACTTCATTTCACAGTGCATGACAACAAAACAAAATGCAAACAAAATGCAATCTCAAACTGGTTTATCTTCTTACTACTGCCTTTGATCTTCAATTGCATATTTCTATGCCTCAATGGTTCAATAACCTTTATAGTGCCTGCAATGACAGCTGACATCAGATTAATTGATCATTTCACAAGTACCTTAGAAATATGATAATTAGTAAATAATCATGTTCCTGACTGAAAGGCAATATATTATTTTACAAAGGGATGAATCTATCATTTTAATAATTTCAGATTGGTTTAATGAACGTGATTCTATTAGACACCCTTCTGTTTTCCACAGGAGGGCTCTGGACTCTTTGTTCAGTCTGGATTTTTTTATTAATTTTTTTTTTTTTTTTTTTTTGCAATAGGTGGTAGGCTAATAGAAATAAGAAACTTTTTGTTTTAAAAAGCTTATGCTGTTGTAAACAATTCATTTTAATAGCTTTTCCAATGACTGAACCTCTAGCTTCTTATCTAAGTTTAGCTGGTCAAGGCCTGAACTAAAAGTCGGATGAAGGGGAAGAAAGCTACCTTAGATCTCATCTGTACATCACCATTGATTCAGTTGTGTAATGTCCCTGTGCCACCCTTATGCCAAAGTCACCTGGACAGAAGGGATGCATTCAAAGGACAAAGTAACAGAAGAAGAAAATAGCAAGACCAGAGGAAAGGAAATTAAATTCAGTGCTCAGAGTTGCTCAGATAAGATGATACAGCAAATTGTATACGAAGAGCTGGCAGCCTGATTGGAGTTAAAAATCATATATTTGATGCTATGGGTTTGAAGAACATAATTTGAAGCAAAAATTAGCTCTGTGAATTAAAAATAATTAACTAGTTCTTTTTTCTACTAATAAATTTCTTTCGACCATTGCACCCAATCCAAATGTCACATCTGTCTATAATGAACCTTGAAGCTTTATATAAAATTGAATGTCTTAATAGCAATTTGAGATGCATACTTTTATGGCTTTGAATGTACTTTAGTCAAGCACTGGGCTTCTGAAGTGACACTTTGGCCAGCTTTTGCTAAATAGGCCACCTAAACCTTGAGATTTATTGGTTTAAAAGTGCTGCAGCTGAAAACCTCTAACCTCTCTTTCTTAAAATTGGTGACCCTACCTTTGTTAAGATCTCTCTTTTTTTCTTTCGATATGATTTCAATGTAGAAATGCATAGGAATATATCACCTGTGTTAAAATGGTACTGATCAAATTATTACTGGTTGGTTTCTATCCTGTTCCATCTCTTCCCTCCAAACAGGATCCTTTTTCAGGCAAGGGAGCCTGTGTGTAAATATGAACATTAGAAATTGCATCAATGAAAATCCTGAAGTCAGCTCTGTCAGCTATGATTTTATTCTTATAGTCTAGCTCTGGCTACAGAAAAATTAATTTGTAAAAAAAGCCACTGCATGGCCTGACTCTGTAATTCCTGTCTTTCCCATTCCCATTGCCTGTTCTTAAGAAAGGTTTCCTATCCCGCTTTGCGTTTAGCAAGCAAGGTTCAGTAAAGCAGGAAAATAGGTCAGAGCTGAGGCAGCCAGGGCGGGGTCTGGAGGAGGGTTGTGGAGTGCCACTGCTCCAGCAGCAGCATCAGCAGCTGCTGCAGCCCCCGGGCCCCAGTGTCACCCCCAGGAGCAGGAGTGCAGCTGGAACTCGTCTGTCCAGCAGAGCTGGGGGGCACTGCTGTGGCCAGAGGCCCCTGGTGTATCCTGCCCAGGTGTGGCCGCAGAGGGAAGGAACAAAACCCCAAGTGGGATCTCACAAGTCTTTATGCTTGAGCGATGCCATGGGTGGAGCTGGGGAGATTGCAGTCTTTAAAGTACAGAGGCACTCCTTCCGTGCAGGGAGTGGCTGGAAATGCTGCCATCCCTCGGGCTTGTCTTCACTGGGAAGATTGTGAAACCTCTTTCCTCAGCTGCCCACCATCTCCCAGCATGTTTCACAAACTCAGCTCTCCAAGGGCTTCCTCCACCTTCACAGGAGTCCCTCGCTTCTCCCACAGGAACTCAGGCCATCATCAGACCATCACCATCACCAGCCTTTGTCTCTCCATCTCCCTTTGCCAGTGGTTCCCTGCAGGTGTTCAGTATCTGACTCTGCCATCAGACTGGTTGTTCTGGTGATCAGGGGAGCCAGGATCGTCTTCTGAGGGGGGATTATAGGGGCAAGGGAGGTTAGAGAGCACAGCAGCACAGCTTGCAAAACCACCAAACGTAGGGTTGTGTGGCAGGAGGATGGAGGGAAATGCTGGGGCAGTCCTGGAGGTTTTGACATGGCAGAAATGCAGGACCTTCAGTGACCAGCCTTGTGGAAAGCTAAAGCAGGAGCGTAGCATTGCGAAGGACAGCAGCACAGAGTTCATAGCAACCAGACGTTAACAAAATGAGGCACTGCTAATACTCCTAGAGGGGATTTCCACTTCGAGCAAGGTAGTTCATTCAACATTTATCCTGAAAGAGATGTAAGAAGGTCTGAGAATGAGCCTCGGGAGCATTGCTCCCTTCAGCCCTTAGAAAACCTGCCCAATGTTCCGAAAAGCCATCCTAATCCTGTCAGCAGAGATGCCTGAGAGGCAGCAAACCAGCTCTTCCCAGTGCAGCAGAAGCAGAAGTAACACTGCAGTGCACAGAATAATTCTGGTTTGACCTAAACTTCTGTTCCTTTACATGTTAGTCATATTCTGCTACGTATTTCTAAACTGCAAATGCTCTTCCAAAACGGTGATGGTTTTACCCAGCACAGCACAGATTGGTGAGCAGGTCTCAGTCCATGTTAGCTGGCATGGCTCCACCAGCTAGAGACCAGCCCTGTCAATTTGGATGCCAATACATGGATTTAAGCTGCTGTCATGCTCACGCTCTATGTAATTAATGCAGGTGGAGGAATTCATGTCCCTTCTGAGCATTGTCCACAGCCACTGCGTGAGTCTGTCAGAGAGGGGGTTGCTGCGAGCAGAGAGGTGCCAAGCAGACACACACCAGCTGTCCAAGACACACAGGTTGAATTTAATGAGGTGTGTGGCAAGTTAGTAACTTCACCAGATACCAAAAAGGGAGCAGTCCTTCCATATGTCAGTATTGGTGTAAAGAATGCAGTGAGATGTCACTGCAACGTGGTGATTGATCTCCATAAATTGATCATTATCCCTCCTGAATCTGGGAGAACAAGGGACATCTCCCAGCCCCTACTGTCCATACCAGCAAGATATGTTACAGCAATTCTGATAATCAAGGTAACAAAGCCTGCAGTCCCTTTTACCCTCTCCTGCCCAAGCCATTTATACTGGCAGCTGGTTACATCCCAGCAGGTCCTGTGTCAGAGAGAACCCTGTGGTAGGAAGAAGATCAGGGAATATTCCTAAATAGATCCCCACTGCTTCAATCTTTGAAAGGACAGTAGAAGGGGAATGATATGAACCTTGGGGTGCTGGGAGGTCCCAGCTTCCCCAAGGTGAAATACCAGCAATATGCCTGGCTGGAGTCAGCACTGTAAAACTTCATTTATTTCAGTTTTAGATGCTTGGCTTTTTGCCTTCATCTGAACCTTGCAACCAGAGCATGAAATGCTCCCTTTCACATGCAACACAAAGCCTAGTCTTCACGTAATAGCCATTTTTCTTCCCTCCAGTGTTTCTTGGTAGAGACAAGAAATCAGAGCCAGCAAAGGGGTTAAAATCAAAGGCAGGACCTACAGTTTCCAACAAAATTGGCAAACTCCTTTTCCCTCTCTTTTCTTCCTCTGCCAAGGGTTTTTCTTGTCACACTACAGATCCAGCCTTCCTGGAGTCCACAGGTAATGTTCATCTGCCACAGTGATGAGCTCAGACTCTTGGAGGCACAGCCACAACATCTATAAACAATAAAATTCCTAGCTGCTATAATCATGTTGTCAGCAATGAGCAATATGTTCTGCAAAAATGCCTAAGGAAGCTGCTGGAGTGTGCTAAAGGGGGCTATAAACTAGCCTTCTGAGCACAGTTTCTTGATGGTTGGTCAAAATGTCACCCAAAGAGTTACTGAAATATTCATCACAATTTTCTTTGCCTTCTTAAATTATGTTATATTAAAATAGCCATACTGTTAGGATGTATTGTGAGGGCAGAATTCAAACTCTCCTCCCCAACACACATTCCCCAGACACGGGGGTTCCTATCAGCATTTTGACAAGATCATGTCAAGAAATTATGTGCCCCTGACTAAAAATTAGTTATTTAAGAGAGCTACTAAAAAATTGGGATCTCTCTCTTTAAATGCTTGACCCTGAGGCAGAAGAGGAGGTGGGGGAGAGAGAGAGAAGGAGAGAGAAAACGATAATCGCTTTAGATAACAACCTGAGTCATGGTAATAGCAGCCTAATTGCTATCCTAGTGCTTTCAGCAGGAAGCAGGCACACCTAGAGAGGCACCTGTGCAGAGCAAGATTAGGTTTAAATGGGAGAAGGACAGAGATACAAATGCACTTTCATCTGAGTATAGTGGAAAAGAAGAAATAGTTGTTTATGTAGAAACTGTCTGAAATCCAAGAGCTGCTTCAGACAATGGCACGTGGCTGGTATGTAATTCATGTGAGAAACAGGCACACCACAGGGCTCAAAGTGAAATGGGCATTTATATTTAGGTAGAGAAAAGAAAATAAGTGTATGTGGGGAAGAAGTGGCTGATGCTGTCTTTCCAGAATAAATCAGCTTCTGCAATGATTATGACCATTTTATAAAATAAAATAAAGTTAGTAGTGCCAGCCTGACAACAGGAAATAAGATCCATCCTTGAAAGTCAGCATGACTGCAGTAAGTGATTTGCTCAGAAGAAAGCTGCCTGAGAATGGAGTGGTTTGTAGTGGATTGATAAATATCAAACATGCCTTGCATAGGCATGAAGTACATGTACCATGAGTACATTTAGGGGTTGTTGTTCTTCTCCCCTGCTGTTCTCTGAGCGCTGCCCCTGGCTCTGGCTCTGGCTGCAGCCCCTGACACAGCAGCTGTGGGAGGTTTCCTCCCGGGTTTGGGCAGAGCTCTTGGCCCCTGTTCTCCAGCTGTCCTCCCTCTTTGGTGCTCCGCTTCTGAGAAAGAGGACATGGTGACCAGGTGCTGCCCAGGTGTCTGGGGGGGAAATGGAGACTGGGATTTCTGAGTAGGAGGCGATAAAATGCTGCTCTGTTTGTGCAGGATGAGGTCTGTGGAGAGGGGAGGGCTGAGCTCAAGAATCGATTGTGTCCTCTGATGAAGGAGTCAGATCTTTCAGCGAGGGTATTGATTTACGCATTCAACTCTGCAAGTTGCTTTCCACTACATCTTTTACAACTGAAGCTCAGTGATGTGAATGTCAATAGGCATGAACAAAAGCCTCACGTTTTGAAAAGCCTGAATCTGTATCTGTAGGATATAAAAGCTGTTACATTTCCTGCTTTTGCTCTCCTCTGGAAGTCATTTTTCCAGCTTGTTGGTAATGGATGTTGCATGCAGAATGTATGTGTGCCTATGCATTACCATGATTGTTATTTTCCCCTAAAAATAGCCCTTTTTAAAAATATTTGTAAATAGCATTTGATCACAGTCTAGAAATATTGCATGACAGAAATTATCTGTCTTGAATTGCTGAATAATAGTATTTGGGTAGGCTGTTATGGCAACAGAGGTATACCCTTTGGATTTGAGCATCACAGGTTCTCATGGCAACTTTTTTTTTAATACATGCACATGCAGGAAAATATGCTGGGCTATCCCAGTAATCTCTGGAAAAACAGCAGCAACAGAATAAACTGACATGTTTATCACCTTACATTTGTTTTGAAATATACATAAAAACCTTCCTTAAATAAAAAACATAAATAAATAAATCAGGGGGGAAAGCACACAAAGGCCAAAACAGCACTGTGGAAACAATAACATGAAATAATTTTATGAATATTTAGAATAAATTACTATTTATATTATACTGATACTCAGAACTTCAACCAATGATGGATTGGCATTGTCAGTATACGTTATGAACACTCAGAATAGGTACCAACCCTTGCCATTAGGCAGCTCTGGTTATTGTTTTTTTTCTTCTTCGTTAAGACTTGCTGAAATTTTACAAAATAGGACCTTGTATTGGAAATGCATCAAGTTCAAATAAACTTGATACAACAATCCTAACAAAAGAAGCGTTCAGTCACGGTGTCAAATGCTCCATTTCAGCTTTTCTTCTGCATTCCGGGGCACTGTTCACATTAATCCAGTGGGCTTTGGAGTAGCCCTTTTCCTTTAACGTGCAATTCTTATAACAAAGGTAAATTTTCCTTCCTCTTCTCCCTTTTTTACTACTGGTGTCCCCACACGACCTCTCCATGGTGTCAGGTGTGTAAATAAGCCCCTGGCCAAGGTGATGTCTGTCTGTGGTCACAGGTTCCCAGTGCTCATTGTGGGGGATCAAGTCAGTGCAAAGCACAGGGGTTTACACACACACTCCGGAGGATGCTGTCTCTGGAAACAGGGCTTGTGCTCCACAAAAAGGGATGGTAACTCTTGAACAGGAAGACACTAATTAAATAATTAGGGTTAGCATAGAAAGAGCTGTTAACTGTCTATCCCTTCATATCTTTAAGAACAAATTGTAAAACCATCTGTGAGGGATGTCCTGAGGTAAAGCCCTTAAGGGCAGGGAGGTGAACTGGATGGCATCCTAAATTCTTTATTCCTGTAGCTGTGCCAGCACTGTGCTTGCTGGTTTTCACATGAGTGTAAGCCTGTGCTAGCGCAGGCCCAGAGGTAGGATGGCAGATGCCAGAGACAGGAAATTTGGAATGATACATCAAGTATGTGGGGCAGAAAGTGAACACCTGAGCACCTGGGAGAGTTTCATATGCTTTAAGTAATTTTTTCTGTGAAACTTTTTTAATGTCTGAGGTTCGTTAAAAAAACCTAAAAGAAAAAAAAGTAACTTACTGGTCCACAATAGGAGCTGCACAGCACAGGAGTACAGGTAGTTTTACTTATTTAATATGTACTGAAAGGTTTTATTTAAGTGGAGGATGGTAAATGCATTTTTATTAAGCAGAAAGTATCTTAAACCAAAAACTGACTTTGAAGAACATAAACGCTTTCTAACATTCAAGCACTAAGCATTAATGTGACTATATTGGGAAATATGCAGAGTAGGCGTGCTCATTTCTGAGGAAATCTTCCCACTGGCTATTTGTAAGAAGCGGCTAATGACAATGTCTTTGGCCTTGACAGTCTCCATGTTCCTCTCCCGTGATATCTGCATGCTGATTTGATCCACGTTGGTCATGATCAGCTCTGAGGCCAGGATCTGGGTGGGGGACGCCCTGTTCACCGTGCTGTCCATGATGTACTGCTTGTACAGTTCCACCAGCTTCTGCTCCAGGTAGTCGTTCAGGGCGGAGTCGGAGAGGGGCTGCTGGTGGGGCCCCAGGCTGGCCAAACGCCAGCACGAGGAGTGGCCCTGGCCCGGCCTGCGGACGGGGTCACTCACTGGGGGAGCCTTCACCGACTCCATGGCGGGAGGGATCTCTGAGGACTCCAAGAAGGGGCCGATGCCGCTGTCACAGGCAAAATCTGTGGTGACCGAGCTAATTGGCACCACGTAGTCCCCAGCTATATGCAAATCGTTGTAGTTCTTGCAAATGCTCTTGCAGGAAGGTGGAACCAGGTAGGTGACTTTTTTTGTCAGCTCCTCACAGGCGCGCGTAGCTGGAGGCGGCTGCCCTGTGGGTGTTGGGTGCTGCGCAGGTTGCGGGAGATTATCCTTCTGCCTTCTGCTGTGCTTGCTACCTCTAGAGCAGACTGAGGAAATGCACTTGCCAGCGGATCTGCATCTCTGAAGGAGGCTTTTTGCTTGTGCTTCGCCTGTGGAAGAATAATTAATGGACCTCATTTCATACACCCCTTCATCAGGCAAACTCTCGTAGAGCGCAGGGTTCAGGTCTTCCCAAAGGTAGGTGATTCTGTGAAGGTAACCTTCCGACAGCATCCTTGTCCAAGGGAAAGGAACCACCAGCAGACACAAAAATGATAAGAAGAAGTTAATTACAAAAAGTTAATTTTAAACTCCCTGAGCTGCGATTGCACTCGCCAGTCTGTTACTAGCTGCACAGAGATGTCTCCAGTTTGGAGGTGAACAGGAGTGTCTCTGCCTTACAGGGCAGTCAGTGAGTGCAGTGACCAGCTAGTGTCCCTGTTGTGCTGAATCTCACCAAAGCGTATCTTGCATAACACAACGTGTGGCACATCCAATGCATCCAATGGAAGTGAGTTGTGGAGAGAGGGACAAGAAGTCTTTTGTTGTGGAAAGGCTGCTGTAATAGCTTACACTAAAATGCATCTAGTTTTGCCCTGGAGTTGATTAAGAAGCCAGAGATTTCCCCCTTTTTTTCATATGCTTTCAAGAAGCCAGGTGTTTCCCCCTTTCCCTCATATGATTTGAAGCAACTTTTGTTGTGTGTGGTTTGTCAGCTGCCTCTGAACTATGATGCTTTGAGATTCATATTGAGAGTATCACCCCTCCTGTTCCAGACTAATCAACAACTGTAGGTGTGGTTCCTTTTTCATTAAAAAATCTCAGACCATTAAATTTGCACTTTGCACTTCTGCATTGCAATCAGGATGGAATTAATTGTCTCTGCCTTTTATACATGAAAATATCAGTGAAAAAAGCAAAACATTTTGGAGGCATGATTTATCTGGCCTGGTTTAGACACCTAAATCAAAATGAAATGAATTGTGTCCTAGATTTGCTTATCACTCTCCAGTTGCTATAAAAGGATCTTAAACTAGATCCTAGACACAGATATCTGCAGTGCACTTTTGAGGAGACAGATTTCAGTGCAATGCATGGGAAAGTGCACATTTCAGAAGTACTCCAGCTCACTCTTCCACTGTAGGATTAGCCATACCACAGCTCTGGAATCAGTTTTCATTGCATTTCTGCAAAGGCACAGTTGGGTTCCAGCAGTCACTAACTCTCTCCACTCTCTGAGCAGGCAGCTCAGACCCAAAAGCTGCACAGAAATGTTAGTAATTAAAGACAGGATTTACCAGCAAGGACACACATGCTGCACATCAGTAAATGTTCTGCCCAAGCTTTGGCAGCTCCACTACCAAAAAAAAATGTTTTAAATCCACCTCTGTCTCTTTTTTTTCAAAAGATGTCAAGGATACAATCAATGGAAAATATGTTCCAAAGAAATTGTCAGGTCCAGCAAAGAGAAAGTAGATTTAAAGTAAAAATAAATTAAAATTTAAAATATTAAAATATTTTTTTCTTTATATACTACAAATAGTCTTTTCCAAGAGTGAAGGGACTCTCATTTCTTAGTAAACTTTTCATGTGTCACAGTTGCTAACGCAAAATGCTGCACTAATAATTGTTGGCTAAATCCTGTCTAAGCATGGAGATAGACTTTGCATAAATGTTAGGGAGGAGATAATGTGAGAAAAGACTTTCCTTGGGGGGAGGGGATCACTTCCACACCATGAAGAAGGTTGAAGAGAAAGGTGAAGAGAAAATAACCTTCCCTCAGGCAGAAAGATTAATGGGAATTTAGATGTGTCCAAACACTTGCTTTGGTGACCCTGGATTCTCTCTGTTGCTGCCAGTTGTGTGAGATTTCCCACAGGCAGTAACATCTAATTAGAAGTGACCTATTTACACAGAAGGGGGAAAATCATGTTTGGGGCTTGGCAGTTCTTGTGGTATGCTGCTGTTGTCTTGCTTTGGCTTTTAGCTGTAATTAAGGTGCCCCCATAGAAATCTTAGCCCGATGTTCGAGCTGCTCAGGTTATCTACTCTCTCTTCTGCTTCTGTTCCCCCCTTTTGCCGAGGCTGTTCCCTTCCCTCCACCATCCATGGCCCAGACGTCTTTATTCAAAGTCAAAGTCACCACTAACTGTGGCTAGCTGGAATCTGGAACTGTTATGCATTCATTTGTATTTTTTTCATTTGTTATTTTTAAGGCGGATTTGGAGAAATGAGTGGAAATGTAACATACAGCCTGTGCACTGCTCGACCAACACAGGCAAAGGCGGTTGTGTTCAGGCAGCATGTGACACTGTGGTCTTTCCTGCTCCCCAGATGTGAGTTGCTTCTGCCATAAGGTGCTACATTGAAGGAAATGAAACTGTTGGTTTCATTTCTTTGCACTGCATTCTGCTGTGCTTATTTTAGAAGTGTTGGAGCACACTGAGACAGGAGCGGAAACAAAAGAATTGGCAAATTCAAAAATATTAGGGTCTCATTGTGCTCAGAGTTGTGGGTGTTCTGCTGAATGAGTTACAAGATTGCCCTCTGAAGCTGGCAAAGGCTGCCACACTAATCTGGCTCTTCCCAGCTCTGCAAGGAAATCTGAGAGAAGTTTTGATAGGAGTGCTGAGAGCATGAACGCAGAAGGGAGGTGCATGTATCTCTGGTGTTTCCTGTCCTAGTACTTAATGTAAGATATACCTCTGACGAGTTATTATCCCATCATTCCAACTGTCATACAACTGTGCCACCTTTAATTTTTGCATTTTAAATCTGATAAGGATTGCAGTATTCATTAATTCTGCTTTCTCGTGCCTCTTCTCTTAATCCCTTCTCCATGCCACAGGCACACACACACCAGGATTCCAAGGGCACAGAGATTATATCTGATGTCTTTCAATATTTGGGTTTCATGCTCCTTAAATCCAGATTTCACTTGCATCTGCCTGGAAATAATTGCGTAACTTTTTGTTGCACAAGGAAAACCAGTCCCTTTTACAATTCTGATCTGACACATTTTGCGTGTAAGGTGAACAAAAAGAATTTTCCTTGTGTTGCTACTGCCCTGGCAATGGGCACTGACTACACTCTGTCTAAGCCTAGTGTAGATAGAGGGAGAAGACAGCCTGGTTTGCACTGTCTTTTCTATCTGATACAGTCTTTATTACAGTCAGATTATCTTAAAAACTCCTATGTCTTGCTCAAGGTTTTTGTTCAGTTCTTCAGCAGAAGAAAAGCCTGAAGGCAGGATGAATGTTTAAGGTCATATGGAGAATCCAGGGGTATTTCCAGTGTGTGGCAGCAAATTTGCTAGGTTGTAATGCTTGTAGACAGTGCCAATGTTTGCATAAAGAACTCAAATTACAGTCTGAGAGCAGGAAAACAGAATGGGAGTTCTTGGCTCAGGAAAAGCAAAACAGTTACGGAAAGCCTGAGAAGCGTGCACAGAGATAGGATAAATTGTGTCCTGTTCAAAAACCTCAGCAGGACGAAAAGTTGCTAGAGAGAATGGAAAGAACATCGTGCCCACTGGGATCACAGCTCAGTGGGGAAAGGAGCATTCTTCTGCATTGCAAAAGGAGAGGATGGAAACTCAGAAGAGACAAGCTTGTGTTGGATATGTCTGGCTTTCAGATCCCTGACCAGGGCTCTGAATAGCATTACAGTTGTGCTGCTGGGGACTGGAGCTCGACTCTTATCACAGAGTTCTAGCTGATTTACTGGATGGGATCCCAGATGACAGTCTCCCTGTCTTGAGGGAACTCAAATCCTATGGATCTGTCGGTAGTATTTTTCCCCTATTTTAAGAGACATTTTTCCAGTTTGTGAAGATACGGACAGATCCCCTCAGTGAAGTGTGGGATCCACCTCAGATTGCCAGACACACATGCAAGAGCCCTGGCAAGCAGGATAGTCTGTAGAGCAAGCTTACAAGCATTGCAGGACCCATATCTCACCTTCCCCTGGGGCTAGTGTGGAACAGCTCCCAGGAAGCCTCAGCCCAGCCAGTGTGGGGAAACCAGGACAGTGAAGAGTGCAGTAAAATGAGCTGTGCACAGGGGTAAGTAGAGCCTCTCCTTAATGCCTGAAACCTACAGATCTTTGGTGTCTGAACCTCATTTGGCTTGGGTAAAGGTAATGCTAATGACACCAAATTGTGTGGTGAGATGGACACATTTTACAGGGGGACCTGCACAGGCTGGAAGGTGGGCCAGCAGGAACAGCATCAGGATAACAAAAGCAAGTGGCAGCTCCTGCGCTGGATGACACAACCAAGGAGCCCAGCACAGGATCTGTGTGCCTGGAGAGCCTTGCTGAGAGGGACCTGGGGGCCCTGGTGTACAACAAGGGGACCCTGAGCCAGCAGAGCAGGGCTGCAGCAATGAGGAGAATCAGATCCTGGGCTGCACCCACGGGGGCACAGCTGCCTGAGATAGAGACAGGATCTTCCCACTCAGCATTTGTCAGGTTGCCCCTGGAGTATCCAGTTCTGGTCCCAAAAAATTCAAACAAGATGTGGACAGACTAGAGACAGCCCAGTGGAGGGCCAAGAAGATGATCAAAGGGCTGGAAAAGCTGCTTTGTGAAGAGAGTTTGAAGGAGTTAGGACTCTTCTCCCTGGAGAAAAGAAGACGTGGGGAAGGGGACAGCTCATCAAAGTATTCCAGTGTCTGCAGCTGCAAAGAAGACAGAGGCTCTCTCTTCACAAGCAGCCCCATGGAGAAGACAAGTGGCAATGAGCACAAGTCACATTGGAATAGAATCACAGAATCACATAGGTTGGAAAAGGCCTTTAAGATCATTAAGTCCAACCATTAACCCAGCACCACCATGTTCACTGCTAAACCATGTCCCCAATGCTCCCAGGGATAAGGGGGAAGAGAAGGAAATTTTTTACAGTGAGAACAATCAACTACTGGAATAACCTCACCAGAGACATGGTGGAGTCCCCTCACTAGATGTTTTCAAGGTGGGATTGGACAAGGTTCTACCTAATCTCATCTAGGCTTCCTCTCCCATGAAACGTTGGACCAGATGATATTTCGAGGTCCTTTCCAATTTATGCTTCTCTCTGACTATAATTCTGCAATAGCACTGGCTGCTGTTTGATGTAGGAGTGGCTCACTTTGCCCACAGCAGAGGAGAATATGAATAGCCAGAGGGTGGTTTTGCACAAGCATCCAAATGCTGCCCACTACATTTGTCACTTGCTCTCCCTGCTGCTGCTGCTCTGGAAGATCTGGGCCCAGGAGAAGCACCAAGAGGCTCTTCAAGCAGCCACTGTGAGCCAAACCACTCTTGTCCCCTCCCCATGTCTCTCTTGACTCTGATCTTTTCTTCTTCCCAAAGGAGAAAACATAAGCCCTGTTCATCTTCTTTATTCACACATCAGCAGTTAAAGAGATGCAGAAAAGCTGGAGTACCTCAGCCATGGGGGAGCGTGGGCCAGTTCAAGGAGAACAAGGAGGTTTGAAAGAATAATAATCTTGTATATCAGGAGTATGAGGGAATCTGCTGGAAGGACAGGCTAAAGAAAGCAAGAGAGGAGACATCTTCCCCAAGAAGTCTACTATACTGTTGAATGCTCTTGTTATACAAATGCCTACCAATTTTGATCATGCGAAATGGATGGCAATCAGTTTCAGGAGCATTCAGCTTCTTTAATTTAGAAACAAATAAGTTCTCAGTATATTTTTGAGTGCTGCTGTATCTCTAAGTTGAGTTAGGAGGGACATACTTCCATAAAAATACTATGAAAACTGAGGTGGTAAATATAGCTTCTTGAGCTCTCAAAGTTTTCCACCCAAGTTTGTTTTCCATCCAGCTCAAGTTCCTTGAAACATCATACAGACCAAACCTGGTTCATCATTTTCCATACTTTTCTTCATCATCTGTGTCTATACAAAGCTGGTTTAGGACTCCATCAATCTGGTTGGATAGCATTTTACATCACATCCCCACAGCATGAAATCTGAGGCAGGAAAGAATCGGGCTCCACATTCATAAGGAAGACTTGACTACATAATATTTCTACCCTGTGCTTTTATCATTTTCTTCCTGGGGTGGAAATCATTTCATGTCTCTGGATGTCTGTGTTAATTTTAATGAGTTGTTAGCTGTTCTGACTGAACTACGTGTACTGCAACACTTTGAATCTAAGCATTTGAAGTAAAGAGACAATAAAATCCACATGAACTCTTACAGAAGAGAATACACTTTCTAGAAAAGGAAAGAATAAATGGTAAAACAAGAAAGACGGAAAAGGCTGAAGGTGTTTCCCAGAAGGAATGAAGGAAATGGTCCACAAAAAGGCATTGAAATCTTAGTCACGTTTGTTGTAACCATAAAAAAGAGGGGAGAGGAAGCATGATGTTCATGTACACCCTTGTCGAGCTGTGAATTTGCAGCAAACCAGGAAATTCACTGAGAATTGGAAAAATGTGTTTCTTTGTTTATAATTTTTAACATCATCATGTTCTCAGAGAAGTCTCATCTTTCTTATTAACTTTTTTTTAAAATATGATGGCCATATTAATATATTTTGGTGCCTATTTTTATTTATAATCTACAAATAGAGTACTCCACTTGGAGGACATTACTTAGTACAGTAACATGCACAGAAATTTTAATAACAATATCTTAATTATGATAAAAGGAACACAGCTAGTAAGGCTCACTTTAGAAATATTCTGAAAAACCTGTTTAGTCTGACTTTATGAAAGTCTTTAGAAGTATCATAGGAAAAAGTTTTTCATTTTGAAGTCTCCTTGCAACCACAGTTGGTCATGGTTGTGAAGATGGCACCTTAGAAATGTTCTCATCACTTCTTAAGGCAGCAGAAAGGGTCTGTGGGCAGAAGCTGAGACTCTGCAAACACATGTGCATTCAAAACAGAAAAAGTGCATTCTCATTCGACCAGCTATCATCTGTGCTGCCACACAAACAGAACCAAGCCACTTTGACTAGCAAGTAACATTTTCATACATCTATATAACGTGCAGTATATTTTAGTTCTTACCTCCAAAGATACAGCAGCTGACCAGGTACAGAAAAATTGATGTCTTCTAACTAGTTTGAAGCTTCCTTTTGAGTCTGTCCTACCCCAAAATGCAACGTTCTGTTTTTATTTCCTTTTTAATTACACTTCTAAGATAACATCTGTTTTACTTCTAATCCTCTATAGCACAGAAGTATAGAAAGAAAGTCCCTTAGGGAGATGAGGGGGTTTTATAACTGACTGAACTGCAACACGCTGAACTTGCTTCCTCTTTTATGTCCAAATGAAACTTCATTGTGAAACTGTGTACTGTTAAAATAGCTGATTGCAACACTCTCAGTCCAGGCAGATGGACTGTTGTAAGAAGAAAAAGCCCTGGTGAGTCAAACGCTCGGAACAATCTTAGAGAAACTGTTCATCTGTTGGCAGCTCACAGTGAGCCCCATTCCAGCCATTACTCTCCTTTCAGCTGACATGGTGAGATATCTTGACAGCTCAAGACTGTCAGACCAAAGAGGTTGGAAGAGTGAGATGCCAAAGCAGAAATGCATTGCACAGCAGGCCTGCTTTGTTGTCTGCAGACCCTTGTACCTATAATTTTCCACCAAGCAGCACAGTACAGCTGCTTTCTCAGGTTTTGCTTTGGCAAACTTGACAACACTTGTCAGGACAAAAGAAAGACCTGAAAGTTTAGGCCTTGTCTGTTTTAGCACTCAGTACCATACCCAGGAAGTTTTTCTTGGGAGGGGCAGTGGATGAAAATACCTGGGGCAAGCAGGAATTCATCCACCAAGTCTGAGGTGTGAGAACAGTGAATATGGCTTTGAGATTGGTGTTGAAGTATTCTTTAAGGGCAGGAGAAAATACTGTTTGAAACACATAACTGGACTGTGAATTGATCCCAATAGGATAGACAGAATTTTCTTTAAAATGCATCATTATACATCCATACATTGCAATAATAAGAGAAATATATTAGAGAGATATTTTAATTCTCAGTGAATTCTAGCTTCCTCATTCAGTACCATGTGTTTTTCTCAGAAGCCTCCAACTCTGCCAGCCAGAAACAATACTTCTGTTAATGTCATTTTCCTAAATATTCACTAGGATGCAACATATGATTTGGGCTAATATCAAAGACTTCTTCCAAAATCTTCTTAGGCATAGGCATGAAAAAGGTACAAGTGTCATTCTGTGTTCACTTACACATTTGTAGCTGATTCATACAGCAGTTTAACAAGTGATATTGCACCCAGTCATATGCCATGCTGGGATCAACAGCATCTAAACAGCACAAAAACTGGACAACACTGGCAGTTTAATGCAAGTCTCATCAGATATCTTTGCCGTAAAAGTTCTCCCTGCGCGTCCTAGATTGCAAGGCAATATGTATTTTATTTGCCATCTGTTAGGGGTGTGGCAGTTATCTTCTGTTAATTGGGCAGTTTTCTTTATCTCTTCCACAAACCAATCCTCCCTCTGGGGAGATAACTTCTATTAATGGGCTGTTGAATGTCACTGCATGGCTGATAAAAATTACATTATCCCGTTGTGAGATGCTCTGCCCCGAGGGAGGAACCAAGCATTCCTGACTGGATATAATCTGAGATTTTGGGAACAGCCTTTCCACTGGTTTCCCAGAAGAGCTGTCTTTTCCACTGGATCTTCAGAGGAAGAGTACACCCTTCTACAGGATCCCTGCTCCAGCAGAACCACACCTGCCTCTCCAGGAGGACTGCAGCCACCATTCCAATCGGACTGCTACCAACACTCTGACCAACAGGGTGTCAGGTTGTATTCTAAACTCTGTCAGTGTTGTTTTGTATCACTGCATTGTTTATTATTATTTTTTAATTTTCTTCCATAATAAAGAACTGTTATTCCTGCTCCTATGTCTTTGCCTGAGAGCTCCCCTTAATTTCAAATTTATAACAATTCAGAGGGAGGGGGTTTGCAGCTTCCAGTTCAGGGGAGGCTCCTGCCTTCCTTAGCAGACACCTGTCTTTTCAAACCAAGATGCTGTGGAAACAAAGCTACTGTCGTAACAGACCAACTCTTTTATGCTTAACATTAATATTAATATTAACATTATTGTAATTTTTTCTCTGATCTCTCATTTGTACTATGGACCAATCTCAGGCCTTGTCACATTTATACTGGCACTACGCTTTTTTTCCATGTTTCCTTACCTGGATGAAATGCATCGAGGAAAGCAAGAAATAAATCTCTGTGGGGTTTTACCTCTTCTGTAGATCTAGAGAGCTCCATATTCACCAAAGCTCATTATTTCTAGTTAGACTATTGGGAAGAAACTTTGGTAGTATAAAAAAGCATTTCTGTAAAGATCCTCAGAGAATTTTCAAAATATTTTTTTTAATAATCTAAATCCATGCAAAACCAGGAAGATACAAACGGACAGATATTTTAAAGTGCTTCTACTGCCAGAATAGCACAGCTATCCAGAAGCACTGTAAAATCAATCTACGATCATAGATTTATCTAAGTATGGATTTAAGACTTATCTTCAGGCACACAGATTTGCATAAAATGAGTGACCTCTTTTGTCATGCCAGTGGAATGTTTTCAGTTTTCTAGAAGAACTCAAACATTGTCTGCATTTCTGCACAGTAGCTTTGTGTACCTACGGAAGTGAGATATAAAACTGTAATTTCTTGTCACTGAAATTGCACATTAACATCCTGACAGTCTAGGCTGTCAGGACACCCACTTATTCCACATTCACTCTTGATCTTGGAAGAGTTTTCAAGCACTGTCCTGTATGAATTTTTGCCATGTTGCTTATAAACTGCTCTGAGTGCAGCACTCTGAGGGCCAGATCCAGATCTGAATGAGCTGGGTACAGCACACCCAGCACCTGACCCCTTTTGCAGAGATCCCCACGTGGGCTGTGCCTCCCATGCCCAGTGAAACAGATGTGAGAGAGAAGAAAGCTTCAGCACCTTAGGGAATCTTTCAGTCAGTCTCTTCATCTGTAAATGTAGCTCAGATGGTGAGGCCATGCCAAATTATTTTTATCAGTGTAATTCACTACAGCAAACCCATGCCAAATTATTTTTATCAGTGTAATTCACTACAGCAAACCCAATATACCAAGACTGTGTATCCCTATCCACTCCCCCCTCTCCCGCCCAAAGAAAAAAAAAAAAAAGAAAAACATTTCAAGTAAATTACCATGTTTCCTTCTCTATCACATTATTCTACTCATAAGGAATTTCCTTGAGGAAATTGCTTTAATTTTGATCCTAAGTAGTTCTGATCCTTAGTTTTTTATTTCAGTTCAAGAGTTTATCTTCAAGACAAATGTGCCAGTTTTTTGCCCTCACTCTGCTTTGGATGGCCTCTGCTTAGGCTGGGCCTGTTTGGTCAGAGTGCAAAGGCAGCTGCCTGTCATTTCCAGGTGAAATGTTTATATTCTAGAAATTATAAATTGGGATCTTTTGATAAGACAATATTCCATAGCTTTTTGTTAAATTTAACAGTAGGAATAAGTGCATAAAATAAATCAATTTGCCTGTACATATACTCAGGCAGGTATGCACACAGTAAGCTCTCTCTGGTTATCAAACTGGTTTAGTTCTATTCTTATTTGGTATGTCTGTACCTTTACCCACAAATTTTGAAATTTAAAAGGTTAAAGACACCACCTTAAGATTATGACCTAGCTTATAAGTAGGTCCTATTTGTGCAATAGGACAAAGGAGACATTTTCAAACCTTTTGATCTTTGGAAGGAAAGATTTTATGGGAAGGAGATAAGCATGTTATCCAGTACTCACTCATAAAAACAATAATGAATTATTTATATCCCTTACAGCAGCAAAATCAGATATATTTCAAGCTTTCCAGTGTATGTGGAAGTTTAGGTTGATTTGAACTGAGAACCCAGTTTTCAATGCATTCCTTGCACCAGTATAATCAATTATTTGAGTAAATCAGCAGTCTTAAAACAGGGAAGAACCTTCATCATACACAGTTATTTTTCCTCTTCCTTCATTGTGGTAGTAGAAAATACATCAGTAGAATTTTCTAGGTAAAATGTGAGGATTCCCACCTTACAAATGAGTGCCAGGCAAGTCTGGTTTTGAGATACCTCAGGCCAAAGGGAGTCTCCTGGATGAATTACTGCAGCCCTTTACTTGCTGTGTGGAAAAAAAGTGGTTGTGACATCGTTCTCTTGGCCATGCATTTCCAAGGAGGAAAAAAAGACCATGGATACATAGAGAGCCTTCCCATTCTAGAAAAGGTGAAGGAGTCTTGGTGCCCACCCATGTTTGCTGTTCCCAGCTGTCCGTGGCTAGTGATTGCCCATGAAGCAATGAGAAGTCTGGCTGTCTTTGGGGCCCAGAGCCTTAACTCGGGTACTCAAGGAGCACAGCACCTACATGTAGTTCTATCCATCAAGGCCTGCACCCAGAGTATGATACTTCAAAATGAAGCAATTGTTTCATCACAAAAACAGTGAGCACTAAATCTTTTCTTTAACTACAGAGGCATTTGTAATTCAAGTACAAATAGGGTAATAATAGGGAACATTTGCTGCTTTTCATGCTCCTTCTAGTCCATTAAATGTATGATTTATTCCTGTGTTAAATTCCTTTTGTCTTCTGTGGATCACATAAATATTTAGTTACATGCAGACATTGCTACAGGTTCAATCTATGTACAAATTAAGGAAACAAAAGCAAGGCCTTTGATATGAGAAAATTATAAGCAAGAACATTGCACCCTCTGATAAAATCTCCAAGGCCAAGGGGAGTTTTCTTTGAGAAGAGATAACAGTACTGGATATAGCATATTGAAGCTGATCTCCATTATGCTCCCAGCACTGGTCTTTTGTAGTAACAAGTAGCCAATTAGTGAAGTCTTTTCAGTTCATGTTCTTTTCTTCTCACACTAATTTACACTAACTGGGAGATTGATCTTGCCACAGTTCAGAAATCTTTCCCTTCAGTCTCAATGTCCCTTCATTCGTAACCCCTTATTTACCTTTAGTAATCAAACTGTTCTGCCCATATCCTTTTGTTTTAATGGTCACAAATGGTCACTGATGTATCCTGAACAAAGTACATTATTGTACAAGCGATCCCACTGATGGCAGAGACTGTCCTGAGGTTTCCATGCCTAGCCACACATGGGCACATAAGCCTTTAAACCCTGCAGAGCGTGAATCATCCTGTAAGGCATCAGAAGGCAGCAGGCTGGGCGAGCTGCTCTCTTTCCATTGTCTGTGTCTGGCCAGAAGCCAAAAACTTCTCATTGTTTTATTCTCTTATCTTTTTTTTTTTTTTTTGGTCTCCTAACTAGTACCATGAGGACTTAGAAGTGGATGGTTTTAAACCAACCAAGAATATCTACATCTAAATGCCACCTACTTTTTAACACCCTCAAATACCAACGTGCATAAAAGGTGGTCTACAGTGTGCAGATACATGGAGCATAGTTACTGAAATCCTGATGCACACCACAGATACTGTGCATGGCTGGCTCTGTGCTGCTGACTGAAATACCCCAGGGTCTGATGCACTTCAGGCAGCAGCAGAGAGGAACCTGACACCCAGCACACTGTGGAGAGGGCAAACCACAACCACTCCTCAAGCAATGAGGCATATTGCTCCCCAGCTCACCACCCAGCTCAGCAAAAAGCCTTATCAGCACCTATAACTCTCACGTTTGCACCTTCCAGATCTTGTTAGACAGTCTTCTGAGGTCATTGTTTAAGCTTCCCAGGATGCACACATTAGTTCTGATCCTTTCACAGAATTTCTGTTATGGTAAGCCTCATCATTCCTTCAAAAGTCGATTTTTAGACAGGAAGTTTAGCAATTACATTTTTGGGGGGAGAAGGGTGATTTTTGCTCAAGATGTATCATTCCTCTGTAAGTATTTAAATTTTCAAAATATATCCTTATACACTGAAGGTTTCGTGGTTTATCTCAGTTTTAGATTTATTTAATGGTTTTCATACATTGAAAACTTCTTTAAATGCTCTAAATTCACATAAATCATTTCAGCAATGTAAAATAAAAATTTTATTATCTTTATTTTACATTGCTGAAATGATTTATGTGAATTTCAGCATAGCAAATAGAAATGATGAAAATTAGTGTTTCAGGTATCACACAAATAAAACAGCTACCCCAAATCCCTGAGCCCAAGGCATCTCCTGCAGAATAAAAAAGGGCTTGAGTTCCTGACTATGTCAGATCACTTCCTACCATAGGAAACCCACAGGGATGTTACACTGCATTCCTGGCTTCACAAGTCTGAAATGATTACTCACATATGCTCAATTAAGTAGAAACTAATAGCATCCTACCTATATAAAAAAAAAGTGTTAAACCTTTGGAAACCATTGGACTACTGATAGAACTAACCTGTAGGTTGGGAAGGAAATATTTTTGCTGCCTCCACCTTTTATTGAAGGAGTCTTTTTACACATGCAGTGTCTTTCACACATGCAGAGATTCCAGCAGCCCACACCATCCTAGGGAGAGGGCAGCAGAGCTGAAGTCTTTTTACCAATTTTGACAGAGCTTGACTTTCTTTTCACAAGAATCTTTTTCTGCTTTCTTGCCTCTGGGTGAGCTCATGATTCCCTTCTCAGCAGGTCTCTGGATCTAATAAACTCTAAGCCTCAGCAAATCCCAGCTGATGAGAGGAGGAGCTTGTTCTTTCACCTGGCTGCACCTTGAGGACAAGGAAGACTATTCATCTCTGCAGGACAAGTGCACTACAGTATTTGCAGTGTTCTTCCTGGCTTTCTGCCAGATTCCCACCGAGGCTACACATGCCCTCTAGGATAAAGCAGGATATTCCTAAGGAAGAACTGGTTAATTATATTATAAAGGTTTCAAATGTCATTTCCAAGAACAATAAAGATTGCCTGAAGGACTGCCGACCTGTGCAAAATCCTGTCATATGATACATATCCTAATTCCAGTGCTTGCATTGGGTCTTTGTTAAAAATAAATCATGCATCCAGCTGATAATGTACTTCTTGGTTCAGTGACATCTACACACTAGTGGTCAGGCTTTAAAATCAGCAAAGAGCAAAGAGCTGTTATCTATAAAACAGGACTGAGCAGTAGATAAGGGCTTTCTTTTTTAGGTTTTGTTTTACTACACATCTGTGTAACAATAAAATTGAAGACAATCAGGCTATTAAGAAGGGAATTTTTAAGGCAATTTTTTTGTTAGTGTATCAAAACACCACAAAAAAAAAAAAAAAAAAAAAAAAAAGAAAAAAGAAAAAAAAGCAGAAATCCAAGAAGTGTGACAGCAGTCTGGTTTCTTTAGGTGCATTGGCACATGTCTGTAATTTCTAGGTACAGCCAATCCATTATAATTGGGGTTTTGGGGGTTTTTGGGGATTTTCATGAGTTTTTTTTCCCCTCATGTACTGGCTCTTAATTTGGCTCTGATTTCTCCATTCCTCACTCTCTTACTCTTTCATCTTCCCATCAGTCAACTTTTACAGTTATTCTAAATTCTGTGTCAGTAATATTCATTTGAAAATTTTGTCAGAAAGTAGCAACAGAATAAGCAATTGATCTGTTTATTACTTTTAACAAAATAATGACAGAAAACCCTCCTGCACTTTGGTCCATGCAAACCAGAAGCCAGCACTGCCCACAGGGGTTTTTTTTGAGTTAGGTAATCCCGGGCAACCATGCCATGAGTAAAGAAAAACAGGAAAAGCAGAAAATGTGAGGGTCTGGATCAAGTGTGGACAAATCACTAGTTCCATCTGCTAAGAAATGATGTTCAGCACAGTTTGCTGCTGTTGAGCATTATCCAGGGGCATAAGACCTGCCAAAGGAAGTGAGAGGGAGGAATATTTTAATGGAAAACTTTCTGAAAAGAAGATTGAAAGCAAAGGGTCACTGAGTTGATTCTTTGAAAGAGATAGTTACAGGAAAAGGACAGAAAAACATGAAATTGAGCAATCAGACAGGCATGGAGAACCAGGGAAGCTTTTTCAGATGGAGGCTGCAAGTGAGATTTTGCAAGGAAGACTGGTAGGGAAGGATTATTTAGTTACATGAATAAGAGGAAAACAGTTTCAGAAAAATTGACAGTGTGGTTTCTGAAGAAGACAAACATATTTACTTTAATGTGGAACTCAGGGAGTTAATGAAAAGTGTATATTTGGTGTGGTATTTAGAGGATTTATGGGATATATATATATATAGATATTCAGGAAGACTGCAACAGAAACAATACAAAGATTTAGAAATAAGAGCATTTAAATTATGAGCCAGCAATGTGTCACTGTAGAAAGAAGGCCAATATTATCTTGTGCTGTATTAGGCAGAGCATTGTCCACAGTTTAAGAGAGCTGATCCTTCCACTCTGCTCCAGCCTTGGATACTCAAAACCTCATGGACACCATCCTGAGCAACCTGCTCTCACAGACTCGTCTTTGGGCAGAAATCTGGACCAGATGATCTTCACAGGTGCCTTCCTGCCTCAGCTGGACTGTGATCCTGAATAGGAAGGAGGCAGAAAATACAGCATTTGGTACAACAGTCAATAAATATTTCCCTGCAAATGTTTGCTGCTACTGCAGCATAAAAGAGTCTTGATGTGTGACTACAATACAATGAGATACACAAATATGTGTGACAGTAAGCACAATGACACAACAGACAAAAGCTGGATAGAAAACCAGACAAAGAGGTAGCAGAATGACCACAAAGGAAGAAAATGGAAAGTAAAGGTAAAACAAGTTTTTTTCCTCAAAGCAACATTTGGTATCTGAGAATTTGGGTTGTATTGGCAACACTGCCAAAATCCTCTGTTTCCTAAATGAGATCTATAAATATTACATGACTAATTTTCTCAACTGGTAAAATCACTTAATAGCAAGCATGGGTTTCCATTATACTTCCAGGGAAACAAGACAATCTCTTGGACTTGATTACACAAAAGGTGAAAAAATTCAAGTGATTTCAGTAACCACTAAGCAAAACACCAAAGACTGTGGCCACAGGCCAAATAATTGCATTTCCGTACCGAAAGGTATGAATGCTGGCATCAAGAATCCCAAAAGAGCAGAGAAGTTTCTGAGAACCAGTAAGAGGCAGGAAACTTCTAGATCAGGACAATGTGGATTACTCCTAAATCAGAATTAAGGAATGTTTGCATCTTTCTGGGCATTACAGAAATGTTGAAAAAATGTGAAACTGTAATTTCGAAATTGGTTATTTCCTTTTTTCTTTTTCATTGTATTGTTTATCTTTTATTTCGTCTTAGGGAGTTGGCATCTTTAATGATTTGGTAAAGCTACAGGTAAAGGGAAGTATGAGATAAATCATCAGAAATTAGAGATGTTTGGGATTTGTGTGACTTCTTCTTCTTTTTTTTTTTTAACCTCACTCTACATCAAGCTGCACAAACATCATTATTTACAACACAGAAATTGTAGCCTAAGAATTATAGTGACCTATCAGATATCTGTATTGTCATCAAACTCAAGAGCCATTCGTGCTAAGTCAGACAGGGCAAAGTAAAATAATAGAAGAGGTCCATAAAATAATTATACATACCAGATACCATGATAAGGAGCACTTACAGAGCATAATTCACATTTTGCTATGGATTTACTATTACCAGTAAATGGGAAATATTTCACAATATCCTTGACTCACCCATGTGTGATACATGATGCAATCAATTCCCATGGAAATTTGTATCTAGCCTTTCACTAGAACAGTACTTTGAACTGTTATTCTGATTATTATGCGTTGGCAAAATTCAGGATTAAGGCTGCTTGCTGTCAAAGCAGGCTGCTTAGCACCCACAGACTGGAGAGGAAAAAAGGGCAAATTACTGACTATCCTGAAGGGTTGGGCTTTTTATTTTACTGAAGTGTTTGAATCACTGAAGTCATTCTAAAGAGAAGACTGGACTCTGGATACCACATCTGCACATCTCCCCAGTTACATCCCACAGCTTCTCTGCAGACCCAGCTGTACCTTCAGTGGGAAGCACAAGCTAAAGCTGCTTGGTCACTGCCTTGCTGCCTTCCAGTTGTGGTTAAGGAGAGGACAGAGGAGGCAATTTTAGCCATTCAGTTGTTGGCTTTGCTGCCAAGCAAGGTGAGCTCTGGGATGAACTGAGCAGGTCTGAGCAGCTCTGCACAGCAATGGGTGGATACTTCATGAACTCTGCGGGTTCTTGGAGCAGCCCAGGGAAAAGGACAAACCACCTTGACTCACAGCCCTGGCAGCTGTGGAGGGCAGGGGAGGGGAGGAGAGGAGAAACAAACACCTTTTGCTGTTTTAAGTGTTTAATTCAATTACTTATGATTAGGACATACCTCTTACATGGTGGAATGTTTCTCAGTGCAATAAACATCAACCTGACATGAGGAACAGTGGAACTTTGTGGAGCAGGAGAGAAGGAGCTTTGTCCTGTCCTTTAAAAAATATATTCTTATGAAACCACTTGAGAATTGAGAACTTGTTTTACCCGAAGACTGGAAAGAATCATCCTTTTACTTTTCGTTTTCTTTTTTTTTATTCCCTAATTCTCTAGCCCTCAGGCCCAAAACCACAGAATATTATTGGACAGGCCTGCTACAGGTGACATTGTGCATGTTTAAAGGCACAAAGGTCAGAAGGAGCATTTGAGCCTGTTAAGATTTGAATTAAGAGATAAGACTTAATTTATAAGATTTGGTAAGAAATGGACACTCCACCTTTGAACTGCTTCTATGGCAGAACACAGCCCAGTTCCTCGTTCTTTGTCTTCTGAGGTAAATTAACTGAGCATTGCTCGTGAAAGTGCAGAATGAACTTTTCACAGCCGGTGAAATTCCCTAGAAACAAGACAGCCTGGGAACTTGAACCAACAACTGAGGGGCAGAGCAACTGTGGGAAAAGTTGTGAGCAGCCACTCACCTGCTGCTCTATGTGTGGAAAGGCCACACCACATTCAAGGAAAGCATCTTCTCACCTTTCTTGCACAACAGCCTCTTCCGTAGTGAGTGATTGTGTATCAGATTCCCTTGGGAGGCTGATTGTTTAAAGTTTACCTGATGAGGGCTTTCCACACAGCAAAAAGATAGTGTGCCATTCTTAAATCCTCCCTCTCCTGCCCACAAAGCTCCCAGGAGAAATGTGCTTTGTTAGCTGGGACCACTTGTTTTACATACACCATCTCAGCTGTCAAAATTACAAAGAAGTTAAACCTTCTGCTGCTGTGTATAAGGAAAACAGCATTTCAGCCACGGAAGAGCTCTGTGGTTTATATCAGGCTTCTAATTATTACAAAATTTTAAAGAGGAAGAGGCAAAAAGAAAATAGGAATCAGTCTTTTTGGAGAAGATTATGGAAAAAAAAAACCCTTTTCTTTGGATGTTGTGTCATCTGATAACTTAAGGCATAGTTTAACTGAATGTCTAGGCAAAAAACAGATGGTGTTTTCAACCTCAGAAGAGGGTGGTGGGTGGACTTTCTAAGTTTGCTCCCAACCTAAATTATTTTATGAAAATAATTGAAGTACTGGAGTATTAGAAAAGCCACTTACTACTTTATGCTATTTGACGTATAATGATATTTTAATGTAATATCTGGAATTATTACATTATACAAAACTTTATCTCTGTTTTTATTACATATATATATATAAAGACATTTATTCAATCATGTATTATATCTATACCTATGTATATATCTATATGTGCATTAACTGTAATTATTTAGTGTACATACCATTTATTTTCAAAGTTCACATCATGCATTTATTGTGAATAAATAGAAATGTATTTCCCTATGTTTCATAAGCCTCCAAGATTTCTAATGCCTTCAGTTCTCTTTTGTTTTAGCAGACTTGCAGGCTCCATCATCTGAGAAGTCTGTAGAAAATACAGCATGGATGTAGGTCTTTTCTGTTCACTCACTATTTTCACGTTGATTATAAAAGTACAGCAAAAAAAAAGAAAGTAAGCAAAGATAACAGAAAGAAACTAATGTTTATGTTAAAATTTTAATCTTGTTTCTTTCTTAAGTAAGCAGTGCTAAAGCAAAGCAAACACACATCAAGCCCATTTTAGGGCATCCACAGGAGACAGGCACATCTCCTTGCCTTCTTAAATTCACTGCAAAAGCTTCCTTTGACTGCAGGGGGAGCAAGAATTTTCCTAAAGTCTTTTTGAAGCATTTAGCTGTGGTGCACTCACTGTGCAGCGGCTGGCTCGTTAGCTAGATAATTATTTCTCCATAGAACAGAAAGAATGAACTACATACATAGCATATGAAACACTGAGCAGGGTGTTGCCTCAGGCTGACTTTCTGTAGGAACAAATGTATAAAAGAGGCTAAAGTTTGTAATTTAATTTCTTTTGTATTATTATACCAAAAATAAAATTTCATACAGAATGAACAGCTAGATATAAATTTATCTTGGAATAACAGGAAACTTATGTTGTTACAAAGGTAATTTTTCTACTTCTGCAATAAATAGATGAATTTTACCAGTGCTACACTGACATTCTTTACCTGAATGTGCAGCCTTATGATTTTATCTATGCCCCTATTATATTTTGTCCTCATATCCTCAGTAAGGAGTATATATGGACAATCATTCCTTTGTATTCATTAGAATCTTATTAAACTGCATGGAAGAATCAATGCAGCTTCTAGAAGTTAATGTACTCACAGGGATGACTCAGAAATAAGGCAGCTGGAACAGTTTCCACCCCAGCTCTAGCTCTGCCCCTAAGAAGCTTCTGTCCCTGCAGAAGAGCACTCTAACCTGGAAAGAACCAAATGCTATGAGTAAGCTCTTCTGATAATGGGCCAAGAGCATTACTGCAATTAGAAGCTGATAACAAGGAGCTGCAATACGAAGATTGACACACATTCTGTTAACAAACCACCGAGAGGTAGATTGAAATGTCAAAGGCCCTGTGCCGCAGTTATCAGGAACTCACCTCAGGAAACCTGGGATGGAAACTTGTCGCAATACGACACGAAAAGACGACACGGACACTGCTGCTCTCCAGCTGAACAAAAAAGAGGGACTTTTATTTTCTGACTCTAACATTTATATTTTCCAAAAGTGACAGTGGATTGGAGGGTGACAGTGCCACCTCTCCAATGACACTGGACAGACCAAGAGTCCATCAATTCTCTCCTCCTCCATGAAAGAATGCAAACATAAGTTATTTACAGAATTGCGTGTAAAAAAGTTTGTTACAAAAAATGCAAACATCAGAAGGCTTAGCAAAGTCTTAAAAAACCAGGGTGACAGAAACTATGTTTTTAGGTACATTAAAGAAAAAACTGGCACCTGCTATTGGGAAACCATGCAGACAATGTATAAATTCAACATAATTTGACCATGTATAGAACTCCACAATGACCTATTGAAATATCCATAAGTGACGGCAAAGGTGGAGCCATCTGCAAATATAAGCCTGTAAGAAATACCTCCTGCTGCACAAGTGTGTGCTTTGGAGTCCAGAATGCAAACCTGACCACTCAGCTTGCCTGCAATACTCCCACTGAAGTGTTACCTTAGGGTCATCCCAGGGAAAGACACCTTATCTTCACCTCTGCTCCAGCATCCTGCCCAGCAGGTTTGGCTGCAAACCAGCTGGGTCTGACAGAGGCAGGTGTTAAGCCCAGCATTACCCCGGGTTTGCAGGACTGACACAGGCCTGGTGTCTGTGCTGGATCAGGACAGTATGGTCAGCAGTACATCCTCACCTTCCAGGACTGGAGCAAGAAGAGCTGAACTGCTCACTGTTTCAGAAAAGCATCTTCTTTTTGTGCATCATGCTCCTCCACCAGTGCACCAGGAAAGTGCATTCTTAGATCAGCTTTCCTAAATATTGTTTAAAGTATGTGGTCTCAGCCGATGCTCAGAAAGCAAACAATAAATCGTCAAAATGTCAAATTCAGTCTTCGAAGATCAGTCCACATATCCACTTTCTCTTTGGGTGACAGGGCTTTTGCCTTAATGATACCTACCAGATATGTCACGGTTTGCTCATACTTTCCCCAGGATACTTTTGAGTTTAGCTCACAAACTCAGTTATCCTCCACCACTAAAGAGCCTTTTTCTCTTGGGCAGGTTCATTGATAGCTTGGTTATCTTCCTCTCTGTGCTTTGCTGGGAGTTTATTTTAGTGGATTACATCTGAGAGTTTCTTCTCTAGAGTATGGCTGTTACTTTCTTTCTCCAAGCACAGCTTTCAGGTTCTGCTTTGGCAACCACGTAAAGAAATATACACAATATCTCTCAGATTCTTTTCAAAGGCAGTTCAATTCTCAATAAGACACAGCAAGGAATCTTTTATGAAGCTCAGCAAGGCTGGTGTTCATTTCAGTATTCTTGATGAGGTGTATTTTCCAGCTGTCATGGGTTAGGAATACTATTCCTCAATTTAGTATTCCCACTGTAAAGAAAACCACAAGACACTCCCCTCCCCTACTCCAGCAAGAGAGACAAAAGGCAGAGATTACAGGTTAAGATTTACTGGGAACAGCAATGAGATAAGAAAATGAACGATAACAAAAGCATAGAGAAAGAGGGTGATTTACATACAACAAGATGCTCACTGATATTCCAGGAGATCCATCTCCTCTATACTCTCCCACTAGGTAAAGCTATAGGCAGCAGTGAGATGTCCCCTAGGTTTTCTCTTCCCAGGGCCAAGCAAACACTCAGCAGCTGTCTGTACATTACCTGTGAGTCCCCCAGAACTCCACCTGCAGGTAACTAACACCATTTTGCCTTCTGGTATAAGTGGAGCATAAAGAATCTCCAGAAGACCTCAGTGTAGCTGAGCTCTCTCGTCAGCTATATGAGAGATACACTTGTTTTGTGATGTAAAATTGAAAAGATCAATGTACTAAAGTTATTCTCAAAAACAGACAGTGCAGTCTAGTCTTCATGACAATAATGCAGCCATTAACATCTCCAGAATTTCCTCATAGATGGCTTACATTTGATTTGATGATATGGAGGCTGAAGGTCTGTCAGCAGCTGAGGCAATCCAAGAGGTTGCAGCTGCTGAATATTTCATGCTGTCCCCAGTCTCCTCCACATCATCTCCGACTTATTCTTAACCTTTCCCATGCTCCTTGCTGTGGTAAGCTCTGCTTTTCCACCAGCTCTGGCACTCATTACAGCAAGTGAGTCAATTCAGCTTCTTGGCAGAGAACAAGCCACTTTTATTTTGTCTGGGTATGTTTTCTGCCATATTAATGAGCTCAGAGGACTCAAGAAAGGATCCAGTGAAAACCAGACCCCTTGCACAACAAGCAGAAACTGCATGGCCAGGATCAGGATGGTAGTGGTAAAAACATCATCCTTTAGAATCTGTGTGAGGCTCGATCTCCTTACCCTCTGGAATCCTGCCTCTGCCAGTTATTACCAGCTTCTTCAGTCCTGACCTCTCTGAGGGCAACAGGAATGCAGTTACTGATTCCTGAGAAAGGCAGTGGCCAAGGAAAGCAATGCCTTTGGACCTCGGAGAAAGCTGTGCTTTACCTCTGCTCTGCTAAGCACTTCCTACGTGACCATTGGCCTGCAATTTAGCTGCTCTAGGCCCACCTCCATATCTGTAAAACGATGCCACAGGCATCACATTTTCACAAGAGGTTTCATACAGAAAATACATAAAAACCCTTTGATGTTCATAGACAAATGTACAGTTCCTGAGGGCATCTCATTAGCTAGAGTAGATGACTAGATTGCTTTATAATAATTGGTACTGAATTCTCAATTCCTATCTGAGGGTGTTGCACAGTAATTCAGTGTGCCATCACCAAACTGAAACAGAAAACCAAAACGACTGGTTATATTTTATTTACTAAGTATGTATTTTCCTTAGCAGAATATATATTTGACAGTATACTTTAATAAAAACTGTCCTTCTGTACTCCCAATAGAGATATGGCATCTCCCACCTGAAACTTTATATTTTATTTCTTTGCTTTAGTTCTTCTGCATGATGCAAGAGCTCAGGTTTGTGCAGGATTAACAGAATTTAAACCCATTGTAGCACCAGTCTCAGGGTCTTCATGTAGTTCCACTGCTGCTTCTTGGTTTTAATATCTTCACCACGTATGAAAACCAGAGTCTGGAGTGTATACCAGTAAATTTTCAACTTCCAACTAGGATGTAGAGGCAAAACTATCAAATATCAGTATTTAGAGCAATATACAATCCTATTATTGTAAGCAGCAATTTCACAAAAGCCTATTTTTGGAAATATCCACTGTGCAGTGCAAAAAAAAAAAAAAAAAAGATGTGAAAAGATGTCCTTTATGACCAGCAGTTGCCTTGCCTCTGCTAACTTAAGGCTAAAGTACAGAACGAGCCTATGAGAATTGGCCCTATCATCATCTTATGGAGCACTAATTAGATTAGCTCATTTGATTAAAAAAAAAACCTTAGCAAAATACAGTTGTTATGAAAGCAGTAGAAAGCTAACTCATATTTAACGTGTCCTTTCAATGCAGTGTATAGTTTCAGGAGCAAATTTTGCAGTGAGTTGCCATAATTTTTTATGGAAGCTAGAAGACCAGGTGTCTCAGTTAAGGATTTTGAAGCATGGAGTAGCTACTATACCACTAATGAGTATTTAATTCTCTGAATCATTCATTTTCATTCCCAAAATCACTTATTTTTATCTATACAAAATTCTTGTAGGGTGCTTTTTCTGATTTCCCCATTTTGATTTGAATAATAGGGCTTTGAGCAACCTGGTCTAGTGAAACGTGTCCCTGGTCATTGGCAGGGGAATTATAACTAGATGATCTTTGACATCCCTTCCAACCTAAGCCATTGTGTGATTCCATGACTCTTGTAAAGACTTACTGGCTTAATAACTGCTTTTCAAAGGACTCAGCTGTCTTCAAAACGTGAATTTATTTTTATTATTTATTTATTTTATTGTCCACCAGAATGACAGCAACTACAACAATGATTACTGGGGGTTTGAACACTGTGAGAGTGATTCTAAATATAAAATGTCATTCAGGGAAAACTATTGTCTAATACCAGGTCAGAAGTAAAACACATCCTGTGAAACATTCATTGCATCACTGCAGTCATGGCTTCACAATAAAATGGTTCTTGCCAAATGGTGACAGGGTACTGTTTGGCATGTGCCAAAATAAACGTAGGAGACAGAACACAGAATGGTTTGCACAGGTCTGCAATCCTGCCCTCCTCGGGATCTCCAGAAGGTTTCCAGCACGCAAAGGGTGCTGCAGATGACCTATGGAAATGCGAGGGCACTGGCAGCCAAGGTCACAATCTGTTTGTGCTGGCTCCCTGCGCCAGAGCAACGGAGTTTATCCACTTGTGCAGGCACAGGCAGCCTCGCACATACCACTCATCTTCCCAGTAGGCAAAAGGGTGCAAGGGGCAGCGTGACTCGCCACCCTGGTGCCCTGGACGCTTTACAACTCCACCTGTTCCAGCCTAGCTCCAAATACGTGCCTTCTGCCCCTCCCGGGGCAGCCCAAGCATCCCACATCTGTAAGGAAGTGCAGGATTTGACGGCCGAGCCCTCTCTGTCACTAAGAGGCAGAAGGGAAAGACATGGACGTCTGGCATCCACTCTTTAATTCACACTGTATCACATGCTTGGAGGAGCCTGACACAGTCACATTTTGTCCTTAGCGCGAGGTCAGGAAAGAAGAATCCGCCAAGAAGAGCAGAATGTAATTGCCAACTTAACTCTGCTGAGATTAAAGACAAAAATCAAACTGAAACTAAAAAAGCCCAAACCAAAAGCAAACAATTTGGTTTATGTCCCGTTGAAACTAGTTCTTTAGGAACTAAATTATGTTGGCTCTGAAAAATGCACCGCAAATATTTATGTGCTTAATTAATGTCTTCCAATGTGTCCACTACCTTAAAATATATTCTAAAAAAAGCAGTGGGGCTGTATTCAAAAATAGAAAAACCTTCCATTTGAGTTCAGTTTACAGAACAAGAGGTCAAAAAGCTGCATGTGGAAAAAGAGCAGCATTTACCGGAATCTGCATTGTGTGGGCAGTTGACAATAATCAGCAACTTTATGTTATATTTTGAGGAACTGAATTCAACTTTCTTATAATTAAGTCCTCCAAAATCAATGAGAACCTCCATTATTTCTACCAGGTTAGAAATTGTTATAGCAAGTATATCTAAATTCCAAAATCTCTCCTTCTGTCAGGAATAATATATACAAGGCTCTCAACTAGCACTTGAGCTTTATTTTCTTTTTTTTTTCATTTTGCAAGTTCTTCAGCAGGAGAACAGAACAGCAAACAACTTGATCTGCATTGTGCAGACTTGCCTCAGTGAGATCTGAGCCAGAAGCAGAAGAAATCAGTGCACACGGATATCCACACTCCTTCCTTTAAAGGAGGCTAATTCCTTTAGGAGTGTCTCAGCTGAGCCTCTGGCCTCACACCATAAAGGTACGGCCAGAGCTCCACCCTTCCTTCCCCTGCAGGCTTCCCTGGGATCGCACCCTCCAGCCCTACTCTGCAAATAGCATTGCATAATAAATACTACAAGGAAAAAATGTTCCAGTCAAACAGTGAATAGGAATGTGAAGGAAGTGAGAGCACGCTGCTGAATGAGCTAGGGAGAAGAAACTATTGTCCCTGAGTCAAAATGTTGTGGTTTTGGACTAAATTATTTCCCCCTTCTGCCTGTTGCATGTCTGTTGAGGGTTAAGGAAATATCACAGGTTATTGCTGTCACCCCTCCTGTTCCTGGTCTGTAAACATTCACAGGCACTGCTGAAGAACACCTAAGGAAATGGCACCTGCCAGAGAATTTCTGTAACTCAGTAATCCTTAACAGTACAGTGGTATTTCATGTTTTGCATAAACGTCTGTCATGATATTGCTTCCTCCCTTCTTGGAGCTACAGAGACCTCAACCTTTGCTGAAAATCGTCACATCCTATCTCAAGCTAAAATACACTCAGAACGCAATACTGCAGCTTTAAAAAGAGGAAAAAGAAACAACACAAACCCCACACTTTTCCTGGCAATTAAACCAATTAATTCAGATTTAACTAAGATCCCATGGGATTAATTCCTTGAATTCATAATCCACATGGAGAAGCTGTAGCCTTGGATAAGTTTTCCTGAATTATGAACTGCAGTTCTTGGCAGTGGCTTTAGAATAGAAGCTCCCTGTGAGAAGTGGGGGAAGTACATGGGGGATCTCTGGCAAAGCCAGGAGGGATCATTATG
Organism: Motacilla alba alba; assembly: GCF_015832195.1. NCBI lineage: Eukaryota > Metazoa > Chordata > Aves > Passeriformes > Motacillidae > Motacilla > Motacilla alba. Next base: position 113,604,786 of record NC_052016.1, read on the forward strand.
ACCTTCTAGGACAAACCCTGTGGATCTTTCTCTAAGGGTTGCAGCATCCTCTTGAGCAAGATGATCTCTAAGCTATAGCTAGGTTCCAAGAAAAAAAAAAACAAAACAAAAAACGGTCTTGGCGATAAGATTTGAGAATAATAGAAAATCTTTGATAATATTTGGCAAGTGGCCCACGTGCTACTTTACTGTCAGTCTTGAAAATGTGGATGTGAATCTCACCACAAGACTGCATTTGTCTCATTTCAGACGTTGTGGATAAGGGCCGCAATGAAATCGCCTGCTATTACACATGAGCAGTAAGTGCTGTTCACGCCCCATCCAAGGCTCCTCCATGCCAGCTGAAGCAATAACAAACAAAAAAAAAAAATTAAGAGCTGGGTAAGAGATCTCACAAAGCTTTCCCAAGCGGCAGCAATCCAATTTTGCTTATCACCGAGCAATTGCAGCAAAATACCCCAAGTTTGGACAACTACTAGTAACGTGAATTAATGGCAAAGGCAAATCTTTTTAATGGTGTCTGTGGGGCCGGTTTACTGGCACCGCGGGTCACTGGTAACTTTTCAGGCCCTTCAGTCTGCATTGCTGGCTTTTGCAATTCCGTCCCGGCTCTTACAACATCAGCGGTTCTTCTGGAACCACAAGTTACTAATAACCAGTAAGGAAGGAGGACCGAGATTCCATTTTTTTTTTAAGCCAATGAATATCTCTGCATGATGCAGGGTGAAGCTTTAAAAGATAAAAGAAGCCGCTTCGGCGGCGTTTCATAAACACGTAGAACATATCTCGATCATCCATGAGCCTCGCACAGCTCCTCGGCAGCATTCGCTCTGAACAAAAGATTCCCAGGGCTACCCAGGCTCGGCACCTGCCCAGCGGGGTCCCGCCTCAGACAGCGCGGGGTTCCTTTTCCCTCTCCCCGACAACGAGCGAGACACGTTTCGCTCCGAAGAACGCCGCCTCAAGGCACGAGTGACCCGCGAAGGGTTCCCGCTGCCCTCAGCAGCCCGGGGCTCTCCGGCGGCCGCTGCCCTCGGCAGCCCCGCGGCTCCCCCGCCGCCGCTGCCCTCGGCAGCCCCGGGGGCTCTCCCGCCGCCCCTCCCGCCGCTGCCCTCGGCAGCCCCGCGGCTCCCCCGCCGCCGCTGCCCTCGGCAGCCCGGGGCTCCCCCGCCGCCGCTGCCCCCGGCAGCCCGGGGCTCCCCCGCCGCCGCTGCCCTCGGCAGCCCCGGGGGCTCTCCCGCCGCCCCTCCCGCCGCTGCCCTCGGCAGCCCCGGGGGCTCTCCCGCCGCCGCTGCCCTCGGCAGCCCGGGGTTCTCCCGCCGCCGCTGCCCTCGGCAGCCCGGGGCTCCCCCGCCGCGGCTGCCCTCGGCAGCCCCGGGGCTCTCCCGCCGCCCCTCCCGCCGCTGCCCTCGGCAGCCCGGGGCTCTCCCGCCGCCCCTCCCGCCGCTGCCCGCCCGCCCGCGCGCGCCGCCTCAGGGGCCCTGGGGCGGGGCAACGCGGGGGGCGTGCCGCGCGCCTCTCGTCACGTGACGCGCCCCTCTCGCGCCCCTCCGCCAGCCGGGCCCCGCCCCCGGCTCTCCGCCCCCGCCGCGCCCCGGGCGCTGATTGGCTGCGGGCTGACAACGCGCGAGGCAGCGCCCCCCGCCCCGCCCCCCCCCGCGCCGGCTTCACCCCGGCAGCCACGCGCCGCCGGCCGCGAGCTGCCCGCGCGGCGCCGGCGCGGCCGTTACGGGAGCGCGGCGGGCGCTGAGGGGGCCCCATGGCCGCGCCGCTGGGGCCGCTGGTGGGAGCCATCGATCAGGGCACCAGCTCCACCCGCTTCCTGGTGAGCACAGCGCGGCGGTCGGGGCGGCACCGGGGGCAGGCGGCGCCCCCGCGGCCTGAAGGGAGCCGCGCCTTCGCTCCCCTCCGTCCCGGCGGGGGCCTCGGCCGTGCCCTTGGGGAAGGGCAGGGGAGCGGGCCCGCGGGGCCGGGCTGCGCTGCCCGGCTGCAGCCTCCTGTCTCCCGGAGAAGCGGCGCCGCTCGGCCCGGGGCTGCCGCATCCGCCGCTGCCCGTCCGTCGCGTTCCCGCCGCGGCGCGGGGGCAGCGCCCGTCCCGCGGGGAGCGGCCCCGGGGCGAGCCCGACACCGGCGGCTCTCGCCGCTGCTCCCGGGGACTGCGGGATCCCGCTGCTCCGAGCGGGCTGCGTTTGCAATCTGTCAGGCTTTCAGTCTGTCGGGTATCTCGCCCCGAACGGAATCCGATGGACAAGGTCCAGAGGCGCTGGGGAAATAGATCCGTGCGAGTTCGGTGACTGTGATTAGCCGCTGTTGAAGCAATGCGGTGACTCCGCGGTGTTCCCCGCTAAAACCTGCCCGGGGCCTGCCGGAGTGACTGCTGCAGCTCCAGCCCTAATGTCAGTGCATCTTGTGCACTGTAGGTATTCAGGTGGCTGAACCTGCACGCCTTGTGAAACACTGATTTGTTTAAACACTAGAGGAAGATAAGAAGGGTAGGACAATTAATATATTAATCGTGTATTTGACCCTCTAGTTGAAGGATCTAGGTATTTCTATATTATGCAATAGGCTGTAATTAATGTTGTTATGTGTGAAACTCACTATAGATACTTCTGGCTTGCAAATCTCTACAAATGTACTGTCCCCTAGTCAGTTAAGTCACGGTAGTTTGACTTAATTAAAGCTCTGTGACAATTTCCTCCACGGAAGTGAAATAGAGATATTTACGAGATGTAAAACGTTGTCAGATGTGCAAAGCATGAATTGGGAAGATGAATGTTTTGGGTTTTGGTTTGCCCTTGCTGCTTTCTGTTTTCCTTTTTTTAATGCTTAATGCTTTCCCCATGTGGAAGTGAAATGTTCCTTCATGAAGCAGGAGACTAGAATATCTTCTTGACCTATGTTACCATTATTACTCAATATCACGACCTTCATGTGATTATCAAATGAGAAAACACAGTTCTGGGGGTGGAGAGAAACTCCAAACTGACAAATGACACCGGTGGGCTGTCTTGGATGTCTGTCAGGAGTCCTTTTTGGGAACAAACTTGAAGAAGGTCCCTGCAAATGCGTTAAGATAAATTCTATCTACTTTTATATAAATGCCAAGTTTAACTTTTTTTCTTATCCTAAAAGGATAGCACTAACAGAAGTAAAATTTAAGCTTTTTTTGCAAGTGTTTTTACAAGTTCCTCTTAGGAGGAATTTCTTACACTGCACACATTCATCAATGGCTTTTATGCAGTTGGGGAGATTTTGCTTGCCTACAAGAGGATTCATGCTTCAATTTTTTCAAGAAGTATATTGTGTCTGCCACTTTTAAATTCTTGTATCCATTTCAGTGTCTCTCAATTCATGTCAACATACAGCATTTTCTTAAACTTGGCAGTGTGATCATGTCATTATGATAATAAAGTTACATGGGCTTGAGCAAATAAGGTTCATGATCATTGAGTTAAATCAGAGCACAGGGGAGAGGGAGAGAAGTGGGTAAAATGTGCAGAGATCTGCTACAACTCATCTCAGTCATTCAGATGACACCACCTATATCTGGAGAATTCTCTGCTGGAAAGGGATTGCTGCGGTTGGAACAGAGATTTTGTCTTGAAATATTTTAATTCAGGATATTTTGTTGTCTGTGTCTAAATTATTTCCTTGGCTCTGTTGGTCTTTTGCTTTTAGTTGTTTTTGTTACATTTCTTGGTGATGTCTCTACTTTTTTTTTTAAATGTAGTGTTTCCAACAGTTTTTGTCTTCACCAAGTCACAAGTCAAAATCAGCCTGCTGCTTACTTTGCACTTGTGCATTCAGTAGTTCAGTGCAACTGTTATCTGACTTTTTAAGTGGAAAACATATGATTTTGAGCAGGTTAACGAGTTCTCCTGGGTGAAAACCTGTCTGGTCCAAAGAGTAGTGTCAGCAGTCCAGAGGGTAAACTTGCAATTACAGGTGGCAGATTAACCAGTGGTGTCCATAACAGTCAGCAGCGAGGGCTGACACCCCACAGTATTTTCATGGACAGCCATGGGGATGGGTTGGGATCTTCTCTCACATGGGGATGACCAGTTGACTGAAATTCCAGTCAGAGAAGGGGCCCGCCAGAATATTCATACAGTTAAAGTTTAGCACTCAAGACAGAATGCTGAGAAGCTGCTTAGTGAAAAAAGACACGCTCCTGCTGGACATCAAGTTTGGTATATGTGAGCAATGCAACCTTGTGGTGGTGCACATTAAGAAAAGTTCAGAAAGTGATTGTTGCCATCTGTGTAGCGCTTAGGAAGCAGCATCTGCAGCAGTGGGTAAGATGTTGGACCCTGCAGAGGATGAGAGTTGGAAGAACTGAATTTAATCCAGCCAGAGGAATCGCTGTGCTGCAGCACAAGGCCATGCAAGGAGGGTTGGGAGATCTGGGGCTCTTTCTTCACAAGAGAGGCTTAAGGGTGTCCTCAGCTATCTGAACACAGTTTGGGGAGAACACAGAACCAGCCTTTTCCCAGACATGCACAGGAGAAGACAGTGGGCAGTGAACATGAGCTGCAGCAAGTGGATCATTCAATAGATGTAAAGAAACAATGTTTCACTATAAGGGTTCTGGATCAGGGGCTGAGAAGGTGTGTGAAATTTCCATTTTTTGCAGATACTCAGTGCCTGACTGAAAAAGGCCTTGAACAGCCTGGTTTTAAATTCAGGCTTACCTGAGCAGTGAGTTAGGCTAGGCGGCCTCCTGAGATTCAGAGTAAATTATCCTATGTGCAGACACAAGTTCTGTTGCTCCTGCTTGTGAATGAGGAGGCTTTATGAGCATAGAGGCTAAAGAAGCACCAGAACCCAGGTGCATTTCTGTTACTGTCACTCCTTTAGCCTTGCCTCTCGCACAGCACACATACAGTGGCAGTTTTATGCTGTAGCTTTATCCTCCACAAACCCTATTTTGGATCTTTACCTTTATTAACTACTTGTACGAAATGAACTGCAATTATTTTTGAGATTGTAACTTTTCTGTTAAGTTGGGTTGAACCAGGGAGAGCACAGTGCTCACGAGACAATTGTTTAGGGCTCATTTTATTAAAAATGTCAAGCAGGAACATAAATTGGATAGGCTAAATAAGTGTACCCAGATGACTGGATTCTGGCCATGATGTTTCATTGAATATTTTCATCAAATACTTCTATCTTTTGTGTTCCAACTTGTATTATTCAAGAATCATAAAAATACACTATAACTTCTTTTGTGAAAAGTCTTAGGATCAGGAGCTAATGGCCAGCTGAACCATTGTTTGATCTCTTGAAAGGCATTTGCTGGATAGTGTTTCTGTCATTTCATCCAGGAACAGCAAGAATTGAAAGACACAGTGAAGTGTGTACACAGTACTTTAAGTTATACGTTTGTCAGTCAGACACAGAACATTTTTTTTCCACCTCTGTGAAATATTTATTTTTTTCCTTTACTTTGTCTCCAGAAGAAACAATCAAATAAAGCTATATCACACTGCAAGCATTCTTTTTAATAAACAAAAATTGATTTTAGGTAAGGAAGACATTCTTACCCATTGAGCTTTCCTTCAGAGGGGAATTAATTTTACCCCTCTTCTGAAGTAACATGACCTTTTGGGAAAAACTTGATTGTATAACTAGCAAGAAGGGTTAAAAATACTGTAAATGCAGTTTCCCCCCTAGCTCTTATCACTTAAAATACAGTGTACTTTTAAATCCCATAATTGTAAGCACCTCCTAGATGGTGAGGGAGATCTGTTCATCACAAGCCTTCCAAGAAAGGTAATTTCTAGGAGAATTGTTAAACTTGCAGTTATTCATAAATTCTGACTGTGCTACTCCTAGTTAAATACTAGAGAGGGAGTTATTGTTTGCCTCTTATCCTTGCCCCAGCTGGGTTGATTTCACTGCAATTTCAGAACTCCGGCTCTGAGCTTGTTTGCCTGTGGAGCCATGGCTGTTCCTGCCTGACAGAAACTCGTGAAGATACAGCATAGAATAACAGAAATAGCTCTTCTGCAGACAGAGTTACATGACAAAGCTTGAGAGATGTGAACAGTTACTTCTAAAATCTGTTTTCATTATTGTCTTTTCAGCTGTGCAGCTTCTTCCATCACTTCCACAAGCCTCATGTTTCTGTTCATTCCTTGACAATTGTTACAACTCATTGATATGAATTCTTTTCCACTAAGATAACAAAACATAAATGTAATACACAATCATATGTAACTGTACCCCTTTATGTGATGTGATGTATTATATTAAAGACCCTATAAAAATCTTGAATGAAGTGATCAGCCCCTGTGCCTCTCTGCTTTTTCACATGCAGGACACCTATGTAGGCCTTTCTTCTCTGCCGTCCTGAGACTCAAGGCTCAAGCTGTGATTCTCAGTTGGGAGTACAGGGAGGATGTTATTTATTCCTTTTCTTTACTCTCTCACTGGAGAATTCAGTACATGTCCGGTGGCTTTCACTTTCATTTCTGTCCAAGACAGCTGTACAAGTCCAAATAGCCTAGACAATCTTCATTACTACTACTGATAAAATTAGGGCACAACTGACTTTGGCTTTCCCTCACACACAACTGAGACATCAGTAGCATAAACTGGAATCAGTTCTTAATGAATATGAAAGAATTGAAAGCCTCTAGTCCTAACAAATTGCAGAAATACACTTCAACCTGTTTTGACAGGGATGTATTGACTTATCTAACTTATTTGTACTTAATGTCACTTATTTTTCTATCTCTCCACTGTCAAACAGGGACTGTATAGGGAATTTTTTTTACAACAGTAGTGGTTTTTTTGGAGGGAGTGGGAAAGGAAGGTGTTGAGGTCCCATATATTCTATTTATTCCCTATGTTACTTATCATTTTGTAGGTTTAAATTTAGTGACTCATTCATCTTTCCACATATCAGAATTCTGTCTATCAGTGTAGAAGTCATAGAATCATAGAATAATTTGGGTCAGAAGGGACCTTAAAGATTACCTGGTTCCACCCCCCCACCATGGGCAGGAACAGCTTCCACTGGACCAGGGTGTGCAGGGCCCTGTCCAAGCTGGCCTCAAACAGGGATTGCTCCCAGTGAAACTTCTTAATCCCTTGCCCGGAATAATAGGGAGTGTCTGTTGCTTTTGTTGAGAATGTCAGAAGCTTGCAGGTTTGTTTGTGATGGATTAGCAAAGTGTTTGCCTAGTTCTTCTCTATGGATATGAAAAAAATCTATGCATTCATAGGGTTATTGCTTCCATTGAAAATGTATTCCTGTCACCGTTTATTGCTGTGTCTGCAAGCCACACACTCCACGTTCACTGGATGACTTTGTCTAATTGAATCTGTGCTTCCTGCTACCAGTAGGAATCCTTTTGTTTCAAGAAATACTGAATGATTAGTGGTGGATGATTACCACATGATATTTAACATTGCTCGTATGTCAGAGACATAACATATTAACATACAGGTTTGTCCTAGGGTGACGTTATGATGCTTGTATCCCCATTTGTGTGTTCTGTTTATGCTGGATATTATGTTCTGTGCCTTCAAGACTGGCTCTGAAGAGTGAATGTTTTGTTTTGGGTTTTGTTATCTGCCCGCTCCCCCACGGCTGGCGGGACACAGAGACAGGGAGTTTATAGTGCGGCTTTTGCTTTTTGCTGGGCTTTTTGCTTTGCTCTTGCTCTGGCTTCTGCTTTGCTCCTGCTTTGCTCTTGCTTTTGCTTCTGCTTCTGCTCATTAGCTAGTTTAGCTAAGCAGTCCAATTTTTTTTTTTTTTTTTTCCTGGACTGTTTTTTTCCTTTTTTTCTTTTTTTCTTTTTTTTTCCCTTTTTTTCTTTCCCTCCCCTTTTTGGAACTACTCGAACCTGCTCTGGACTGGGACCTGGAAACACCGAGAGCTTGCACCTCGTGGCTTGTAGCAGCCATCTCCAGCGCCGGAGGGACTGACAACAGAGCAACCACCCCCCAAGAGAGACTTTCTGAATTTGTCATCCTTTTCAGAGTGGTGAAGGAGTGTTATCATCTGGTATTGTTCATTCTGTGTGCTGGGGGGTGCTTTGCCTGTTAAATAAACAGGTTCTTTCCACTTCTCTCCGAGGAATCCTTCCCGAACCGGTTGGAGGGAGGGGCTGTGTGGGTTTGCTTTCTGGAGGGGCCTCCTTTTGCAGATTTTCTCCCAAATTTGCCCTAAACTAGGACAAAATTTGGCGCCCAACGTGTGGGGCAGTGTGAGAGAGTGGAAAAACCCTGTTTTGAGTGCATTTTGGTTGCCATTACTCTGTGTTGTTATATAGTAGTTAATAGCCATGTTTTTTGAATTCATAATGTCTCTTGGGGTGAGGGCTTGCATGCATTTCTGGTCCCTAGGGTTTTTTGAGATCTTAATACCTCTATGGTCCCTAGGTTTATTTTCTTATCCAGAAATAGCTTTGGTATTGTCCCTAATACGTAGTTTTTATAGCAGAGGGGCTGTGACTAGAATAGCTATCCTGCTGGGCTTGGTGGCAATGATTTGTAAGAAGTTTATAAACATGCTGGGGTCTGTTCCAGGTATGAATGGTTCATGGCTATGGTTATGCATCCAGTTTGTTAAAGGAGGAGCAGAGAATGAGGCTTTTCAGCCTTTGCTTTCCTTCTTCTCCTCTGAATCTGTTACATCATTATTGAAGAATGTTCAGTTTCCTCTGAATGTTAAAGAGACCATCTTTCTGGTATTTAATTTGGTAAGCTTTCTCTATATGGTCTGCAGCTTTTCTAGAATGAGGGCTGAGATTTCTAGACGGGGTGATGAAACCCCTGACCCAGGAGTAGACCCAGGCATGGAAAATCCTGAGTGGGGTGGGAAATGGGAGGACATGGGCCAAATCCTGAAGGAATTCTCTGACCCTATAGTGTGGGACTTTCCCCATCAACACATTCAGGACCCAGCTGAGGTGGGGAAATACCTGAGAGAGAAGTACCAGGATGACCCTAAAGAGAAAAAGATCATTGCAGTGTGCTGGGCCCTGGCATATGCTTATCGCACGCTGCTAGATACTGTAGGGCAGCAGTCAGAGGCAGGGGGGCAGGGAGATAAATCAACAGCTATCCCAGTCACCCAGGCTGCAGCCAACACCCCAGGCTCGAAGCCAGCAGCTAAACCAGACAATAAGCCTCAACCAATGGCTGTTGCTACTAGCACTAGAAGTGGAAAGTGCACAGACAAGACCAATCGACCAGTGGATGATGATGATGATGCAGGAGAAGGACCTTCAACACCTCCTGACATAAAATCAGGAGTCAGAGCAACAGGCGCAAGGTCGGAAGCCAATATTGAGTCCTTTTCCCTGAAGGACCTCCGTGGCCTAAGGAAGGATTACACCCGACGATCTGATGAATCCATAATTAGCTGGCTAGTCCGTCTTTGGGATGCTGCAGGTGAGGCTACAATTCTGGATGGCACTGAGGCGAGGCATTTGGGATCCCTGTCACATGATCCCGTCATCGACCAAGGAATGATGAGGGGGGCTGACCCTCACAGCCTCTGGGCACGGGTCTTGGATAGTGTTGCACAAAGGTACCTGTGTGCAGATGATCTCTATATGCAACAAACCCAGTGGAAGACTATAGAACAAGGGATCCAACGCCTGAGAGAAATGGCAGTGGCAGAGATTATCTTCTCAGATGACATAACAACTAGGAATCCAGACTTGGTACCATGCACATCTGTGATGTGGCGAAAACTCGTACGACTTGGGCCACATGAATATGCTTCTGCTTTGGCCATAATGAAGCGGGATGACAGGGATGAGACCGTGCTTGATATGGCCAGGAAGCTGCGAGCATATGCAGATGCTGTACATGGCCCAACACACGCCAGAATCGCAGCGGTGGAGACACGTCTACAGAAGTTGGAGGACAAGATAGAGGAGAATCATAAGAAGCTCAGAGATGAGATTAAAGAAGACCTTCTCCAAATCTCGGCAGTGCAGATCAGAGGTTCTGGTACCCAACACAGACGTTCCCCAGATGGAGAGAGAAGATACACCCCACGAACTGAGCTGTGGTTCTTCCTGCGGGATTGCGGGGAAAACATGAGGAGATGGGATGGAAGATCTACTGCTGCTCTGGCCCAACGGGTGCGTGAATTGAAGGAAGACAGGGCTCAGAGAGGAAGTCCCACCAGAAGGAAAGCAGCTCCAGTTGCCCATAGCCGAACTGCCAGATATGATGATGATGACATGTCCGATCCCCTTGAAGGAACTTCCAAGACATACGTCCAAGGAAAGAAGGACAGCCAGGCTTAGAGGGGCCCTGCCTCTAGCCAGGTAGAGGCTAGGGAAAATCGTGTTTTCTGGACTGTGTGGATTCGTTGGCCTGGCACATCTGAACCACAGGAGTATAAGGCTTTGGTTGACACTGGTGCCCAGTGCACATTGATCCCATCAAGATATGTGGGGACAGAATCCGTTTCTATTGCTGGTGTGACAGGGGGATCACAGGATTTCACTTTGGTGGAAGCTGATGTGAGCCTGACGGGAAATGAGTGGAAGAAACACCCTATTGTGACTGGCCCAGAGGCCCCATGTATTTTGGGCATAGATTATCTCCGAAGTGGGTATTTCAAAGACCCAAAAGGACTCAAGTGGGCATTTGGGATAGCAGCTGTAGCGACAGAGGGTGTCCAGCAATTGAACACCTTGCCTGGACTGTCCGAGAATCCATGTGCAGTAGGACTTCTAAAGGGAGAAGAGCAACAGGTACCAATTGCCACCTCCATAGTGCATCGTCGACAGTATAGAACCACTCGAGATGCTGTGATTCCCATCCATAAGATGATCCGAGAGCTGGAGAGCCAAGGGGTGGTCAGCAAGACCCACTCACCCTTTAATAGCCCTATTTGGCCTGTGCGTAAATCTGAAGGAGAATGGAGATTGACGGTGGACTACCGTGCATTGAATGAAGTGACTCCACCACTGAGTGCTGCCGTGCCAGACATATTAGAGCTCCAGTACGAGCTGGAGTCCAAGGCAGCGAAGTGGTATGCCACTATCGATATTGCCAATGCATTTTTCTCCATTCCTCTGGCAGCAGAATGCAGGCCTCAGTTTGCCTTCACGTGGAGGGGAGTGCAGTACACCTGGAACCGACTGCCCCAGGGGTGGAAGCACAGTCCTACTATCTGCCATGGACTGATCCAGACTGCACTAGAAAAGGGTGAGGCTCCAGAACATCTACAATATATTGATGACATCATTGTATGGGGGAACACAGCTGCAGAAGTGTTTGAGAAAGGAGAGAAAATTATCCGAATCCTCCTGGGAGCTGGTTTTGCCATCAAAAAGAGCAAAGTAAAGGGACCAGCTCGTGAGATTCAGTTCCTAGGAGTAAAGTGGCAAGATGGTCGGCGTCAGATTCCTATGGATGTTATCAACAAGATCACAGCTATGTCTCCACCGACCAATAAGAAGGAGGCACAAGCTTTCTTAGGTGCCATAGGCTTTTGGAGAATGCACGTTCCCGAGTACAGTCAGATTGTGAGCCCTCTTTACCTGGTCACCCGGAAGAAGAACAATTTCCACTGGGGCCCTGAGCAGCAACAAGCCTTTGTCCAGATCAAGCAGGAGATTGCTCATGCAGTAGCCCTTGGCCCGGTCAGGACAGGACCAGAGGTGAGAAACATGCTCTACTCTGCAGCCGGGAACCATGGTCTGTCTTGGAGTCTTTGGCAGAAGGTGCCTGGGGAGACTCGGGGTCGACCACTGGGATTTTGGAGTCGAAGCTACAGAGGGTCTGAATCTAACTACACTCCAATAGAGAAAGAGATCTTGGCTGCCTATGAAGGAGTCCAAGCTGCCTCAGAAGTGATTGGTATAGAAGCACAACTCCTCCTGGCACCCCGACTACCGGTGCTGGGATGGATGTTCAAAGGGAAGGTTCCTTCCACCCACCATGCCACCAGTGCTACATGGAGCAAGTGGATTGCTCTTATCACACAGCGCGCCCGTATAGGTAAGCTGAATCGCCCTGGGATTTTGGAGGTAATTACAAATTGGCCCGAAGGTGAAAGTTTTGGTGTCACAGACGAAGAACAAGAACCAGTGACACGGGCTGAAGAAGCTCCACCATATAACCAACTGCCCCCAGAGGAAACACGCTATGCTCTTTTCACTGATGGGTCCTGTCGCATCGTTGGAATGAATCGGAAGTGGAAAGCAGCCGTATGGAGCCCCACACGACAGGTTGCACAAGCTATCGAAGGAGAAGGTGGATCGAGCCAATTTGCAGAACTCAAAGCTATACAGCTGGCCCTGGACATTGCTGAAAGAGAGAAGTGGCCAAAGCTCTACCTCTACACTGACTCATGGATGGTAGCCAATGCTCTGTGGGGTTGGCTGGAAAGGTGGAAAAAGACTAATTGGCAGCGTAGAGGGAAACCAATTTGGGCTGCTGAAGAGTGGAAAGACATCGCTACCAGGGTAGGGAGGCTACCTGTGAAGGTCCGCCATGTGGATGCCCATGTCCCCAAGAGCAGAGCGAATGAGGAGCACCAAAACAATGAGCAGGTAGACCAGGCTTCAAAGATAGGAGTGTCCAAGATAGATCTAGATTGGGAACATAAGGGAGAGTTATTCCTAGCTCGATGGGCCCATGATGCCTCAGGTCATCAGGGTAGAGATGCCACCTATAAGTGGGCACGAGACCGAGGGGTGGATTTATCCATGGACAGTATTTCACAGGTCATCCATGACTGTGAGACGTGTGCTGCCATCAAACAGGCCAAGCGAGTGAAGCCCCTGTGGTATGGTGGGCGGTGGTCCAAGTATAAGTATGGAGAGACCTGGCAGATTGACTACATCACACTGCCCCAGACACGCCAAGGCAAGCGCTACGTGCTGACCATGGTAGAAGCCACTACAGGATGGTTGGAAACCTACCCTGTGTCTCATGCTACAGCCCGTAACACCATCCTGGGCCTTGAAAAGCAGGTCCTTTGGAGGCATGGTACCCCTGAGAGGATTGAGTCAGACAACGGGACTCATTTCAAGAACAGCCTTGTCAACACCTGGGCCAGAGAACATGGCATTGAGTGGGTGTACCATATCCCCTACCATGCACCAGCTGCAGGCAAAGTGGAGAGGTACAATGGACTGTTAAAAACCCAGTTGAAAGCCTTGGGTGGGGGATCTTTCAAAAATTGGGAGCAGCATTTAGCAAAGGCCACCTGGTTAGTTAACACCCGAGGTTCCACCAACCGAGCAGGTCCTGCCCAATCTGAGTCCCTGAATATAACAGATGGAGATAAAGTCCCGGTGGTACATGTCAGGGGTTTGTTAGGGAAGACCGTGTGGATCAATCCTGCCTCAAGTACAGACAAACCCATTCGTGGGGTTGTCTTCGCTCAGGGACCAGGTTGCACATGGTGGATAATGCAGAGAGATGGAACAACACGATGTGTACCTCAGGGAGATCTGATTGTGGGGTGAGAATGATATGCAAATATTACTGTTTGTTGGATGTTACTGCCATTGTCTGTACATTAAACCATACAGACATGAGATAGAAAGAAATGTGTAAGTGTGAAAGGTCTAAGCAAGTGAAAGATGGAGAAGGAAATGGGTAGGTGTTGAAGGTTTGAGCAAGTGAAAGATGGAGTTTTGAGTGAGTAAAATGAAAGTGGGGAATCCTGCAGCTCTGTGGTATGGGGCCTGGATTCAGTGGTCCGGTGTGGGGATGCGATGAGGGCATGATGGGTATAGCTTGTAATTTTTGGGGGTAATGGATGAAAGTTTTACTTGAATAAAATGCATGATGTGTGGTATGTTGATGATATGGGGATAAGGGGTGGAATGTCCTAGGGTGACGTTATGATGCTTGTATCCCCATTTGTGTGTTCTGTTTATGCTGGATATTATGTTCTGTGCCTTCAAGACTGGCTCTGAAGAGTGAATGTTTTGTTTTGGGTTTTGTTATCTGCCCGCTCCCCCACGGCTGGCGGGACACAGAGACAGGGAGTTTATAGTGCGGCTTTTGCTTTTTGCTGGGCTTTTTGCTTTGCTCTTGCTCTGGCTTCTGCTTTGCTCCTGCTTTGCTCTTGCTTTTGCTTCTGCTTCTGCTCATTAGCTAGTTTAGCTAAGCAGTCCAATTTTTTTTTTTTTTTTTCCTGGACTGTTTTTTTCCTTTTTTTCTTTTTTTCTTTTTTTTTCCCTTTTTTTCTTTCCCTCCCCTTTTTGGAACTACTCGAACCTGCTCTGGACTGGGACCTGGAAACACCGAGAGCTTGCACCTCGTGGCTTGTAGCAGCCATCTCCAGCGCCGGAGGGACTGACAACAGAGCAACCACCCCCCAAGAGAGACTTTCTGAATTTGTCATCCTTTTCAGAGTGGTGAAGGAGTGTTATCATCTGGTATTGTTCATTCTGTGTGCTGGGGGGTGCTTTGCCTGTTAAATAAACAGGTTCTTTCCACTTCTCTCCGAGGAATCCTTCCCGAACCGGTTGGAGGGAGGGGCTGTGTGGGTTTGCTTTCTGGAGGGGCCTCCTTTTGCAGATTTTCTCCCAAATTTGCCCTAAACTAGGACAAGGTTAAATAAAAAGTCTTCTATCTCTCTGTCTTTATTCGAAAAACCTAGTAAATTTGAATATGCTTTTGGCAGAAAGGCAATTTTAAGTAAAGAAATCTTACTGCATACACGCAAAACAACCTCTCCATTAAGTATGTTGTGTAGCATTTTGAGATCCATATCTCATTATGCAAGTTGCTTCCAAATGTGTAGTACTGACAGAGCTTTCTCTTTAATAGGATAGATTCCTGTCAAGCCTGAGCTGGTAAATGAAACACAGATAAGTAAATAAAGTACAAATAATTCAGTGGTGCTCTTTCTGTGTAATCTTTTGAGCTGATAGCAGAAAAGAATGATCATGTACCTTTTTAAGACTTCTTTTCTGGGCAATGGAGCTTCCAGTGTTTTCCAGAGTTTGTGCTGTTTTCATCCTTGGAGGTTTTCAAGACTTGCTTAGAAAAGTTCTTGAGCAACCTGATCTGATCTCCTTGCTGATCCTGCTTTGAGCAGGAGGTGTACTAGAGATCTCTCAAGGTCCCTTGCAGCTTGAATTATTCTGCAGTTCTAATATATAAATCAAATGTTTCTAAACTTCAAAGTTTCACTCTAAAGATACTCTTTAAGGTTCCGGAGAAACTGGAGAATGAGAACTTCGTCTCCTTTTTGTCAGAGTTGCTCTAATAGTTGCAGAGTAAATTGTACTGCGTAGGTGATACCAGGAGTTTATGGATTAGAAACTTTAAGAGAAGCTCCTAAAATTTGTGGAATAAGAAGAGAGCATTAACAAGTAGAGAGAAGATTCAGTTGTATCCTAGAGGGTGGATGGATATAACTGAATTTTGTTTCTTTAGCATGCAAGTGGTTTCTAAATCTGGCTCAGCTCTGCTTGCCATGAAAAGGTAGGATGGTGTCCTACTGACATGTTCTGCAGTTCACCTGAACCTGCTGCTAGATTTTACTTTCTAGGTCCCAGAATGTTCTTCACACAAAAGATTCTGCGTGGTGCTGGGGAGAAAGAGCCCTTCCCCCAGGACTGCCACCGGTGCCCAGCCAGGCACTCTGGCTCACTCCCTGTACCCTTCAGTTGAGTGTTTCACCGGGTGTCCCTCGGCTTGCCCCAGCAGAGATTCCTTTTGGGAACAGGCCCCTGCTGGTTAATGAGGGTTGTTGTGCATTCTCCATTCTACTACAGGGCAGAACCTCTAACTTGTGATTCCTTAAGAGCACCCATTGATAGAGTCCTCGTGATTCTCTACTCTGCTGGTTTTTATTGTAGAGTATCCAAATTTCAGTTACTTTTCTGCATGTTCTTCTCTTTTTTGTTGGGTTGTGTTGCTGCAGTGACATTCTTTTCTTGTCAGATTGTTAATGAGCTCTGTACTTGTAGTTTGCTTTGAAACAAAACGGGGTTTGCCTAGGTACTTTCTTGTTCCTTAGTTTGATCCCTTCTATGTTTTATCACAGATTTTCACTTTTCCTAAAAGTGTGCTAACCTAATAAAACACACAGATAACTCTGGCAATAGAGTGGCACAGCAAGAACTAAAGAAATGCTATTATCAACAACAGTGGGCATTTTACTGAGTAATATTCTAATATGCATCAGGAGTTTAACCTATATATTCTATAACCGCCACAAGAAAAAATCTGGGTCTTTTCCAACCCATTAAGGAAAGAAAAAAGCAGTTAAAATTGGCAGAGTGACAGCAAAGTTTGCCAAAATAATCTTTGCCTACCTTAATTTTAAAAGTGTATATATCTGAATTCTTGTTATATAGATATTGGGGTTGATGATAGAAAATTACTATCTGTTGTCACAGCACTGCATTTGATTAAAAGAATAAATGTTAATTACCATTGTTTAAACTTCTGTGTTTGTAGAAAATTCAATTTTGTAATTTATTTGCAGGTTTTTAATGCAGTAACAGCAGAGCTCTTGAGTCACCATCAAGTGGAGATAAAGCAAGAATTCCCTAAAGAAGGGTATGATTATTTTTTATTTATTTTTTTCATTTGTGTAGAGTTTGGTAGAGCTTATGAATTTTTTTATCTATGAGTCATCAAAATTGAAGCTGATTAATAATTCATAGTAGCACAGCAACTGCTATAAAAGACTGGCCAGAAAAATGGCATAAAATAGCTCCCACTGGGTGTCCTGAACGTGCCTGAGTTACGGAAACTAAAAGTACTTGGTGTTTGCACTCATTTACATATTTAACGTCTAAATGTTGAATTTTAAAACTAAGGTTTAAATGAGACTTAACATCTCATTTAAGGTAATAAAGCAGGTAATTTTTACATTTGAATCACAGTCTTCAGTTTGGTCGTAGAAATATCTTCCTTTGTTTTCTGAGGTTTTGTTTGTTTGTTTGTTCCTAACTGACTTACCATTTGCTGCCAATGCCCTCTGTATAGAGCAAAACAAAACAAAACTCTTTGTAGATACATAAAACATGTTTTGTAGCTATCTTAGTATTAAAATGCTCAGCTTGTTTTTCAGAGTAGTAGTATTTTTTATTTTTATGTACATTTTTATTAACTGGTTTTTACTGTTTGTTAAAGATGGGTGGAGCAAGATCCAAAGGAAATATTAAACTCTGTCTATGAATGTGTGGAAAGGACCTGTGAGAAAATGAAAGAACTGAACATAGACATCGCTAACATAAGAGGTACTTATGGGTAGAGGGCTTGAACATGCTCTGGTTGGGCAATTCAAACACCATAGTTTTTAAGTTAATAAATAGAAAGGTGACAGCATGTGCCAGCCTCAAACAAAATGTTAAATTGTATTTGAAAGCAGTTTTTTGGGGAGGAATAATGAGAAAATAAGTGTGTGTGTTGGCAATGCAGAATCCACAAAGTACACTTAACCTAATCTTGTAAAATCACAAAGACAAGTGATGAAGAAATTCTGAAATTAAGTTTAAGACTTTAATTTAGCAAAGGTGTTTTCCCCTTTCAGTGTTGTTGCTGTCTCAGTTTGTGGCTGAAAAAGAGAGAGGTTTAGAGCATATAGGTTAATCAGCAAAGATGAGTTCTTAGAAGTAATATTTCTAGATTATACCTTGAAAAAATTGGAAGCTTTTTATTTCCCATTTACTTTCCTCTTCTCCTTACCTGTTCCTCCCTCCTCTCCACCTCTCCGTTCCCTCCCTCACCCCCCCAAAAGGGGAAAACAAACCTTCTGAAAAGGATACTTTCTGTTTTGTCCTGAAGCCATTGGAGTCACCAATCAGAGAGAAACAACAGTGGTTTGGGACAAGACAACTGGAGAACCTCTTTATAATGCTATTGGTAACTATGCTTTCTGAATATGTAATATCATAATATGATCATGTTGTGGAAAAAATGCTTTTGTAGTTTCCTGTACAAATCTGGTTGTGGCCTAGCCTAGCAATTTCTTGGTTTTTTTGGTATCTGTGTTGTAAGATGTGTGTTTGCATACCGGTGCAGTTTAAAAAAGCCATTCCATAAAAACTGTTACTTAATAAATCACTTGATTGGTTCTCAAAAAACCCCACTGTGTTCCTGAGGGGTTCCTGGCACAAAATGCTCTGACTTGCACCCAATCACTTCCTTTGAAATTTTCAGGATGCTGGTGATTCAACTTTAAGGAAAGTCATGTTAAGTAGGTTTAATTATTGATGATTTAATGAATACTTATTAATACTCAGCGTTTTATTTTTAACTTACCTTAGCTTTTCAGATATTGTCAGCTGAAAAATGGTAATTGTCTAGAATTGTTTTTTTAGGTCAAGTGCCAGATATAGTTTGACACAGTATGACTGTAAAACCAGGACTCTTCTATAGTCAAATAAATGTAGTTAACAGCTTTATCTTAAACCCAGCTATACCTTGATAACTACAACATAGTCTTTTAGTGGAAAGTTTACATAGAAATAGTAAATAATCAACCTATTTGTTTTAAGCTTTTAGTTTAATCACAGCCATCTGCTGCAAAGTAGCATTAGTCACTTGCTTATATTCTGATAAAGTAAATATCCTACTTGTGGAAAATCCTGCTTCTTTCCCAAATCATTTGTTCTTCTAAATCAAATTAATTTATCTAACCATTTTAATTCTTACAACAGTGCCTTTAAAATACAATGGCAATACAATATTCTTTCAACTACGTGAAAAGATAAAAATAGACAGGAATTCACTAGCAAGAGCTGTAGTTTCATAGAAGCAGGCTGAACGTGTCACTTTTTGTGTATTAAATCACATGATCAATTAATTTTATTCATGATTTTAGTGTGGCTTGACCTGAGAACCCAGTCAACAGTTGAACATCTTCTTAAAAGAATTCCTGGAAAAAACAAAACTTTTTCCAAGGTAGGAGACATTCCAGAACATTTAAATGGTACCTGCCACAATGTATAATGTTTTGGACATATGTGTTTAAAATTCTCCTTAACATAGTCACTTGTAGTTTCTAGTCCCTTCTGAGCTTGTCAAATAATAAAAAATGAGCACAAGACACCAATCTGAGACTAGAAATTTATAAATTTCCTTAAAAAAATGTTTAAGACTTATTTAATTTCTCACTATGGAAGTGAGACCTAATCCTGTGCTATCTAGCCAATATAAAATAAACATTACACACAAAAACTAAGATCAAGTAGAAAAAACAAAAGGGAAATAATTTATTGGTATGAAATGTATTATCCATTTTCGTGCCTTAATGTTGAAATTAATTGCATCCAATCTGAGAACAAGGAAGATCATTCATAAAGAGCAAGTTCATTCTTTTTTTGTGAGCATATATAGAACAAATACATAATCTTTTTTGTGAGCATATATATAACAAATTTGTAAAAAAGTGTCACAGTTGTTTGAATAATGTTGTCCTTTACTAATAGAATAAATATTATCTATTTTTTATATTATGTGTTTTCCTACAGGCAGGAAACGGATGTCAAAAAGTGTATAAACTTACTTCATTTTCAAGTTCTAGTGGAATGCAATTTTCATCTTTCCTGTGTTGTCCTGCCCATTTTTGTTGTTGTTACTTATTGTCTAGTCATATGGAGATATCCTAGATAAGACAGGCCTTCTGCAAACAACTTTTTCCACGTAGATGATCTTTGAACTGCCTTTAGATCAGCTTTGATCTTTATCTATTATTGCACTGGTCATTTGATTTCGATGTTTTCAGACTTGTGTGTTGTATACTTAGTACTTACTTAAATGATTACAGAAGTTCATGGAATTTTTCTCTTTTGTGTATTTTCTTTTTCCCTTACTATCACAATTTTTACATATAACTGCAGTATTTATGAAAAGATACTTGCATGGTGTTTAAATTATTTCTTTGAATTTTACAGTTTAAGACCGGTCTTCCACTTAGCACTTATTTCAGTGCAGTGAAACTTCGGTGGCTTTTGGATAATGTGGAAGAGATTAAGCAAGCAGTTGAGGATGGAAGAGCTATGTTTGGGACTATTGATTCATGGCTTATATGGGTATGTATTTGTGAGTTTATTATCACTCTTCTTGCAGTGAATTTCCATATCATGTAAAGCTCCGTGCATGTGGTGCTCTTTGCTTACTTATGCCACAATGATGTCAATAAAAGCTACTAAAGAAATTCCAGTGAGGTTCCTTGCAAGATGAACTTTTACTGTCCCTGTACCATTATATTTTTTTCTTGATTCTTATGTGTAGTTTACCGTTATAGTTTGCTGTAAAACTTTGCTTACACTTTCAGAAAAATCTTGGACTTTACAGAGGTGTATTAGGTCTGCCTGTTTAGTTGTTGCAGAAATACCAGAGTTCCTAATCCCAAGGTGAAAACTTTTTGATTTTTTTTTTGTAATTTGTTGAAGTAAGCCATTACTTCTCCTTGACAAATGCTGTGATTTTTTTGTTCAGAGTTTGACAGGTGGAAAGAATGGAGGCATTCACTGTACAGATGTCACCAATGCCAGTAGAACTATGTTGTTCAATATTCATTCCTTGGAATGGGATCCTGACCTCTGCAAGTAAGCTCAGTTTTTCAGTAATACTATCATTTAAATAGTTTCTAACTCGTTTCAAGGTAAGAATCTCTTATCTAAACTAAGATCAGCTGGTACTGTTCTATTTGCTGTTGACATTAATAACTAAGATTCATTGTTCTCCAGATGTCCAGTTTACAATGGTCTGGATAAAATAAAAGTAGCAGAATCTTTCTGTAGGTGGAGGCCTGGTTCATGGAAACAATTCAGCTGAGTTGATTAGAGCATGATGCTAATTGTGCCCAGGTTGTGGTTTCAATCCCTGTATGGGCCAATCCTTGTGGGTCCCTTCCTACTCAGAATATTGTGATTTAATTGTGTCTTTATTACTTAATCAAATTTGTACAGCTGGAATGATAGTGTGTCTATTTGAGATTTGAATTTACTAACAAGTGTATTATTAAGATATTGGTAGAAGAGGCATGAATTTCTATGTATAAGAGTTGGATAGGTCCTCAAAGATTGAAATATATGCTGTTTGCCTCCAAAATTCAGTGTCCACTGTAACATATAGATTATAGATGGAAAAACATATAGATTAAAACCTAGAAACAAAAGTTCCTTTCATA
Organism: Motacilla alba alba; assembly: GCF_015832195.1. Taxonomy (NCBI): domain Eukaryota; kingdom Metazoa; phylum Chordata; class Aves; order Passeriformes; family Motacillidae; genus Motacilla; species Motacilla alba. Next base: position 113,625,886 of record NC_052016.1, read on the forward strand.
GTTTTTTTTTCTTTATGCTTAAACTTATTTAAGAAAATAAATGCAAAATGCTTTCTGATTTAGCACTGACTGTATAATATGCATTATTTTTTATTATTTTTTGTTGTATTTAGGTTCTTTGAAATTCCTATGGAAATACTTCCAAACGTACGAAGCTCCTCTGAGATTTATGGCCTGATGGTATGTTTCCCAATATTTGTGTGAAATTCATCTTGTAAAAATATGACTGTATCCATTTGGATTTGACAGATTCCACAGTTTAGGGTTAATGGCTTTTTCTTGACCAGTATGGTTTGGTTTATGATTAGTAAGCTGTTGTTACCTACTGTTATATAATATCATAGGAAGTTGAGTATCTGATTACTTTAATGCAGCACCAATTCTTCTGACACAGTGGCATCTAATTAATGAACTTCAAGATTGGATAAACTGGATGTTGGGATTTTGCATTCTTTTTCCTATTAATTTGAGCTATTGTAAATAAGAATACATGTATTTTGTAGCGAAGACAAGTTACAAGATGGATTTTTTTAAATAGAACTCTTAACTTCCCTGAAATATTTTTGCTAATGTGTTAATGGAAATGCCACTAGAAGTCATTGCTGACGTTTATTTATGTGCAGGTTGGATAAGAGTGAGTTGTATTAAGATGAATGAGCAAGGTAAATGGAAAAAGATACTGCCTGACCACCAGAACAGAATTGCTCATCACTTTAAATGTGAACTTCTGTTTCTCTTCCCCTTTCCATTTTTTTTTTCTTTTTCTTCCTTTTGCTGGCTGTAGAAAATCTGTCCTAGCCGGGTGAGTAGAGGCTTCCATTAGGCTGACCACCTATATCTTACTCATTCTGCTCAGATGCTGTGCATTTTCATTATTTAAGGATTAGAAAAAGTGCACTCCTAGGCCAATAAATTTGCTGTGTGTTTCCAAATCTGAGATAAAAAAATCAGAGTTCATGCCAAAATTATTTCTAAAATGTGATCTCAATGTATGTGTTTGTCCTAATTTCCACACTGTTGAATATTTATTTTTATAGTGAGCTAAAAAATACAGCTACTGGCTAATAAATGTTAGCTATAGCATTTTTTAAATGACAAAAACTGTCCATTCTCTCTAAAAATATTAATTCTATGGTAGCTAAACATCAGATTCATGTAGAGCTTTTTAGTGCATTTATAAACACAGTTACCTTAAATGCAGGTAATTAAAATGTGAATTAATTCAGATTGGAAATACACTTGCATGGCTTTACTGAAAATTCATTTTCACAATTGCACAAAAAACCAATTTCAAGAAACAAGTAGAAATTGTCAGGAAGTAGTTAAATAATTAAATAAAATTTTCAGGATACCCTCACTAAGTTTGCACATGACACTGAGTTGGGCTGAAATATTGATCTGCTGGGAGGGCAGGAAGGTTCTGCAGAGGGATCTGGACAGGCTGGAGCAGTGGGCTGAGACCAATCCTGTGAGGTTCAACAAATGCCAGGTCCTGCCCCTGGGTCACAACAACCCCAGGCAGAGCTACAGGCTGGGGGAAGAGTGGCTGGAAAGGTGCCTGGAGGAAAAGGAGCTGGAGATGTTGGTCAACAGCAGCTGGACATGATCCAGGGAGGCCAATGGCACCTGGCCTGGACCAGCAATAGTGTGACAGCAGGACCAGGGCAGGGATTGTCCCCTGTACTCAGCACTGGTGAGGCCACAGCTCAAATCCTGTGTCCAGTTTTGGGCCTCTCACTACAGGAAAGGCATTGAGGGGCTGGAGTGAGTCCAGAGAAGGGCAGCAGAGCTGGGGAAGGGTCTGGAGCACAGGTCTGATGAGGAGCAGCTGAGGGAGCTGGGGGTGTTTGGCCTGGAGAAAAGGAGGCTCAGAAGGGGAGCTTACCACTCTATAACTGCCTGACAGGAGGTTGTAGCCAGGTGGGGGTCAGTCTCTTCTCCCAGGTAACAAGTGATAAAACAAGAACCTTCACAGCTTGTCAAATATTGGAACAGGCTGCCAAGAGAAGTAGTGGAGTCACCGTCCCTGGAAGTACTTAAAAGATGTATAGATGTGACACTTATGGACATGGATTAGCGATAGACTTGGCAGTGCTAGGTTAACAGTTGGACATGATAATCTAAGAGGTCTTTTTCAATTTTAAATTATTTTATAATTCTGTAACAGGAACATAACTGAAAAACTCTGGTAGTGTTTGGAAGAAAGCCTACTTGAGACTTAAAATGCTGTATCTTAACATCAGGCATCTGCCTTTGCTTAGGATGTCACCACAGCCATGTTTTTTTCCTGATCACTTTACCATTTCGCACTTTTGCATTTTACACTTGGCATTTACTGCACAGATTACACTGAACTGGGTTTTCTAGATAGTATTATTTCAAGAAAATTTATGCTAGGAACTTTTGAGGTCACATAAAGTATATTTGTAAAACTTCCTGCTCTCCATTTCTTAGTGGTTTAGACATGAGCTGCCTTAAGCTGAAACAAAGTGTACGCCTGAACTGAGCCATGTTGCTTTCATGACCTTTCTTTGTTTTCCTTTGAGCATTAGACGTTTAGCTTCTTTTTCATTGCCTTCAATTCTAGTCATGGAGAGCTAACTGAGTTTTTCTTTCTCTTTTTGCAAAACAGGAATCTGGAGCTTTGACAGGTGTACCAATTTCTGGGGTAAGTCCTGCCTCAACGTAGATTTTGGCGTGACAACCTGGAACTGCATGAACATAGCTTCACAGGAAGAAGCTTTAAGGATGAGTGAATCCTGCTATGAATTAAGTTTTTTGGTTTTTACTTCAGATTAAACGGGAAGTAGACTTTTGTAGATGAATCACTATTTGGCTTGATCCATTTTTATTAAGGTCTGACTGTGGAAATACAAATGAGAACTTTTGTTGGAAACTTGGTATCTCTAAGTAAATAAGTAACATTACAAAATGGAAGCAAGTTCTGCTTCAAATATATAAAAGAATTAAATGCATAATCCAGAAATGCTGGGCAAATTCTCAGCTTTTTCTAATAACATGTAAAGATAGTAAATTTTAGTTTCTATTTGTATAAATTGCTCACTATAAGTAGCACAACACATTTCATTTGCAATTCTTACAGAGGGAAGAGTAATAAAAAGCATAGCTTTTCTCTGTAAGTTTTTCCTTGTTTTCAATTGTCCGTGTGCTACTAATACATTATAGACAAATATGTAATTCATGTGAGGACATTTGCTAAAGGAAAAAATCTCTCACTTGCAGTGCTTGGGTGACCAGCATGCTGCTCTTGTTGGGCAAATGTGCTTTCAAGATGGACAAGCAAAAAACACGTAAGTTATTAGGAAAGTAATGAGATAAACACCCTGCTCTGTTTTGAATTTAGCATTATGTTCTCTTTCAAGCAACTGCCAAACTCTTTTATAATTGACATGTAATTACAGATCTACCTTTTGAGTGTGTTGACCCACAAAGTAAACCATGTCTTGACTCTTATATAAAGTAATAAAGATATTAAAGTTACATGGCTTGTGAGGTATATTTTGGAGCACAGTCACTGTGAGGAAAATCTCTATGTGACAGTGGGGTTTTCATTTTAACATTTTTCTAAACACAGATTAAAACAGTTGCAGTGTCATTTAAATGGTGACCTAAGGTTAAGCAAATACAGTTCAGTGAGTTAGATTGCATTGACTTGAACAACTTGAACAGCTTTGCTGTCCATTTCAATTGCAGTGCTTAGTTTTGCTTTTATGTCTAGCTCAGAGTAGAGAATTTTACGTTTGCTTTTTCCTGTTTCTCAGCCTCTTAGTGTCCTTTGTTTAAAATAGCTGGTCAGTTAAATCAGGCAACTGGTATAATCAAAAAAATCCCTGGAGGAGAAGCTGTCTGCTGAAATGACTTACTGTTCCATTTACAACCAGGTGCTTAACTAAGCATGTAGGCACATACACACTCAAGTATGGGAGTTTCACAGGTATGATTACATATTAGTCTATCTTGTTTTAATTCATTTCTGTTATTGCTTTACTATTTCTTTTTCCAAATATAACTGAAGGCTATCTCAGGTATTAGTTTTGAGGGGTTTAAAAAGGTAAGCAATATTTTTCTCGAGAATAATTTCTTAGAGTAAGTTGGAGGGGTTTGTAGTGTTTCGTACTCCTTATATCAAACTGTGTTCTTGTCTGAGTGTGTATGCACACCCATATATGATTTGGTCTTCAGATGGGAAACATGCCATTTTTAGGAATTTTTGAATGGGATATGTCTAAAGAAAACCCTCTTTGTGACAGGAACAAAGTTTCTTAAAATTTCCCTTTTAATATTGTGAAATATTTATTTTATAAAGTTGATCTCATAATCAGCTTAAATTGAAGTAGGTAAACACTGCCACCAAAGAGGAATTTACACTTAGTTTTCAGCCATATCTCTCCTTGATCAAGTGTTAGACAGAATATAGAGAGAGAGAGAGAGAAAGACATGTGACTAGATTTTTCAGCTTCAGGCTGCATTCAAATCAACTTTCTGAGGATAGTTTTGTCATCAGTTAATGGTAGGAAGACCTTCAAGGGTCAAAAAGTGGTGTCCTGACTCTTCACAGGGGACTCATGGATTGCAGTAACAGGTTATTCTTTAAACATTCTGGTTTTAACTTTGCTTTGCTTTCATGCTAGGTACGGAACAGGTTGTTTCTTGCTGTGCAACACAGGTCAGAAGGTCAGTTGCATTTTTGAATTGTTTGCTTTTTTGTTTTTCACAATGTATTTAAGTTCTGAAACACAACTGTATGTTAGCCATTCTTAGACTTACTAACAACAATTATATTGCCAGACAAAAGGAAAAGCACGTACTGAAATCTGAAAGAATAAAAGTAGTCATTTTTTTCAAGGTGTTTCTGTAAGACTCCATTTCCTACCTCCTTAAGTTTCCAAACAGAACTTAACAAGTTTCTTGCTCTTCCCTTGTATATGTTTCTTGTTGTCACCCAGACAGGATTAAGTGTTATGTTGTTCAACCATGTGCCTTTTTCCTTGTCTTGGCTGTTTTATTTCTTCTCTTCATTTTCTGTCATCATTTCTTTGTAGCTGGAGTCGAATAAATAGCACAAAACTGTTGCTTCCTTCTCATTTACCTCTCCCCCTAAAGACCCCCAGTTCTTTTCCATAAGGAAGATGGAAAGATCTGCAGCAGCTTGTGGGAACAAAGTAATCTGAGTAATCTGAGTGTTCTATCTTAGGTGTTTATTTAGAGTTACTGATAATTTACTTTGTTTAAACTTTGCATGTTTCATTTGAAGGTTTGGTTTCTTGTTTATTTTAATTTGAATGTTTTTATTTAAGTATTTTCTGCATCTGTTCATGCTTTACCTTTTTTTTCCCCTTTCCCCATTTAGTCTGTGTTTTCTGAGCATGGCCTTATAACCACAATAGCTTACAAAATGGGCAAAGACAAACCTGCTTTTTATGCACTAGAGGTAAGTTCAGTACTTTCTTCTTTTTTTAATGATACATGTTCTTATTTACTTCTGTTATCTGGTATTTCTATGGTGTCTTCAGCTGTGCAGAAATGAAACTAGCTCTGTGTTATGCTTGTGTGCCTGAAGGCTTCTGTGTGGTTTTGGTTATTCCTGTCTCCAATCTATATAATGAAATCTTACAAAAAATATTTCTTCATTGAATCATTTATACTTTCAGAGCTAGATGGCTACAACATTATTTCTGTTAGTCAGTCTCTCAAATCTTTAATAAATACTATAAATAAAAAAACATAAATTTTGTAATACTAAGTAAGGTTTAAAAAATGGGAGAGAAAGTAGTAATCTTTCAGTTATTACCTCATAATAAAGTTACAGCTTTTTTTTATTTTGTTCTAATGGATTTTACTTCTAACTTCTAAAAATGTGAATCAAATTTCTGAGAAAAATCCTCTAATAATTTAGCTTTTTTACCTCTTTCATATAGGTGCCTACTTACAGAATTTAGTTTCTCAGTTCTCCAAACAAGTGTAAGGGCATCCAAATTACATAGAAAATTGTATTTATGCTTAAACTTTGGAGTTCATTATTCTAAAGCTCTGCTTCTGAAACACAGATCAACTGAGCACCTATTTGGCACCAAAGCTTTGTTTAGAACAACAAAATTGTTATTCTTCCATCTGTGCTGATTAATGTGCTAATTATTGTACTATAGTAATTATTCTCAAATCACATACACTGAATGCTGATTTTGAGTTTTTGTAGACAGACTGTGTTTTCCATGTGAAAGACAACACAGGATTTTCTTCACTGCGAGAGCAGTTTGTGGCTTATGGCACTTTATTAGAATGTGGGAGGCTGCATTTATTTCCTTTTCCTTCCCTGAGGAAAGTGAATCTTACATTTGCCATGACCTGACAAACTCTGGGATTTTTATTTTGTGTGGGTGTGTGAGGGGTTTGTTTTATTTTTAACCCGTGTTCTCAAAGCAAGAACTGAAACTGTCTTGGGAGTGATTTGAATTCCTGCATGCTGAAACACCTGCACTTTGCTTCTTCTTCACCTCCAAGTCTTTAATGATATTGTCTGAAAACATGGCTTCAACAGAAGCTCTTAAGTGTGCTTTGTCCTATATCCATTCTAGAATCATCTACAGTCTGCTAGTTGAGACACTGCAGAGAGACAGAAAACGTGGAATCAGCCTTTTACTTTAATCAAGCTGGTATCTTGTACTAGCCAGCTGCTTAGAAAACACCCCTGCCCCTTCCAGCAGTGGCTTGGAATGAAAATATAGTGCTGCTACTGTTTTACTTGAAACTTAATCTACTGGACTTGGCTTTGGGGTTAGATGGGAGCCATGCCATCCATCTGTGATGTGATGAAGCCCTTCAGGGCCATTTGCTGAGGCAACAGAACAATTTTGCTGGCAAATGCACAAGTGCACAAGTGCCTGAATTTTCTGTCTTTCTGAGTGTATGTATTTAGACTAGACATAATTAGTCTTGTTTTTTTTTTAAATCAAAACGTAAAAATAGTAATGTGTCAGGAAAAGAAGTCTGAGGCTCCTGAACCTCATAACTGTACATTCAGAAGACATAAATTAGAAAGACAAGAAGACTACTTAGGAAATGTCTCTGTAACTTCCCCTTATGGAAAAAAGCACACAACATGCACCTTTTCTACCCGGGTCTGTGTATCAGGCTGCCCTTTTTACATGGCAGTTTCCAGATGCCAGGAGACTTTGCGGTTTGGTTGTGAGCTGTGACTGTAAGCCTGCAGGTGGAGGCCACAGCGAGCTCTCCTCCCCAGGCTTTTGAAAAGCAGCACAAAGCTACGGTTGCTGTCTCCTAAAGGAGTGATTTTGTTTCCTTCAGGGATCTGTTGCAATCGCTGGGGCTGTTGTTCGCTGGCTGAGGGACAATCTGGGTATTGCTAAGAGTTCACAGGAAGTTGGTGAGTATGGAGCTGTACTGTTTTTTAAGTTTTCTAATGTTATGATGTCTCTACCAGTGAATGAAACCTCAAAATATGTAGGTAAAGGAAAGCTGGAAGGTCCATATATTGTGCTGTGTTTATTCACAACAAAAATTTACTTTGCATCTATGAGCTCACTGTTGTTGGTACATATATTTCATAGAGCGTGTCAACAGAGTCTTGGAAAGGCTTTGTCAGCTTTGTTGTGTTGTAATCTGTACTTTTTGGTAGTTTCCCTGGTAAGCAGATATTCAGGAAGATACTGTACTTACAGAGTATCTCCTGGTTTTATACAGTATGGAAGTTTCCAGAGCCAAGAGTATTTAAGTCTGTATTACAGAAACCGGCATATATGTGATCCTAAACTTACACATTCTTGTCATAAACATGAGAACCTGAGGCCCTGCAAGTGTATCTAATATTTATGTAGTAGGCTTCATATCCATTGAGTTAGGGATCTCAGTTTGCAAAGTTGCCTCTTAAGGAGATGTGGAGGAGGGTAATCTGTTTCAGCTGAGGATGCAGTAATCCTTTAGCATTTGTGTAGCTGATGTTTTCCCATTCAGATGAACTGAAACAAACTGGATTGTAACATAAAAGCTAGGAACATATCAAAATTTGGAAAATAAAAAATGTCAGAGGCATGCAAAGGCAAAAATTTGAAAGTGACTGATTTAATGAGATTTAGGATTGAAAATAAATTAATTACATATTTTTAATAAATTGATATCTTATTCAAATGTGGGAAAAATTAAAATTAAAATTTAATATAAAACTTCAAAGATTCAGCAAAAACTTAGCGCATCAGTCTGTTTTTCTGAAAGAAAGCTTTGAAGATCATACAGAAGAATATAAACTAAATTAGCCATAAACTAAATCACATAAATTAGCCATTTGTTGAGACTACAGTACCTCTTCACAAATTTGTCAAGACCTTTGGGAGGTTTGAGTTTCAGGACCTTTAATTTTTGTCAGTGTTGTTAAAGTCATGGAGGGATTCATCATCTCTTCCTGTTTCACTGAACTTGTCTATCCTTCTGCCTTCACTCCTTTATTTAAGCGGAGTCTGTGTGAAAGAATCATTTTAGAAAGACTTCTTGAAGATGTTTTACTACTTCTTTCCTATGCTGCTATGTTTCTCTGATCAATGCAAACAGAAGGAATTTGCAAAAGTAGAAGGAAAATGCTCCTTTCTTGTTATAGGAAAGAACTGTTAATCAGCAATTATCTATTTTGTCATTCTAAATGTCTTAATATATTTTTTTAATTACAAATATTTTGGTATTGAGGAGTTAATATATCCACAGTTATTATTCTCATATCAAGAAACTTCAGATTTCCTCCTAGCTGGCCTTGTGCTTAAATACATAAGCTGACAATTTGGAGCTCTAAATCCATTTGAAATTAATGGGAATTTAGTTCTTAACTCCCTTTGGTCTTGATCCAGTTTCACTTGCTTGCCTTGGCTTAAATGCAAGTAAAGTGTGACCTTTTGGACTGCTTTGAAGGTTGCATTCTTTATCCACATGATAGATAACATTTGAAAACCTGACAAAATCTAGGTCAGACTATTGAGTACACAGTTTTGGGTTTCAGTTTTGATTTTTCATTTTGCATTTCCCACAACTCCTTGTGCTCCACCTTCTGTTCATATTGCTGCAAAAGGAAAATTGTTAACAAGGAGCAGAGTGCCAGCATTAGTTGTATTTTCTAGTTGTATACATGCTTGGATTAAATTTGTAGCTACCCAAGATATCCTGAGTATTTTTCTTAATTAAATAATAACACTTTTAAGTGCTTTATTTAAGTGTTGGTATAGTTGTGAAAAGCTAAGTAAGTGTTTTGTGTGTGCATTAGAAAAACTGGCTGCAGATGTGGGAACTTCCTATGGCTGCTACTTTGTGCCAGCATTTTCAGGACTGTATGCACCATACTGGGAACCCAGTGCAAGGGGGTAAGTGTTCATCTCACTGAACACTGCACTTGCAGGGGGATTTAATAATTTTACAAATATTCCTTCCAGGTATGTACAATTTTCCTTTCGTTGCCTTGATGTGTATGGATACATCATTGTCTGTGGTATTTTCATGAGCTACTGTGTTTCTGTTCTACATTTAACCTGTTCAAAACATCAACTGCTATACAAAAAAAAAGCCAGCAAAAATAAAACAAGTGTGGGGCAGCAGGGCAGGGAAAACAATTTCTGGTTTTGAAAGGGTTTTTATCTCACTACAGTAAAAGAAGAGGTCTGCGTTCCTGTGAACTGTCAGGCAACGAAAGTAGTTAAGGGAGAATTTTGTGCTGATTAGTGTTTTTGAGTTCAGTTTCAAGCCATGTAATTCCTTCCCACTTTGCCTCCTTCCCCTTGTATACTGCTTTCTTTCCAGTCTATTGAAAATTCTTTTCTACTCCTTTTTTTTACAGCCCATTTCCTTGTAGTTCAGCTTTCACCATCTGGTAATAGTTCAAACAATAGGTTTTCATTTGTCTTTTCTGCTGCTGTGAGCTTGCTTACTGTTGTTGGAATCACAACATGCCATAGCAGTCATGGAAGCATAACAAATATAATTAAAAAATAACTTTCCTACAGTGGGAAAAGAAGTCTTAAAGGCTAGCTTGTTCCCAAGGTTTCAAGTAGTTGCATCTTTAGAATTCAGATGCTTCTTGTATGTATCTTTTTCTTTAAAGAAAAAGAAAAATCTCTGAATTGGGTGGTTTTGCAGTTTTTCATATCAGAATACTTAACTTTTAATGGTTAAAAACTGATCTTTGGAAGGGTAACAATAAAAAATGTCCTTTAATATCTTTGAACTTGCATGTATCCAGCAGTATTTCTTGTAGTACTGTGCTGCTCCTGAGCTGTTGAAATAGAATAAAAGATGGTTATTTGCTCTGCTGTTCAGAGCATATTGGCACAATTCAGTTTACTCATGGTTAGATATAGCATAATTCCCATACCCAAAAATCTCTTTGGAGGTTCAGGAGCAACTAATTATCAGACTAGATCTGAAAACAATTTCAAACATTTAGAGAATAGTAATGACACATATAGGCTTTTCCTGAAGAACTGAAAATATTACAGAATTCAGTAAGATTTTAGTGATAATTTCTATTATTTTTTAAAGAGAAATCAACCTCAATCAAGCCTTTTTTTTTTTCCTTAAAGATGGACTAGAATTTGTGTTTGTGTGTGTGTACGGATGACTTATGACAACTGTATTGATTGGACCCTTGAAAGCACCTTGTCAGGAAAATGAGTTTAGATTTTAAAAAAACAAGCTTTTTAATATTAAAAAAGTAGTCTTCATACAATAGAACTGAATGAGATTTGAAGAGGACCTAGGTGTGAATTATAGGATTATGTCTGATAAAGAAGAGTGTCCTAACTGGGTTTTTTCTCTCTTCAACAGTATCATCTGTGGCCTTACTCAGTTTACAAATAAAAACCACATCGCCTTCGCTGCACTAGAAGCAGTCTGCTTTCAAACACGAGAGGTAAAGGCAAACTGGGTCCTAAATTCATTGTAAATTAGTGTGATAACAGGAGCTGTAGCTCTTCAGGAAAAGAGGAGATTTAAAAGATTTAATGAAGATTAGTCATATGCTTTATATTGTACTTGGATGCTATTCTTATCTTGTTGCTGAAGTTGAAAAATTGCTCCTGTGGACTTAGGTAAAATTGAGTGGTACATTTTTTTGGAGTGGTAATGCTGCTTTTTACCAGCATGTAAAATAAGGTGAACATATTTTGTGAATATTTTGAGGAGCAGAACATAGAATGTTTAGAGTGGCAGGGCCAGTGACATAACTACAAAGTTTCATTGGTGTAGGAAACTACTCTTTATGGTGTGCTGTGATGGAGATGGCTTATGTCACTTTTGGTGCACAAGAACAAAAAGGAGTTAAGGCAAGATAGTAGCAAACATACCAAGAGAAAGCTGGCTTCACTTCCTACCTGTTCCATCCTTCAGTGCCTCAGCTGGCATTCAGTAGTAGCCAACCAAAATTCTTACAGAGGAAATGAATCCCCCAGCCAAATCAAAGAGGGTGATAACAGTATGAGCATTGAATCTTTATATCACAGTCTACTCCTCCCTGTGTTTGCAGTCCCTGGGTTCTGTGCAAGTACAGGAGGAAATTAAATCCCTCGACCTTGCAGGATAACACTCAAGCCTTAATTTGATTATATGAATTAAACTGCTGTTATTTAAACCTACTGATTTTTAAAATAGCATCCTGCTCAAACCATGTAAGATGAGGGAAGCAGTGTGCTGTTTCTGTAGTGATATAGAATGAAGTACTTATTGAAAAAGACTGACAGAGATTTCACCCAGGCTTCTGCTTTTGAAGCTGTGCTGACAGCCTCTGAGTCCTCAGAAGGCTGTGAAGGAAATTGGAAGTAGCATTCTAATTTCCTAATTCTTTCACTAGAAGTCAGGGTAAAGTTACAGGCAACTGAACTGATTTGTTGTCTGCTCCTCTTTCCTTGTCCATCCTCCCATCCATTCCCTCTCATGTGACAGCTCAGTGAATGTTCCAGCAGAAAATTATCCCTTTTTTTTGCTGGGCTATTTTTCTGCTGGATTAATGACCTCAGCTGCCTCACAGAGGCATTCAGCAAATGTCAGAATGCAAGGCAGGGCATGTGGCTGGAAGCAGGAGAGAGGGGAATAAAGCTGTCAGACTGAGTGAGGGTGAAGTTCACTGTTTGAACAGACCTAACACTTCCCTGTACTTTAGTCACTCTGATTTTATCACAATGACAGGAGTGCCTGATCAGGCACTGGACACTCTTAAATGAACAGATTAAATCCTACTGACAGAGGTAAAATACATTAATGTTTTTCTAAAGATACATCATTAGTTCTGCCTTGTCAAAAACAAAGTTCTTTCAATTCCAGTGAAAACGGAAGTCTTCAGGAAGACCTTTCATTGGAGGTCACTTTCAATGGAGTTCTTGCCTGTTTGTGACATTCACTCCTTCTGGGTATCTTGTCATCCAAAAGCTTCTTCCTTATGCAGATAGATGACACTTGTTACATTTTTTCTTCCAGAAGGAATTTTGGAAAAATAAGCAATTTTTCAGTTCTAGGAGCTGTTCAATGCTGTCATGAGGCAAAATCCGCATACTGGGATCCTTGCTGTTCATCCCACCTCTGTACAATAGAGATAGCAGCAGCATGACCATGATTTGTTTTGTTCCTTCATCCCTTCCTGGCTTCTAGCATTCTTTTTATTATTTTAATCTCTGCTGAGTGCATGCTGATCCAACATGCTCTTCCACAGTGGTAAACAAACCCAGAGCCTCCAATGGTGCTGAAGTTCTGAATGGTAAAAAAGGCAGATACCATCACCTTAGATAAATGTGAAATTAATGTATGTGAAAGAAATAAGAACTAGTATAGTACTGCCAGCAAACTTTGTGCAAGATTCCTGGTTTGCAATTTATTTCCAGTGCATTGAACAGTGCAGGCCCATAGGAAAATGCTGCCACAATGAAAACTGCCCTTACTCTTCCTACCTTGTAATTTTTAACCTTTATTTACCCTGGGCAGTCCCTTTAGTTCCTTTAAAGATTTTTCTGGTAAGGGACCTGGCTGGCTTACTTTCTGGAAACTGGGAGAATCTCCCAGATAATTCATCTCAATGTAGTTTTCACTATCTTGCAAGACCTGCAATTTTTTTTTGTTCTTTTTTAGGTAGCATGTTGACTATTCCTGATAAATATTGTATTACTGGGTACTTTGGGAGCTACAAAACAGGGCAGAATGCACTGTAGTTTTAGTCTTTTTTTGTGGTCTGTGTTGCTTTGTCATTTACAGCTGAGAAAAACACACCTCTTTTATTTATTTGAATACACTAAAAGATTACAGAGAGAAAACCATACTGTACTTGTTAATGCCTAACCTGTGCACTAGCCTTATAAAATGTAAATGAGACATTTAACTGACTGCTTTTACAAAACCCTACAAAAACCACTATTCTGTATTTATTGGTGCTTGTGGGGTAATGCCATGGTAGTACCTGTAACTTAGGTTTGAGGCAAGTCTTATGTTTTTAAGAAAGCCTCTAAAAGCATACTGAGAGGTATCAGTGAATTAAATACTCCATCTTGGTTAATTATCCCGTGCAAACACTTCAATGTTTTTCAACTGGAAACTGTGCCCAAATGAAGGAAACATCATTTTATTAAAAATTACACTCACAGTTTATTTTTGGTCTCTGTCTTGTTGAATATTAAATTCTCTGTTTTCAACAACCAGTTGAAAATATTTGAAGAGGCTGCTCTTTCAAAACATTTCAACATTCTTCAGTTGTTATTGAAGAGTCTTCCAGATTGCCTGTTCAAATGTTTAAATTCTTCAATTCTTGAATCCATCAAATTAGAGAAAGTATGGACAAAGGATGATAACTGAAGGACTCCATTTATTATTGCTGCTTTTTGTGTTAGCTTTGATAAATGTTCTCATCAACTTTTCTTAAAATTCCTCTCAGGCCACATAAGCAGCTCATAGGATACATCCAGAGCACCTGAGGAGAAAGGTGTCCTACACTAGGATTTCTGTAATGAAGAGAATGCACGTGCTGCGTGTTAAACAGAACTGTGTTGTCATTGTGCCTGTTTTGCCTTTTAATAGGAGAGAGGATTGATCTACTTAACCCTCTTCAGCAAATGCTGTAGTATCAGTGTTTTACACTCAGAGGGTATCAGAGCATTTCTGTGCAATTGAATTGTAACATGTATTGCTCTTATTTAAGATTCTAGATGCTATGAACAAGGACTGTGGGATTCCACTAAGTCAGTTACAAGTCGATGGAGGAATGACCAATAACAAAATCCTCATGCAACTCCAATCAGACATTCTCTGTATTCCAGTAGGTAAGATGAATTTACAGCTCCTGCTTTCTTTTTAATGCTGAAAACATTGGTTTGTAGTGGCTGTTGAGAGCAAACTGGGTAGCTTGCTTTGTTGTTGTATCTTGATAGATCAGTCAATCTTTAGTTCTGATGTCATCAAGGTGACTTCCATTCAAAATCATTATGGCCTTCTCTGTGTTTTGCTTCAGTAAAGCCATCAATGACTGAAACAACAGCTTTAGGAGCTGCTATGGCAGCAGGAGCTGCAGAAGGTGTTGAAGTTTGGAGTCTGAATCCTGGAGATTTGACAGCAGTGACATGTGAACGATTTGAACCACAGATAAACCCAGAGGGTAAAACCTTTTTGTGTTATCTGAGTTGCAAACTTTTTTTTTTTTTACAGATATTGACAGGACTGGTTTGGGGTACTCTTCTTTTGGCTTTAAAAAGCCTACATTAATTATTGCTTTTTAGCTGGCTATCTTTCCATCTGTACAAGCACTTAAGAACTGATGAGAAAGTGTGCACTTGACATAATTAATCCCTGTGCAAGATAAATGCTTTTTTTGTCTTTTCAATTATTTCTAAATTTTTGGTACCTAATTTTGTCTTACCACTTTGATTAAAATTACTTCTAAAATCCCTACTTCAAGACAGCATTTGAAGGGGTTCTACATAAATATCAATTGCTTAATTTTGTCCTGCTTGTAAATCTTCTTATTGGTGAACATGAGGAAAATTTCTTTTATTTCTTCCTACTATGCATAACTCTGGGGTTTGGGGTGGAGTTTTTTGTATTCAAAAAAGGATTTTGTACTACTTTCTCTGTGCAAACAAATGATTCTGTGCAAAAGAGTGAAAAACTCATATTGCTGTATCTGGTTCTTACATATTGGTGGTTGCATTCCTATGCATTGAGAAGCTTTTTTGTTTTCTGATTTCTTCATTGCAGAAAGTGAATATCGCTATGCCAGGTGGAAGAAAGCTGTGATGAAGTCCATGGGATGGGAGACATCTGGTGGTCCTTCAAATGGTAAACCAAAAGTTAATGCAGGTCAAGTGTTATTAATTAGCCAGTTAACCTAGGGAGCTCATCTTGCTTTTGTTGACCTCTTCTGTTCATACCATCTCTGCACTATTATAGTGATTTAAAGGTCATTCCTTAAATCCACTGTGGAAACAAAGCAGAAAAATAGGTAGCTGGGTCTTCCTCCTGAATAGCTGCAGGTTTTGCAGAATGGCACTGGTTTGCAAAAGAAAAAAATCTCACTGGCAAGATGAGATACAGCACAATGCTTAGAGCACAGGCACTTTGTAAACCTTCTTATACCATAACCTCATGCTGCAAAGGAGAAAAGTTCCATCCTGTGGTTTTGCTTGCTGTATCTGCCTTCATTATTTGCTGTAGGAAGGAGGGATTGATATCCATATTAAAATCTATTTGACCCATAGAGGGTAAGAGCAAGGAGTTATCATAAATAATTACACAGACCTATTGTTTACGTACAGAAAATATGAATAAACTTTTGAGGGACTGAACAAGAATTTTCTTCTGTAGTAGAGGGCTTTCTCATCTGTCATGTTTGAATTAAATTAACCCTGCAGTCTTCCTGTGATCTAGAATTTGTATGTTTATTTTAGTACTATTTTGGGATATGTTTTTAGTCCTGAGTAATAATATAACACATCATTTATGGGCTTTATCAAATATATTTAATTTCCCTTTTATTGGAAAAACTATTAAAATGAAAAATACTAAGTAAAGAATCCTCAAAATTTAAACTCCCCCCACAATCCAAAATCCACAGTTGGAGCCATCAAGCTGCAAGTGGCCACTTTCTTCCTGAAAGCTCAAATTTCCCTTTTGCCATCCTATATGTTGGCAGAAATATTTTATTTAACGCTGTGGTTTACAAGCAATTCTGCCAAGGCTATTGGGAAGGGGAACAGGTGAATTAACATGAGCAATATGATTCCCTTCAGTATTGACCTTTATGATTTAGTACCTGTACATCTAACCTGATGCTTATCTTACTACGATAAAAAGTTCTGCCTTGCAGTAAATAAATCTAGATGTTTTCTTCAGTTTATGTGAAGAGATATGTCTATCAAAACTTACTTTAGTGATTTTCTGGTATAACACCTGGGGGAAAATGTTATTTTCCTTAGTTCTTTGATACTTTAGGGGTAGGTTGGGATTGGAGAATACTAGAAATGGGCTCAGCCTAGACAGTGGAATTTGGACTTGAACTCTTACAGAGAGAACCTGTTTTGAATTATTATGGGGTTAATGCATAATGTTTTTTTAGTTCTTCTGTAAATGTCACTACATTTGTTACTTTTTGCTTTTCATATATATTTAACACATATATTGCAATTTATATATATATATTTCTCTTTTGATTTGCTTGACTGGAAACACCATTCCCTGGATGCCATCAGGTGACAGTAGTATCTTCTCTAGTCTGCCTTTCAGTATTTTTATTATGAGTAGCATGCTAATGTTAATTGGAGCAAAGTTCCTCTCAGGTTAGTTATTATTTGAATTAGATCACTTTAAAAACTATCTGCACTATTTTAAGTTTTGGGTTTTTTTTTTTATTCCATCTGTCTGTTTCTAGCAAAAATGACTGATGCTTTTTGTTGTTCATGCACACAAACGTTTGAGGGTGTGAATCCGGCATAATGAGCCTAAGGGAACCAACGGAATGCCATCTCAAATCCATCCTCATGTGCCATGTAATTTGTAGCTGTTGGATGCACATGAAACCTGGACTCTCCTTTGTCTGTCTGTGCAGATTGCACAGAGTTTATAAAAGGGATACAGGTTGGAGCAGCCTAGCAGAGTTACATATTGCCTGCTTTACAGTGTGCATGGCAGATAGAATAAGGTTCCATCCTTTATCCTGTATTTCTTCTTGCACTGCTTTTAATTATTTTGAGGACCTTGTTTAAATTAAGTGAAAACTATTTCTTCTGTCCCTGAAAGGCTTCATGCACCCATTTGATTTTTCTGGACCCCTTGAAACTATAGTATTGTTAGAAATCTTCATCTGCTAAATCTATAAAACATTCTTCTTGTACTTTGCTCTTGATGGATAAGTGAATTAATTTAGTCCAAAAAGAAGAGACCCTAAAAGTCTTAACTGCAAAACTGGGAAGGGACTGTGTGCATATGCAATGAAGATGCATCTTCAACCTGTTAATATACAATTTATTTTAAAAGAAAACTCTTAATGTAGATGACAGTTACTTATGCCAGAAGTAAGACATTTCATTAAGATATTCTTACAGTAAGAAAAGGAAGTTTGTTTGATCATGTCATTTATTCTTTTATCACAGAATTTCATTGCAGAGAAACTATTTTACAGTATAGGCATTGTTGCTGCTTAGTAAGCTGTTTGGGGGTTGTTTAGTTTTCTTTTTTTGTTTTGGTTTTGGAGGGATAGGCAAGGAGGTGTTAATTAAACAGACAGTTGAGGACTCTAGCATGCTCCTGTGGTGATGTGTTTGTATTTTGTTTCTATTCATTCAGCCTGAATTAACTATTCAACTGTAATTTTCCTTGCATGGAAGACATGGTTGCAGCTTGTAGGAGAACTAAAATCAAGCTAAACAGGTGCTAGGCAAAAATCAAAACGAACAAATGGATTTTCAGTTATTTACTAACTCTGGAATGTATCTGTGAGTGAGAAATATCTATATTATGAAGAATAAAATAAAACCAGCTGTGAATAAGTGGGTAAATTTTTAACAAGCTGAACAAAGTAAATGAATATAAATTCCAGGTCAGGTGCTTCACCACACAGAGGGTACTTAAAATAATATGGAAAATCAATGATAAATGAGCAACTTAAATTCTGGGATTGCTTTTTAAAAACAACTAATCAGTAACCTGCATAGTAAACTTGCACTGCTGGAACTCATAAGAAAAGATTTCTTTTTCTCCCTTCTTTAAGCTTGTCAGTGCCTTTCTGACCCCCAAGACAAACATATTCATCTCAACTCACTGCGACCTTTAGAACCCATTTTTGACCTTGTTTTCAGATAACAGTAATTATTGATATGGTTACTGTTACTATGTGTATATAGTTGTAATACATACCAGTATAATTACTTTATATATGAATATATTGCTTCACTATTTACAAGCTTGGGAAGAGGAGAAGTTTCCTGTTCTTTGTTTTAAAAATGGTGAGGTCTCAAAAGGAACAGCAGCAGTGATGTTACATGCAGGTTGTAGTTTTGCCCAGCTGTCGTTAGTGTAGAACATGAGATACAGAATTTGCATTGTCAATTGGAGCACGGCTGCTTCCTCCTTAGACACTTGCTCTGGTAAATATTCCTTTGTTTTTAAAAGCTGGAACTTGCTGACCAGGCTTTCCTTCTAATTCAGTGCAGAAACTCCATTTCATTAATTTGTTCCATTTTATATTTTACTGAAACACTGTAACTCCAATGCAGACATCAGAGTAGTAGGTTTGAGGATTGGATTTAGGGAGGATTGAACTCATCCTTCATGTGCTGAAGCAGCAGTAAGTCTCGTATGGTGACAGTGCTGATGTCTCTCTGGGGCAGGGCCATGATGTCACAGCTACTGAAATGTGAAGGAAAAATCTGCTGTGCCAGAATGGAGAACACTAGCATACAAAACCCCGTTTACAGAACTGCTAAGCTGCCTTTTTATGTGGCACCTGATGACCGAACAATACCCTATTAATTATATCATTTCATCATTTCATCAAAATCAGGCCAGTTACTTGTACCTTGTTTTATGATCTTCATTCTTCTCTCCTGGAGAGAAATGGATGGTATTTTTCACTATTGAAGCAAGGTGCATATAACACCTGGATCCTTATGCTAAGATTTTTTAAAGTTTTTCACACTCATTTTGGAAGTGGACATCAGAGAGATTTCAATATATTCCATAGCTGTAGTTTTTTGGTTTTGGTTTTTTGGTTTGGTTTGTTTTTTTGTAGTTTTGTTGTTTTTTTTCTATGGTATGGGTAGGAGTTAACTGAAAATGATCCTATACTTAATAAGACTCAAATTTAAATAAATGCCTTTATGGGCTTAAATTGGCATCTCTCAAGTGAGGTATAGTTGGGATTGGCTATAAATGGGGTCTTATGTGGCATCTGGAGTATAAAGTTACTTGATTTTATTCTCACAAAATAAGACATCAGTGCTGATCAGCAAAACTATATTGGCCCTGCTTAAATACCCCGTGGGTTTTTGGTTTTTTTTTTTTTTGTAAGATTCTGGTTTTCCTTTTTAGTTTCTTTTGTTCTGATTGTTACTGCCAAATTGCATAGTAATTTATATAAAGGGATCACTTTGCAGTTCTGCAAGATACTTGTAATAATATTTTCCATATTTCTGGAAGTTGAACTCATATGTAGAAGAAAATAAACTTAAATTACCTTCTTTCATTCCTTCTACTTGTTAAAAATTTACCCATCTTAGTAGTGTGGTCTCTGCTCCCCCTACAGTGCACATCCCACACACTTAAGAGCTGGCTTATCTGGTGTCACAAGACATATCTAATTTATAATTGCAGTAGTTGAAAACAAAAGTTGATTTTACTGAATTCCTCTTATAGCTCAGCTGTGTTATAGAGTGTTACTAATGTTTTACAATAAGTTCTGTATTCCTAATGCACACATTTTTTATTTAAGGTAAATGAGGCTACTTAGTGGACTCACTGGATGCAGCTGATTTTTTTGTTTCGGTTTGTTTTGTTGTCTGAAGAGATTCCATCACCAACGTGATTATGCTACTTTTGTGGTTCAATGTGTTCACAAATCCATCTGTCACCAGTCCCTGCATAACTTCCCAGTGGTGCGCTGAAAATTCAGTCTTCAGCCCTTCGTTACTCTGTTCCCTTACCCCAATCAGCTCCAAATGCACTGGAAGCCTTTGTGTGGACGATCTCACATCATCCTCTGAAATTTCACAAGCCCTAGCTTTGTTCTGAAAAAGTGGTGTGAAAAAAACCTGCAGTCTCTGAGGTAATGATGGCAGATGTTTAGCTGTCCTTTTCAGGAATTTGGTACTTCATGCAACACACTTCAGAATGTTAATGATGCACTACGGAACTTTATAAACATCTTACAATTCTTCCAGCTGCTGTGAATTACTTTTCATATGCCAATGGTTGCCAAAGATGTTTTATTGTAGTTGCCACTGGTGTGAAACACCTTCCATGGTACAAACCTTTTAAACGCTAGCCCAAGATGGATTACCATAGCACACATTGCCTCTGGTTTGGCAATGAGGAGTTTGGCTGCTGTGCCCCACAGAGTATTGCTGAAACATTCAGTTGCAAGGTTAAAAAGCTGGGTTTGGTTCTGGCACATGGAGTCACTTGGCCCATCATAAGTACTTATGACACCAAATCCTGTAGCTGTACCTTTAAAGAGATGAGAGAAAATGGTGTTTTGGTTAAGGCCATGTTTCATCCTGTGGTTTTGTGCTAGCTTGGAAAGACAAGTTTGATGCGGCATGATATTGACAGGACAGCTGCTTGATAACTCAGCAACTGATAACTTTTCAAACTGCTCTGTTCAGTGCACTTTTCTTGACCAATACTGCGTATATCCTGTCATCCTGCTTAAGTGACTATTTGCTAAACTTTAGAAAGTTGAAGCTAACTTAGTTTTCATTAAAGAGGGTCCACTCCAAACGAAATATCAGTGCTTAGTTCTTGATTTCATTTAGTATATCTCAGGGACCAAAATCTCCCTTTCAGTTTCCATGTCTGTAGTTTTGACTGCAAGATGTTGCAAAATATGCTGGGACAATCCAAAACCCTGGCTCGGTAGAGTAAGTACTGGCACCTGAAATGGGCCACTGGAATTTAGTGACAACGGTGACAGCTGAATCGCATCCACTTTGAAATCTTTTGTTTTCCACATGAAAGGAGTGAGGTAATAATCTTATCTTCAGCTTTCCTGCTTGTACCAACAGCATCCCAAATGCCAGCCTTATTGGTTAGGTCGAGGAGAAGGTGTTCTTGTGTAGTGATGTTAGACCAGTATGGAATGGCACCAAGGTTGAATGTGGGAACAACACAGAGAATTTCAAAGATGTGTTTAAATGCACTAGGAGTTAAAGGGAGAGGTTTTTTGTGTGCATTTGTTCTTAAAGATTTTTGTCTTTAACAAAATTTTTCTTTGATTAGAGGCTTAGTTTTTAAAAGGATGTTATATGTCTGAAGCAATGAATTGCACAGAAGTTCAGGTCTGTACAATATATTTAATATCAAATGCATATTAATTGCCTTTTTATTGTCAAGTGCAATGACTTTTGAAAATGTGACTTAGAAGATAGAGAAGGAACATTTTTTGTCCTGTGGTTGCATGTATAACTTCAGCAGAGAGAAGGGATTTTGTATACAAGTGAAAATATAACAGCATCATTCAAATCCTGTCTCTCCTGTAAATACTCACATGTGAAGTGTGACAGCCAAAATTTCTGGTGTTTCCAGTTTGTATTGGAGAGGTGAAGAGTGAAAAAAAGAACATGATCCCATAGAAAAAATCTCATACTCCTTACCTTTACTCTGAGCTGTTTCTGATCCCACTGTACCCCAAGGAAGAGGAGTGGAGCACAGGGAGCAGGGGCAGCACACACCTCAAACTCTGGACTTCTGAATGTGACCTCTGAGTCTTGCCAAAACCACTGAAGTGCTGGACCTGGGAACGAATAATGCTGAAGTGTTGCCTTTGCCCATGATAAATGTGGCAGGGGGAAAGCTTGTACCTAACAAGTAGGAGAGGGAATTTTTGCTGCTTTTCTGACTTATCTTTTACTGGGAAACACAATTCCTATTAATTTTTCACCGAGTAAGAATCATTATTTTATTTTCAATTGCTGTTGCAAATGTTTTTTAAGAGTTTCACATCACTGTTAACTTTCTACCAACATAGTTGAAATATACTGTAAACTGCTTGTTGGCGGGGAGGGGACAAACTGTTAAAGTTAGCTTTTTCTGAAGCTGTGATTTTTTTTTTTTTATGAATTACCAGTTTATAAATTCTTAATTGAGAAATGCATTAACTTGGTATTAAAGTACCATAAATTAATTGATGGAAGGTGTCAGTTTATTCTTGCACATCATCTTTCAGACACATTGTCACTAATATATTTACATGAGGCATGAGTATACACAGATTGATATGCAGCAGTAAAGCAGCCACTCTGAGACATGCTTTAAGTAGCTCAGATGTACAGGTGATATACATGCAGTTCTGCATTCTGCTTCAGTGATGCAAGGACTCAAGGACTGGATTAGAAATTGCATTTCCTCAAGTCCCTCCATGTTCAGGAAAAAGCAGGAAAACACAAGTAAAATGATAGGAAGGAACATGGTCATAGTACAGGTTTGATGCAAAGGTGGGCAGGGCCCAATACACCAAACAGGTTTTGGTCTTACACCATAGTCTGATTGGCAATTGCTACAGATTCAAAAGCCTTTGTGAGCTGTGGGGAGAAATGTTCAGGACATAGCAAACATTGCTCGGGGTGGTAGCTGGGAGCAGAAGGTGCTTCTGTTGTTCAACAAAAGGACCATGGGGTATATCTGATGGGTACATTTAAGGAGTGCACCTGCTGGATTCTTACTCTGTCACTTTGTGGCTTCCAGCTCCCTCCTACATATCCAGTGCTCCATGATTATCCAAGGACATGGCCTTCATCTGTAGCCTTTACAAATCCTTAGTCTACTTTATGGAAATCAGTTGTGTGTGTCAGAAACAAAACACACACACCGACACACATCCTGGAAACAAAAATGCATCTAAGTTTCACATCAGCACACAAACTCAATATCAGGCTTCTCCCTCTGCCCATGAGACTCCAGTGTCTTCCTTTCACACAGAATTGCACCCTTGCCCTTAGCTGCTCACACAAGAGTGTACTCATATTTCATGACTCATCAAGCTGGAATATTATGAGATTGGAATTTTATTAATTTAATTAGTTTCAGAAGCCTACAAATATTTTTTTCAGTGAAAGCTAAATAATGTCTGTTACTGGAACTCTGTGCAGTGTAAGCAAGCTTCTTAATATCCACGTCAGCATCCAAGCTCTAATCTTTCCATCTAAAGAGCCCCAGATCTGTATCAGCTATTGGAATGCTGTGCCATTATCAGCTCTAGCTGGGCCCAGTATGAGTGCTGTGTGTACATGTATGTTTTTATAATTACTATATATATTATATAGAAATTACTGGAATTTATGGAAGCAGTACTTCAGTCGTGGGGATGAAGATGGGCAAATGACTGGCAGCCCTTTAAAGCTGAGAAGTGGCACAGGAGCATTGCTCCTGGAATGATTTGTCCTGAGGGATCTCTGCAGGCTGGAGAAGTGGGCTCACGGGAGCTCTGCAAGGGCAAGTGCCAAGTCCCACCCCAGGAGGGGCAAAGCCTGCACTGGGACAGGCCAGGGACCTGCCTGCTGGGAAGCAGCTCTGCAGGACAGGTCCGGGGGGCTCCTGGTGGACACCGAGTGGAAGCCTTGTTTCCAGCAACTGGACAAAGAAGGCAAACAGCACCCCGGGCTGGGTCAGGCAGAGCAGCAGTCAGGGGAGGGGATCCTGCACTCAGCCCTGTTGCCCACAGAAGCTGTGGATGTGTTCACAGAAGCTCGGAAATGTTCAATGCCAGGTTGGATGGGGCTTTGAGCAACCTGGTCTAGTTGTCCCTGCCATGCCAGAGCAGCTGGAACTACATCATCTTTAAGACCCCTTCCAGCCTAAAGCACTGCATGATTCTGTGATACCTGGAGTGCTGCACTCTTCACTGGGATTGCCAGGATTAGAGAGACACAGACATAACAGAGGGAGACCTGTGACAGGCCACAAAGATGGATGAGGTGTTAGAGCATTTGTCATGGGTGAGAAGTTGAGATGCCTGGGCATACTCAACTTGGAGAGAGCTCGGATATAAATTCCTGACGCAAGGACTAAAAGCCAGACCCTTCTCAGTGGTGCCCAGTGACAGAACAAGAGACAAAGGACTCAAGTGAGCACAGGAAATCTCATTCAAACAAAACAAAACGATGTTTTACTCTGAGAGTGGTCACACAGGGGAGCAGGTTGCTCAGCAAGATAGGATCTCATGCCAGATAAATTCAAAACCCGATGGGACACGGCCCTGCTCTCACTGACCCTGCTCTGAGCAGAGGGTTGGCCCAGACAGAGGTGCCCTCCTGCCTTGGTCTGTCTGTGGGGCTGGTTAGATCAGCCCTGGCTCAGCCCCAGCACAGGCTGAAGCCTTGAGCCAGCTCAGAACAAAGGCTAGGGGAAAGTCCGTGCTGGTTTATTTGGACAAAACCAGTTCAGATTGTATGAACCAGCTGTCACCCACTGCTGTATTTCAACATTCTTCAGCTGGCAGTCTTGCTGGGCTACCCTGTGTACATATTTGCTTTGGAAGAGCCAGCCCGACTGTGTGGGCTGGTTATCTTGCTTGGTTTACTCCTGAGAGACATTCTCTTAAGCAGTTGCAGTGGGAATTTAAGTAAAATTACTCTTTTTCAGATTTCTGATTGCTTTAATCTAACACCCTATTTTTCATGAGGAATTACACCACCAGGTGGTTCAAAGGAGCCTAGAAGGCAATGGGATAATGTGTTTCCAAAGACATGACAGTTAAATTGCAGTTAGCAAAACCTAAAAGTATGGGTTCATTAAGTTTTTGTAACAGAAAGACATCAGTATGGGAGTAATTAATTTTTTTTCTGTAGTGTTTTTTTCCTTCAGATCTATGAGCTGCTGGTCTAGGAGTTCCTTCTCTGACTTTCCTTCAAAGTACACCCACTCCAGTTGGAGGTATCTCGCACACGGTTCCTTTTCAGTTCTTCAGGAGCATGCTGAGAACTGAGGCTCCAGCAGCTGTAGCTTCCTGATCTCCTGACACACTCCCTAGCTCTTGTGCAACTAGAAAACAGACAGGGTGGCACTGGCCATCAGTTGTCACTATCTAGAGCAAGCATTTTCCCTCCCACCACTTCAGCCAGTTGCAGTTGTGTTCTGTTTGTTTTGGCAAGAGGCTGAGTTAGCGTGCTCAACAGCCCCCACAGTTCCTTGGCTGCTCCACAAACACCTGCAGGAGTGGGGGGTATATCACTCCAGCTACTTATTTTTGCTAAGCTTTCAGTCCTATCCCTCCTTCTTGCATAGGTTGTCTTGCAGGTGGAGCCACTGCTAAAAAAATTGCCACAGAGCTTATTGTTTAGTACAGATGCATTAACTCTTTGCCTTTAGCTTTTATGAGCACAGAAATCCCTTTGTTATTACTTCCCACTCTGCAACACCAGGAGTCAGTTGAGAGGATACATAACACAAATATTAATATCCTTCCCTACCTGACATTTCAGTATTAAAATCAATTCTTCCACAAACACTAAAGTTGGGTGCTGCTCCAATATGAAGGAAGGTTACTTGAAAAACTATGTAAACTGCTTCAAACTCTATCAGCTTATAACTAGACTCTAACTCCACGTCTTCTGTGGACAGCATTTTTGGGAAATGAATGTACCATTGCAGCTTGTCAAGCCTGATTTCTCAAGGACAATTGATTCTTCAGTTGTACAATTCTGAAGAACTGACTCTTCAGCAGAAGAAAGTGCTTTAACAAAATAAAATGCTTTTAGAGATGTCACAGTGGAAACACTGGAGGCATCAGATATTTTCCATTTTTGGGGTTTTTTAAAGGAGAAAGAAGAAAAGGGGGGAATCTGGAACATGCAAGAATCATGTCACTGTGAATCAAAATACAGGATGATCACTATAAT
This sequence comes from Motacilla alba alba, assembly GCF_015832195.1. Taxonomy (NCBI): domain Eukaryota; kingdom Metazoa; phylum Chordata; class Aves; order Passeriformes; family Motacillidae; genus Motacilla; species Motacilla alba. Next base: position 113,651,970 of record NC_052016.1, read on the forward strand.
GTTCTCAGCTAAACTTCAAGACATGTATTTTTAAGTCTCTCCACCAGGAAATAGGTATGTACCACCAACACAAGGTATTTTTATGTGGACTCTAGTCCTCTAAAAAGTGCAGACCACTTCAAGTGCCTCTATCCTGTGACTCTAATAAATGAACCTTGAAGAAAACAAATGGCACCTTGTCTTGCTTTGGATTTCAGCTCACTGATGAATTTCCAGCTCAAGTCAGGAGCTGCCATGCCCAGCGACACATTTTGGACCATGCCATCATTACTTTGACTCTTACCAGATTTCTTGTTTAACTTCTGATATCACACCAAAAAGAGCTGCACACAAGGCAGGGTTTGTCAAACTTCAAAATGTTAAGCAATGTTCAGCAATGCTAAGCCCAATTCTTGTGAATATAATTAATGATTAAATTGAATGAAACATAATTGTGCTGAAAGATTTTATTTGCTAATCTTGAAATAGGTGATTTGCTTATTCATGAGATGTGAAATACTGAGTCACAGCTGATGTGCAGATGAGCTACGCTGTACATTGGAATATGCAGGTAGGGTTTTATTATTCAGTGGGTGAGGTAAGCACTTAGGAAAGGTAGAAAAAAACATATCTGAATTTTAGCAGTGCAGAACACAGTGTAACACAATAGTGGATCAATATAACAAGCAACAGGATTGTTAAAGGTCATTACAGCAGGATGACACTGGTTTACAGAATATCCTTGGTATATCTGAAATTGTTAGAGGAGTTCATTACAGCTTCATTAAAGAAAGCCAATCAGTTATTCCCACTTGCTTTTCAAAATCTGTTGAAACTATCACAGCAGCATTTGGCACAGCGTTGTCAAAATGAAAATGTCGAAATCATGATTTAAATATTTATGCAGAAACATGAGTCACAGCTGTACTGCCTTACAATAGAAACAAAGATAACATCAGCATGCGGGCAGCTCGCTTACACACTGTACATCAGCACTGCCAGACGAGTTTGCACCAAACGTGTGCTACTAAACACTTATGAGGAAAGACTCTGAGGTCTTTCATAATAAAATTTTTAAAAAATAAATGGTGTGGTAATTCCTGTTCCCTTAAGATTGTTCATATTATGAATGTCCACCTAAAAGTCAGGAAGTTGCAGCACCAAGGTTACACGCAGACCTAGTAGTCCATGGCCATTGAAGTATAATTAGTAATTACTTTCTCTCAAGGTGTATTTCATTTTGGACACTGCCTGGACTTTGAAATGACTGATGTTGCATAATGAAGAACATGGATATAAGTGAGATCCATGGATCTCTTGCTTCTCTTTTATTTTGAAGTTAGAGGTTTTGAAGAGTGTAAGGCGTGGGACTGAAATGGCACTGAGCCACGACCTTTGCAGACACACCTCCAAGGTACCTGTCTCTTGTTCTCTCCTGGCACTGTAAACAACACAGACATGTTCAGAAGGCTGCTAGCAGTTATTGGTTTGTTATTTTGGGTTTGCTTATCTGCTCCATCGGTCTGTCTGGACTCGGTGTCAGTAAAAGCATTTCTGTTTCAGAGCAGGAGCAAGGAGCTGGGGTTTCTCCATCTGTCCCCTCACCCTGCTGCTCTATTGACATAATGCGTGGCAATCTTAGGGCATATGGAATCACACACAGATGCTAGGTACCATCCTAGTTTCCAAGCACATTTTCAGACCATGTGCTTCTCTTTCCACCTCTATCATGTATCCCTTCTCTGCTGGACACCCTTATAGCTCCAGCCCGATAGAAAGAGGGATGAGCTAAAGGAGAGTTCTGCCAAAGCAGAGTTGAGTGTTTGCTGGGGTTCAGGGTAGTATCTTAAGGGTTTTTTGACAGGTCTGGCTTACATCATGTCAAGAGTAGAGTACTGCTTCTGGAAAACAGCACTGGGGAGTGAAAAAAAAAGTGTTTGATGCACTGCACTGTAAAAACTCAAGCACTCCCTCTCTTTGCCAGGCTCAGTGCTGCACTCAGGCCCACACAGCAGCCCCCGGCCAGCAGAGCTGTGCTGCCCATGGCCACAAGGATGCTTGGCTGGGTTGCTGTCCTGGTGCCTGCACACCCCTCACAGGATGGCTCTGCTGTGCTCTCACTGGCTTTGTGGGCATTGGGTGGGCACTGATCTAAAACCTCTGTAGCAGCACCACAAAACTGCTCCACTGCTGTCTTGTCTCTCTGCATTTAGAAAGGCTGTTGCAGAGCTGCCCTCGGCATGTTGGGCCTGAACTAAACCAGGCTGTTATCAGAGCAATTTCAACAGCTGATTTTTCAGGACGAGTCACGTAATGCTTCTAATTTAAACAAATAAGAACAAATAATCTATTCAAAACTAATCTTTCTTCAGTGAAGACAAACTTAGAAATCGTGCAAGAAAATAATTAATGATGAGAGTTTACAAAAGCTCCCAGTGACAGAATCCCTTCATTTTGGGTGTTTGCACAGGTAAGATCAATCAATTCCTCAGTCCCCTTGGTCCTTACATTCAGCTTGAGTAGCATCCCACATGGAGGAAATTTTCCAAAGAACAAAAACTAGATTTGTCACCACTGTCATTTTCTTACCAGAGCAGATGTTAAGGAAATGTGGTCCTGACTTAAATATGAAAATACTGTTTGATCAGTCAGATAACTACATTCCTGGCCCCGTGTGTGGGGCTTATCATTTAGCAATGCATATTTCCTACACAGAAGTCATTAGCATAGATATTTATTATCTTATTATGTTCATTTTCAACAAGCCTATATTCATTTTGCTTCTTTGACATTTTCATAATTTGCTAGTGCCACCTGGGTTAACATTCAGTTAATGACACAAGTGACTTGAAATAGTAAAGAGCTGTGCAATTTATAAACTGCAATATAAACAAAACAAAACAAAACAAAACATGTCCACATGTTTATGGTAAGTTCTGCTTTGAATCTGAAGGCTTTGATTGATGAAAAGTTTAAAGCACAAATTGTATTTTCTGAACAGAGGAGCTTTCTTAATCACATTTTGCCTTTGCTGAAAAGTACCATCTGTTTATAATTTAAGAAAAGACACTTGTTGACTGTGTTAATTTCTCAAGAAAGCTCAATTCACTTATAATTAAGGGAGCTCACTTGGCAGTTTGGTGAACAGAAGTCCTTTGTTTATTCATAAAGCCAGCCATGTGCAGGCAGCACACTAAGTCTTGCTCTCTTACCCCCGTGCATCACATACCCAAGCAGATTCTTGCTGCCAGTGAAATCTGGGCCATCTTTTTTGGCAGAGGATGTGTGATGACCTTACAGTTTATCCCTGTGTAGGTTATTTGGATGAGTATGGAGGAGTGTTTAACACCATCATCAGTGGGTGGGCAAACACCTCTGGCTTTGTGTCGGTACCCTGTGGCTGGATCTGTCGGGCAACAGGCTGGCATCACCCTGGATCCCATCCACTCACCTTCCTCCATTCCATTCCATTCCATTCCATTCCATTCCATTCCATTCCTCTCCTCTGGGCACACTCGGTTTAAATGACTCAAAATGAGCCTGACAGCAGTGGGGTCAGCTGCTGGCCCTAAACCCGTGCCCAATGTGCACCACAAGCTGCTGCTCTGGGAGGATTTCAGGATCTCTGAGGAATGATTTTGGACCTTCAAAGGCAGCAAGACTCTGGGCTTGCAATAGGACTGAATAATTCACCTGGGGTCACACCAGGGTTCTTTTGCTCACTCTCAAACAGAAGGACCTACACAGAGAGGTGTAGTCTGATCAAAGACCAGGTCCTTAGCCAGGCTGGCAGCCACAGGCAGCTTCCACTCAGCCATTCACATCATGTCAGCTTTGCCCAGCTGATGTTTAGAAACCTGCCAGGGTCTTTGACAAAAATAAAGCAAATTTAAAAATCCAGAGTACTGCAATTGCTCAGGTTTATCAAATTTATCAAATAAATTGTGTGGAGGAAGTGGACTGAAAGCGCTACAAAAGTTTTAATTAAAATTTATTTCAGTGCGTAAAAGGAAACCACCAACTTTTATAATTAAATCTTGGCAAAAGGATTTTAATGAAAATGCCAGGGCACAAATTGCATTAATTGTGTAAAGCTACTCAATATGGCTTTCTCTGCTGCTTTGCTGATAGAGTAGGAAGAAGGATGAAAACACTATGCCAAAACCTCTCTGCACAGGAGTGGGTATTAGTCACTTCAAATTCTTTGCTGTTTAATAGAAGGCATTAGCTTAACTTTCAGAGAGAGGAAAGTAATATTCTCAGTGGTGAAAAACAGCTGGGTGTCATTAATGGCTTGAAAGTGGAGGTGGTGCTTTCAGCACTTCCATTTCACTTCCTCCTCCCTTCTGCCTCCTTGTCAGAGCCATAGCTTTATTTTCCCTGTTCTCACTTAACTGACTCCCAATTGCAGCTTTCTGGCAGAATGAAGCTGGATTTTTGGAGGTTGCCTTCTATATCTTGTCAAGCAAGGCACTGGTGCATAATGTTCAACAGATTTGCTTTTCCTCTGGGTTATGTTTCTTCTGTAGTCTGAACCACCTCACAAAAAATGGGAGAGAAGCTCTTCTGCATCTCGTGTGCTCAAACCCCCTCACTCCTGACCCCTCCAAAGTGGAGCTGTAACTTTGATATCAAAAGGACAGGTTTTATCATGTTTCCTCTCCTTCCATCAATGACTCCACAGTGGTGGCTGTAGCCCCTGTGCATTCTGCTCTAGAGAGCCCTTGTTCTCCCCTTGCCCTGCCCCAAAGCCCCAGCTGCAGCAGAAGGCAGGCTGTGTGCTGCACATCCAAGGGGTCGTTTTCCTCCTCTTATCCCAAATCTGTTCATCTTCCTTTCTGTGATCCATTGGCAGGAAGAAAGGCAAATAGAAATATTTTTTTTTATGTGGCCTAGTCTTTCTCTCTACTACTTTGTCTGTTTGTCTTGGCAGATAAAGAAATTTTGATGGTTTCTGAGAAATAAGAAGGGAAGGGCTCTGCCTTTTGCAGCAGCTGCTGCTTGTTGCTCTCCCCAGAAAGGAATTGTTGTCAAGTAAAGAGGAATTTCTTTGGGGTAGTGCAATAGCTGAAGACCAGATTTTGCAGGGTTAGCTCCAGTCGGAGACAAAATGCCATCATTAAGGATGTGTCTGGAAAAGGTCACAAAACAGAAGAATTGTCAGCCTGTGTCTCTTTGTTCCCCCTATGGCCAGGATCCAGTGTTACCTGGCCATTACTGTACAGTGTAATATTAAAGATGAACGTCCCTGTTCCCTTCCAAACTCCTCCATCTCGTACATGATTTTCTCCTGATTAGTGCTCATTCCTGTGGCCATGGGAGACCCTGCTGCCCTTTGTTTCAGGCATTAGGAAAAGCCCTGGTGGCACTCCTGGGTGATGGATAAATGAGTTGCAGCCTGTGGTATGTCATTATTTGCAGCTGTCCCCCAGGAGGTCTCGGTGATACAGCTGTGGTTCTGCGGTGGAAGGTAAAGCTCTCCATTAATAAATGGCTCATCCCTCGGGGATGGGTGGCTGTCTGTCACTGCCATCAGCTCTTCTGTTCCTGCCAGCCTTTAACTGCCGAGGAAAGTCATGCGATCTCACCAGCGCCCCAGGGATGGAGCATTTACCAAACGAGGCAGGTGCATATCCCGAGGAACACAGGCAGGATAAAGGGTTTATTCCCTTCCTCCAGGGGACTACAGCTGCTTTCTCAGCCACCGAGGTTTTGCTCTTCTACTTTCTCCTTCCCTAGGGGTCACTTTTCCACTTAAGGGGATTACCCTTGTTAAGTTTAATTATTTTAATGCTGGTTTCTCAGCGCTTAGAGTTGTGGATTAAAGGTATCAGTTGCAAGTATGGTTATGTGCATATGTTTGTATTGTATAGTTTCTCCTTTTCACCTCTTTTCAAGCTTCAAGGAGAAGGGAAATATATTTTTTGAATCATGTAGTGCTTGTGTTGTTGGACTTGGCAGCATGTTTATGTCCTCTAAGTGGGCTTTGGAAGATAACTCTCAGATAGAAGGTCTGCTGGGTACCAAGGGATTATCTTCTCTTTATGTAACTTTTCTTTATGATGTAGTGTGAGCACGTCAGGATTATTCTACTCGAAGTTTATTATTTTTCCATTGCCTCCCTTTGTGAAGTGCTGAAAGAAAATCTTACAGTTATAGGGCTTCATACAGTTGTAATATGTCAAATAGGGGATTTTTATTTTTGACTTTCTTTTAAAATTAAATGGTATTTTCTGCTTTTTAGGATTTGATCTGTAACATGATGAGTCAATGGAAAATTGTAGTTTGATTTTTCTTTTCTGGTGGGGGCACAGGAAAGTGAATACAGCAGTTCCTTATTAGAATGCAAGAAGTTTGCAATTTATTCTGAAATCAAAATGTGAGTAGGTGGATGAATACACAAACTCCTGGCAATTATTGTGCTTTCCAGACTGCATAGTGGGACTTGTATTATTTATATTCTGTCACAGATCTATTACCTACCAACTGTGATGAGCCATCAGCTCCAGATTAAGTTTTGAGGCAGTGTGCTTTTCCTTGCATGATCATTTTGGTTTCAAAATAACCCTCATTCTCTTCCTGCTGCTCCTGATGGGGCTGATGAGCAAAGTTTGTCTAAAATACCCCAAATGCAGCTAAAACCCCAGAATTTAACTGCTGGTTAGAGAAAACTTTTGCTAAGAAACTTTCTATTCCAAGCCCTGGATAGTCATTTAAAATCACCCAAGTGATGTTTATGTAACTCCTTTGGGGTAAATATTTTATAGTGGGCTGTTGATCGGGTCCCTAAATGTCTTTGGGGTTTGCTCAGGTCTTCTTTGTTCACGAGTAACCCAATTTACATCTGAATAACTTCTTTGCTCATGTTTCAAGCACTGCAGCTTCACTAGAGAAAGTGGGGATAAGTGAGGAAGTTTTGGGGATGTGGGCACATGCCTGGGTTTTGACTGGGCCATGAGCAAATCTAATGTTCATCCCAGCACTATGAATTGGGATCAAGACAGGATGTTTTCTCCTTCTTTTCTTCAGTAGTTGGAGCAGTTTGGCAGTGCCCAAGAACATCTTTTTTCTCCTTCCCATAACTAAACGTGCTGGTTCGAAACTAAACCAGCGGGAGAAACGGAACCCACGCAAAAACCTGGACAGAGATTTCAGGGCAGTGTTACAATATAATGGAGTTACAATAAATGCAATGATGCAGAAAAGCTGGCTTAAACCACAAAGTCAGAGTACAGCCTGCACCCTGCTGAGGAGGGTGAGGGTGGTGGTCGCAGGCCAGTTAAACAGTTGGTGAAAGCAGTGCTCCTGTGGAAGGACTGGTCCACCTGTGGAAGTTTGGTCCTCCTCTGGATCCGCTCAGGGGTGGCTGTTCCAGGTGCCCAAAAGCACCCAGGTTATACATGCTCAGATTCAGGCAGGAAGGTTCAGTACCTGCCCTGGGCAGGGAATGTCACAGTGGAACGTGTCTGTGACTACGATGATGTGCTGGAGATTCAGATCTTGGCCTGTGCTGCCTCTCTGGGGTCTGCTTTGGTGCCATCTCAGGCTTCTGCTGCGATGCCTCTGCCAGCACAGCGAGGGGCTCTGCTCTCTGGGGAGCAGCTGAGCCTTCCTGCAGAGCTGCTCCAGCTCCACCTGCCCTGCACCACTGCAGATCTGCCGGGTTTGTCCATGTCTCCCTACCCTCTCCTGCAGTGGTCTGAAGATGGGAGTCATTCCAGCTTTTCATCTTCCTCCTCCTCACTAGATTCTGCATCATCCATTGTGGTGGTGGAACAGCAGCCAGAGGCACACAAACTGTAGCCATGAGAAAGCTGACAGCTCTTGAAGAGAACAGAGCTCTGCTGCAGTGAAAAACAATGTGCTTTCCCTGAGAAAGAGCTCTAGGACTGTGATAAACACTAGCCACCTGTATAAACTGTTTTTGCACCATTAGATACTTTGCATTTTTCTATCTCTCACAAACAACTTTTCTTGCATGTACACCCCGGGGGTTCAGTGACCAATCAATACAGGATAACAACTTGTTACTGACCAACTGGGGATAGACAGGGGATGCTCTTTAAAAAGCCTATAAAAAGAGATGGGTGAAAAAAAACCAGGATTGATCCTTTTCTTTTTTGCTCCATAATGTGTGTACCACATCCTTCTTTATTGAGCCCCACAGGGACAATCCCTGTCCCCTTCCAGAGCACTACCATGAGGCTGGAGCTGCTCAGCTCCTTCCAGAACATGCCATTTCTGCAGCTGAGGCAGGATGACATCACATACACCTTCCTCATGGAGCACCTCGTCCATAAATTCATCTGTGTGCATCAGCTCACACTGCCCATTCTGTTCTGACATTTTATTTTCTGACAGTGATTGTTCAGTGGTTCCAGGTTCCTGTAGCCATTGATGGCAGTGCCTGTTGGCCTCATGTGCAGCTCTCCAAGCATTTGGATGTACTTGAAGTCTTCATTCTTCATGGACTCCACAATGATGCCCTTCTTGGGCTGGATCTGCAGCACCTTCGGCATCGGGCGCAGGAAGGGTGTGGGTTTAATGTTCCCTCCACAGACACCCCCCACGTGCCTCAGCTCCACAGCCTTGTCCAGCACAGCTCGGCCGTGAGGCCAAGGCACTCCTCCTTCCAGAACCTGGGCCTGTAGGTGTGGCTGATCTCCACCAGGTCCTGTGGGCTGTGCCGTGGATGCTCTGTGTGTGCTTCACCGTGGGTTTGCCATGGTGGGTGTTATAAGTTTGGTCCTAATAGTTTTGGGGAAGAATGGAGAGTTGCTTGTTGTGGAGGGGGAGGGCGTCCAGGACTTGGTGGAGATAAGGGATAAACGAAGTGAGGAGTGATTGGAGCAGGGCACCAACCAATATTCGACACCCTGAAGGAATGATTGGCCCAGAATGAACCTCGCTAAGGATTAATCAGAGCACGGAGATTCGATCAATCAGTGCGTGGATCCAAAACCCACCAACCCTGGACCAAGGGGGTGTTATAAAATGGGGGGTTTTCAGTTGGGCGTGGTTCTTTCTGGTTTGTGAGCTTTGGGGTCAGTTCGTGAGGGAGAGAACCCAGCGTGTTTGTAGCACACTGCTATTTTTGAGCTGTTGTGAGGGGTTCAGGCTTATCTTGGATCCTCTGTTCCTTTTGGCTTGTTTTTAAATAAACGAGAGCCTTTTTCATTTTTCTCAAAATCTGGCCTCGTTCATTCATTACAGTGGGTGCTGGACACACAGCAGCTCCAAACTCTGCCCCCCTTCCATGAGGGGCTATGTCCCCTTCCTCCTCCTCCTCAGTGCCTGTGCAGGCTGCTCTGGCCTGGCCTTTCCCCCTCAGAACAGGGGTGACTGCTCCCAGCCTAGGCTGTGCTGGCTCTGTGATGGATTGTGTGGTACCTGTTGCTGTTTTTTTTCCTTTTCCCTCTGGCTTGAAAGTGAACCAGCGGGAGGAATGGTGGTCAGGGTGGTGGCTGCAACGGTTGCAGTCTTGTCAAAAGCAGTGGTGCTCTTGTGGAAGGTCTGGTCCTCCTCTGGATCTGTGCAGTGGTGGCTGTTCCAAGTCCCCAGAGTGCCCAGATTATACATGGTCAGATTCTGGCAGGAAGGTTCAGTATCTCCCCCAGGGCAGGGAATTTCACAGCGGAACGATGTAATCCCGTGAGTCACGGGATATTCTGGGGATCCCCGATGGCCTCGGTGGTTACAGCTCCCACTGGGGCCCTTGGCAGGGATCAGCCCCTTGGCCTGGGAGCTGTCACGGCTGAATCAAGTTGTGAAGACAAAGAAGCGCTGCCCTGGCGCAGGGTTTGCCCCTTTCCCTTCTCTGACACCCTGCTTGCAGCCTGGGGGGCCGGGGGTGCCCGGGCAGCTGCTGGGAATGCCCCACCTTTGGGAGCCAGCAGACGTTGTACTGGCACACGGGACAGTCGATGAAGTGCAGAGAGTGGAGGTGATGAGATGAATCCACTGGAGGCTTTAGTAGCTCTGTTCCCAGAAAATCCTGTGCAGTCACCCCTGGAGCAAGACTTGGCTGCGTGGCAGCCCTGGGGTCACCGCTGGCTGGTGAGGCTGGGGAGCTGCTGAGCAGGGCTGGCCCTGGTGGCACTTGGTGGCCCTGGTGGCATTTCCCCCTGCCTGGCATCACCGGTGACCCTACAGGCTTCAGCAGGCCGGGGGTGTCCCTGGTGAGGGTGGGTGTGCTCCCCATTCCACCTTTGCTGCGGCGGGAGGATGATGATGATGCTCTGGTGCCTGAAAGGAAGAAGAAGCGGCTGTCAATCCCTCACCCCAGTCACCCTTCCTGCCTGGCCTGACCTCCCACCACCATGGTGCACACAGGATTCACCCTGCTGCTGCCCAGGCACGGGCCCCAAGCAGTGCTACAGATGCTGCACTTACTGGGCAATAGTTACAATAGTCATATTCTTTTATTAACTTGCTCGGGGACATTTTTTTCTTGTTGTGTTCTTAGTAAATGCGACTCAGGAAGAGTTTTGCTTTGGTTTTAAGAGGAATAAAGTTATTAGGGTTTCAGCCTGGAGAAGACAAGGGTCAGGGGGACTTCAGAGTGGCATCCCAGTATCTTAAATGGGCCTATGAAAAGGAGGGGGAGGAACTTTTTATATGGGGACACAACAACAAGACAAAGGGGCTTTAAAGTGAAAAAAGGCAGGTTTAGAGCAGGTGTTAGGAAGAAATTGTTCACTGTCAGGGTGGTGAGGCACTGGCACAGGTTTCCCAGAGAAGCTGTGGGTGCCACATCCCTGGAAGTGTCCAAGGCCAGGCTGGATGGAGCCCTGAGCAACCCGGGATACTGACTGGCATCTCTGCCAGGGCAGGGGAGCTGGAAGTGGAGGACCTTTAAGGCCCCTTCCAACCTAAACCACTCCATGATTCCATGACTTGGAATTCTGCAAGGTACATCAAAGATTTCCTGGCAATTTGTAAACTCCTTTCCTCCAGCACTGAAACACTGATGCATCCTTTCTGTGGAATGAAGCTGGAGTTTAAAGCAAAGGCATCTGTTTGTTGCTATCTGCTACTGCATCTCTAGTTGAAATTTGATTTTGCAACTAAACAAAACTATTGATGCCATTTGATAGCTTAAAAACCTCATTAAAAAGACTATAAAGGAAGAGTTTATCTTATTTATAATTTAATAATTATTTAAGATAAATATCTGTAAATCAAAAGATATCTAGTTATTTCTTTTGTTATGTTTCATCTTGTGCTATTCTCATCTTTTAGCTGAAGGACAGGAAAGGGTTTTAATTTTCCCTGACAGTGCATTTTTTCTTTAAGGATCAGCAAATGAAAAAAAAAAAATACCCAGGACAAAGTGCTGGATGTAATAGCTCTGATCAGGGAAATGTCTTCATTCAGAAAAGGATTTGAACTGTTTTTTTAACTTTGTCATCATCTTCAGTGAGAAAGAAGTAGGTGTGTGTTTCCAGAATAAAAAATCAGCTTTGAACAATTTGCATGCTTAGTCCTTCTCCCCAGGAGGGGCAGGAGCTCTGAGTTCCCTGATGAATGAGAGCAGTGAATATGCAGATCTGGTACAGCAGCCTCTTAAGTCCTTTACAGGAGACCTGGTAAAAATAGATCAAATAGAAGGAGGGGAAATCTCAGTGTGTATCTCACATCACTGGCTCTTTGAAACACAGAGGGCCTGGAGCAAAGTGAAGCCAGTAAATGTAAGGACAGGATGGCAAAACTGGAGTAAGAATTTTTCAGGGGAAAAAAAAAAAAAGAAGCTTGAAAAAGGAATAAATGTTTCATTGCCTTAAATTCTGAAAAGATTTGAATCAATAATGGGAAAGGTACCAAAAATTTCTGTATCTCAGTATTGATTTTTACACTATCTTTATCCTTTGAAAGGCACAAGCAGGTCATTACTGAATCAAAGAGAAGAGCCCTGAAAAGCTGAGGAGTTTTATCACCCTCAAAAGCTACATATTTGTCACTCAAGATCACAGTGAACATTTATTTTTGGAAAACCATTAGCTCCTTGTAGTATGTGCAGGAGAACAGTCCCGGCTGTCAGACAGCCTGATGTTTCTGTTGCTGTCTGTGAGGGCTCATACATCATCCTTTCTGCTTGAAAAGAGGATTATTTTCCTAGCCTAACAAATAATTTATTAATTTACTTTGGCTTTCCAGTTAATCATTACCCAGCATTGCACCATGGCAGGTTTGTGACCCTCTTTATTACAATTTTGTGTAAAACCCATGGCATTTACGTGTTGGACTTTGTATAAATAAACTCTGCACTAACCAGAGGCTCTGTAAAAGAAAACAAATACTGTCCCGATGGTTAAAGTTTTCCCCCTCCCCTGAGGAACTTGACAAGCTCTGCGTTTATGTGGGGGTTTTCAGGGCTTGGATTGTTCACTCCTGGGTTTCCCACATGGATCCTCCTGCCAAAGGACAATGTGCAGCCCTGTTGTAGCAGCAGTAGCCAAAATGCCTGTTGTGCAATATTTATTTTACAACTTCTCTTTATTGGCTTGCCAGCCAGCCTTCTGTTTAATTACAGTTTAAACTTAAGTGCTTGGAAAAAAACCAATAACTCTATTCCTTTTTCAGTATCTCATTTCAGTGCCCTCTCTGCTTTATGAGTATTTTTTCTAAGCCTTTTTTTTCCCCTTCTATTTCTTCATGAGGAAGAAAACATTTTCTTTGAATATTAAACACACAGTAGGACATAAAGAACAAGGAAATCTCCAAGTTAAGCTTTCTATCTCGTTATGCTTTACAACTTCATTTCAGTTTTTCCTCTAATAGCCTACCAAGATAATGGCAAACTGCTCCAGATAATCCTTTTCCCTCAGCAGAGACCAAATGATTGCATTGGGGTAAAAAACAGGAATTGTTTGGGAATGATGAATTGACAGCATGACAGTTCACAACAAATTCCCTGGAAAAGCTGGCTCTGAATGAGATTCAGGGGAATGAGCTGTGCAGGGCTGGGCAGCACCACAGTGGGTCAGACCCCCCAGCTCTGCTTGGCTGCATCTGGGGAGGCTCCAGCTCCACCTGGACCCTGTGAGTAAAGCAAGACTAAACTGGTTAAACTCATTCTGTGTTATTTTGGGGAGCTGTGAAGATCAGAAAAAAGGAAAGAATTGAAACCCCAATGTCCCAAAACTCTTGCCAATTTGGTTCTTTTTTTTTTGCAGGTAAAAGATGATGGGGATGTTAAAAATAACATGGTGTCTATAATTTATTCAGTTGTTTTTATTTCAGGTTTTGGTGCCCCAGTTAATGGAGATGGTATTCAGGCTTTCTTTGAAAAAAATAATTTCAAACTTTCCCTGCAGATAGGGATTATTTGACAAGGGCTTCGTGATGAGAGTCTGCTTTAATAATTCTGTGAGCTGCAGTAAAAGAGAGTTACAGTGAACCTGAAACTCAACCCCTGCATCTTTCATATTCTTCCAGTGTCTACTGTCTGTGATTTACATGGAAGCTGCTCTGAAGATTTTTTCTCTGTGTGAAAAAAATGCTTCTTTTGCTCTTTTAATCAGACTATTGCTTCCTCTTCTATTATTGACAGGTTTTGCCAGACAAAGTGGGGAAAAGGTTGTAGAGTTTAATTTCTTTTCAATTTTGAAAGATGTGATTATTTCTGTTGATTTTTTTTTCCTAAAGATTATTGGTCCTCAGGTAGAGAGCTTTAAGCAGTAATTATTCCTGTCAGGATGAAAGGGGGAATCAATGGACTTGTAGGTATTTGCTATGTACATTGATGACATTCAGCCTTGCTCTCAATGTCTTGTCATTGTGTTTACAAGGTAAAGTAACCTCTCTGTTTTGGCACCAAATTTTGCTGCCTTTCTTAATGTACACAGTCCAAGCTGTCAAAACAAGTAACAAATAGAATGAAAAGGAAGCACTGAAATCTGCAGAAGATGTGGACAAAAATATTGAAAAGAGAACTGAGCACATGAACCAAGGAGACTTTTTTCCATTAATACTCTTCCCTGAATTTCCGTTATTGAAAAGGTGCTTTAGTGCTGAAAATCAGAACTTGCATTAATATTAGAGCTGATTGATTTATTCCATATTTTCCTGCTAAATAAAATTGGCTTCTATAAATAAATAGACCAGCCTGTTCCAGGCTAATACCCTTTTACTGTGTGTTGTAATCTCTGTGAGTGCTGCAGTTCAGATACTCCAGGAATGCGCAGGGAACGCTGACTGCTGGCCACTGAGCTCCTTGCATTCTCATAAACGTTCCTGTAAAGCATCTTAGGAGTTGTCACACATCCAAACCAGCACTAGGCAGCTCTCAGTAAAAGTTTTGCTTGTGTTCTAATTTTTTTCAGGCAGAATTACATGAATATCCTAAATTCGGATATCTTCAGGTAACATGAGACAAAATACTATTAAAACCCACGAGATTGTTGTTTTATTTACCCCAAGGCTCTAATTGGGGCAGTAACACAGAGGGCACACCTGTGACAAACTGGATTCTTGCAGAAGTTTTGGAGGGAGGCAGATTTTTTATTTTCCTTTGTAGCTTGGTTTTGAAATCTTCTCCTTGTACCTTACCCTAAGAATTTTAATGAAATCAATTTTTTTTGCAGGAGGTTCTGTTTCAGTGTGGAAAACGCCATTGCAGGCTTGATGCTGAAGACAGGATTCCTTGTGAGCACAACCTCATGCACTAATGAAGTATTGGTTCAGTTGGGGCTGCTCTACACAGGCTCAGTCCCAGCATTTTCACAGCTGTTTTTGGCTGAGTTAATGCATGTCCATGGTGGGGGTATGATTCAATTTGAATGGACTGAAGGCAAACATCTTTTACTTTGCTCTTCTGTATTTATTAATTCCATTTACCTATTTTAATTTCATGAAAAATGGCAATGACCAGCTAGGCATGTTTTATCTGTCCACAGAGAGAGTCACGTTTTCTTCTTCCTCAGCACATTAATAATGGTCATTTGTTTGTTTCTAGTTTGGATGTAGGAAAGGTTGCTTTCCTTTATTTTCAAGGCTTGCAGTATACTGAACCTTTTCTTTAACCAGTTAACATGTGCAAATCATCAGGAATTGGACTTGGATGACCCCTGTGGGCCCCCTCCAACTCAGGATATTCCATGATTCCGTAATTCTATAAAGTTTAATTCACATTATATTGGCATCCATTAAAGTGGATTTTTCTAACAGCACCTGGAAGTTGATGTAGGTGTTTTGAACCAAGAGCTATGACTTGTTCCCAGTGCTTTCCTCCAGCAGCTGCCCAATAGCTTGCGCTGGGATGAAGATTGTTCAGTGTTCACTTTGGTGCCTGGGACTGGTCAGCAAAGCAGTGATGGAGTTTTCTGGCAGGGCTGGGGTCACACCAGGGTGTGACAGGTTTGGGCTCAGCTCCTGGTGAGGGACACTGGGCCAGGGCAGTGTTTGTTCCCGTGGTTCACCCCTTCCAGGGGGGCAGCAGCGACGCTCTGCTGCTGGCAGAGGGTATTGAGGGAATGTGCTGGCTTCAGTGCTGTCCTCTTGAAGGTCAGCTGCTGAACTGCTCAAAAATAGCTTCCTTCCCTTGTTTTGTACTTCATTATCCCAGCTCAGGATTAATGGAACTGTTTGATGAGTCTGCTTGGGAGAGAGGGAAAGAAAAGCTTTCCAGGCATTCCTTTGGCTTACGGCTTACCTCAGCTTTAACAAGCGGCACAGCAGCAGGGCTGACCTCCAGAGAAGGGTGATCAGCATGTTTGTTCTTGGCAATTTTACTGCCTCTAGCAAAGGACTGATGATATCAGCAGGTTTGCTCAGCACGGGGGCTGTGCATGTGGATCTTCATGGAACTCAGTAAAACTGACCACTAAGCCCCTAGAAAGACAAGAATCACCCCGAGAGCCCCGTACCTGCAGATGCAATGCCTGTCTCTGAATCTAAATTCATTCCATGACATGATCAAGGTGCACTTTGTCATATTCCAGAAATCTACCCTTGTGTTGTGTGGTTTCTCCAGGATTTGGAATGGAAAGCTTTGGCCGAGTGGCAGCCTTGGTGTTACAAGCAAGAATTGGTAACTGCCTTAGCAGAGGCCTGGCATGGCTCACAGGTTAATGCTGAGAACACAAACAATATACACATTATAAGCAGGAGAAGTCACTTCCCAGAAAGCAAAAAGTTGGTTTCTGTGCAGTCAGAACTGAACAAGAAGTTAAGAAGCGCAGTTCCTGTATCCTCCTTTCCCTGACTTTCAGGCTGTTACACAAACATTGCAATGATCAGGTTTCTCTAGACACTCACACCACCATTTACCAGTTTTTCCAGGCCATTCTAGCTTATTTGGATGCAGGATCGAGTGTTTGGGCACAAGTAGAAATGCTGATTAGTTTTAGACATCTTCAGAAGCTGGGGATGCTGCAGAGCAGATTGTACGAGTTCATCTCTAGGGCTTCAATTCCCTTAAATTACCTTGTCCAGGTAAATCTCTGGATAGCTGCAAGCCCTTTCCAGTTCAAGAAATCTTTTACTGATAGTTCTTAGGTCCTTTTACTGATAGTTCTTAGCTCACTGTGGACACTGACATGTCAGTGGAAATGGTTCAGAACTGCACTAGGGGAGATTTAGACTGGGTATTAGGAGGCTTTTTTTTTTTTTTTTTTTTTTTTTTACTGAAAGGGTGGTCAAAACCTTGACCAGGCTTTGTTTGGAGGTGGTGGATGCCCCAGGGCTGTCAGTGTTTCACAGGCTTTGGACAATGCCTGCTCAGCTCTGAGGTGGTCAATTCCGTGTATGCAAGTGATCAGCCCCTCTGGGACCAGCTCCAAGCTACCACTAAAGTGGATTATTTTGTATTTGTATATTATCTATCATATTATCTATCATATTATCTACGCTCACAAACATCCTGCTAACAGGGCAGGTAAAACTATCAATATCTTTTTATCAGATGAAAAGAAAACCAAAACAAATCTGAGTACCCTTCTTGTGGTTCATGGCATGGATGCTACCTTTGAAAGGAAGTTTTCTTTGTTAAATTCAGTGATTCAACAGCTGTGGAATGACACCACAGCAATTAAAAAACTCTGAATATTGGAAAGTGAGAGACAAAAGAACAAATTGGAGAGGCCCATGCATGACACCAATGTAGATTGAGACTCATTAATACTGGTTTTACTTTCAAAATCTGTCAGGGATGATACAACTGAGGGATGCAGTGAACTGCTCCCATGGCCACAGAGCTGGAAATCTTGCCTTCTCCTCCCATTTCTCCTCCTGGGAGGAACAGGGCACTGTTTCAGTGCTCAAATAATACTGTTGTTCTTTGTAGGGAATGTCTGAAATCTTAGAAAAGTGTTTTGGGATTAACTTGTCAGAAATCCTGAACTATTGCAGTGTGGGAATAGATGTGATCTGAAGACTGAGAAATTTGTTTGGAAGGAGTTTCAGATTTGACCAGCATCTTCTCCTGTCAAAGCTGATGAGCAAAACCAAATCATACAGATTCAGTGCTACCAGTGCACCTTTCAGAATTAGGGCAGCACATCTGGCAGCCTTACCCTAAAAAAAATAAAAACAAGGAAAAAGAAAAAAAGCAATTTCAGTGAGGGTATGACATTTAGGGCCTTCCTCTAGATTATATCTCTCCATACAGCACATGAAGGGGCTTAATCTGCTGCAGACTTTTCATTTCTGATATTTGAAATGGTGGCAAACTGAATGTACTGCTTGGTAGAATGTTTATGTTGGCACATTCCTGAGAATCACCTCTGAGCTAATGAACTGCATTGTGCTGTGCACCCCCTTGAGTAGGGAGGAGGAGACCAGAGAGAAAATTAGGCTGTTTAATTGCTATTTATTACAAAATAATATTGAAAGTACCATTTATATTTTATCTGACCCTTTTTCATGGCTTTTGAGAAGAAGGTAACGAGGGCACAGTGACAATAATGGCAAAGGTGGTGATCAAGTGCCCCCCCAGCATGTTGCAGATGACACCAAGCTGAGTGATGCAGGTGACAATCTGAAGGACAGGAGAGCATCCAGAGGGACCTGGACCAGCTTGAGAAGAGGGACCACGGGAATCTCAGGCAGTTTAACAAGACCAAGGGCTGGGGCTGCTCCTGGCCTGGGCAATCCCAGCAGCACAGGCTGGGGGAAGAGCTCACTGAGAGCAGCACTGCAGAGAAGGACCGGGGAGAGAGAGCTGCTGGATCAGAGGCTGGCCTTGAGCCACCCATGGGCACTTGTAGCCCAGAAGACAAATGGTGTCCTGGGCTCTATCAAAGAGGAGTGGCTAGCAGGTTCAGGGAACTGGTTGTCTTTCATAGGACCCACCTGGAAAGATAACCACTACCAGCAGAAGTTAATCCCAATGTCTTAAACACAGTAATTAATGTAAATAACTACACTAACACATCTTTCTCTTGATGTTCCTCACTATCACCTTACTCTTCTCACACCTGAATACTGAATATATTATGAATCAAAATAGCAGCTGGCTGTAGTTCTTCACAAATTGTCACCACTCTTAAATCTGCACAGTTTCGAAAGGAGTACTTCAGATTGTCTGCCCCAAAATCAGAGACAGAGGAGCAGATGCTCTGAGAAGTGACCAAGACCACGAGAGGAGCCCCTGTTTGAGGGTGCTGGGATTTCTGAATCCTAAGGGCACAGCACAAGTGTTGACCTCTTCCCATAAGAAAGTGGCATGACAGGTGTATCACACACAGCATGGTCACACACTTGTGTGTGTGTCTGTCACAGGGCAGTGACCCACAGGAGAGGCCTTGGCCTGCGACTGGCAAAGGCAGGTGGAAAAATGTGATAGCTGAAAAAGAACACGACCTTTTAACAATCTGAACTTCTGCAGAAGCTAGAAAAACCCAGACAAGACAAACTTAGTATCTGGGAGACAGTAAGTTATTCCTCTGGATGTGGAAGAGGTCCCTCATTTGTCAGGGCAGAGAATTTCTTTCAAAACAGTTTCCTTTCTAGAAGAAATGTGACGCCAGTAGAATTTG
This sequence comes from Motacilla alba alba, assembly GCF_015832195.1. Taxonomy (NCBI): domain Eukaryota; kingdom Metazoa; phylum Chordata; class Aves; order Passeriformes; family Motacillidae; genus Motacilla; species Motacilla alba. The sequence continues at coordinate 113,670,926 of NC_052016.1, forward strand.
CGAGCTGGAAAAAGAGCAAAGTGGTTCTCTTTCACTTCCAGTTTTAAGGAACAGCTTTGAAAACTACTGGGAAATATTTACACACTCTGCATTCATTGCTGCAATAAACTCGCTTTCATTTTTAAAGCCAAGCACCACCACGTGGGAATTCCACACACTTGGTGGTTTTTATAGCTCATGAAAACATCTGTATTTCCCTCCTTGGTGCACAGATGATTCCAGTCTCACCCAGAACACTGCAATAGTGTAGCCATATTCAGCATAACTCCCTGCTATTGCTGTGCTGCCATGGATGATCCTCACAGTGGATCCTGCCCAGGTGGGAGCACACAAACACAGCCAGCGAGGATGCCCAGCCTCAACAAAGATAAAAGGATGTCTGGTTTATGAACAATCAGTTTTGAGACAAATGGAGGTTGGGGGAAATGTAAAGTCAGTTATCTAGAACAGCAACCAAGCCATGAGGTTTCAGGATCTGTGGTGATAAAAGTCACCCAAGGCTCTCCACCACCACAGATCTCACCATGAAGCAAAGCAAGGCACATAAACTTAATTAGAGGGAAGGATTCACCAGCTCTCATAAAGCACAAGTTCTTCTCTACAAAGTTTTCTCAGACCCTGCTTACTCCCATCACCCACCTGGAAAGTGTGTTTGTGTCATGCTCCCCATCCCTGGGGGCTCAGGGGGCTCCTCCACGTGGATCTGACTGTGGGCAGTCACACCAGGCACTCCCCAGCACACGAGGTACTGCCAAAAGGAGCTTCTGTCTTGCAAACTCATTAGATTTAACTGACGGCTCAAATGTAGAGAGTAGTAATTTCAGGTGAAATAAAACATAATCCCCCAAGCCTGAAATGTGCAAGACTGGTTTGGGATACTTTAGAACAATCCAGCAGAGAGCCACTGAGAGTTTGGGATGAATACCCGAGTTGTGACTATTCCGTCACTGCAACCAACGCCAGAATTTGGCACCAACTGCAATTTGGCACCACTGTTGGGCTGCACCAGTCTGCAATCAGAGTATCACATTCAAACCCATGACAACTTTCCCTACCCAGCAGCTTTGTTCCTGAAGTATTCAATATTTTCCCTAAACTTCTTTTCCTAAAATTCTTCCAAAACAGTAAGAAGCCTTTAGTCAAAAGCAAAGCAGCACCTGCCTTGCACATCTTTAATTCCCAGGCTTTGTGGCTTGGTTTCTAAAGCAGCGATGGAGGCATATTGACTTCATTTTTAAGCAAACCTGGCAAGAGACATTTTGTTACCTTCAAGAAGGAAGAAGGGACAATGAATCTGTATTTTCAAAATGGAGCTTGCAAAAGCAGCAGTTACGTGCAAGGTTGTTAAGTTTTGCCTATCTGGAAAATTATCTGCAGAGGGTTTTTTTTGTTTTTGTTTAACTGAATACATTAATGTTTTCTAGAGAAACAGAATATTTTCTGAAGCAGAGTGGTGCCCCTGAAAAAGGCTTTTACAGGTCTGGCTTGGCTTTACTGTCAAACTAGAGCATGTCATAATCACAGACCCCCCAGCCAAAAATTAACAAAGCCCCTTCTTTAACAACTTCACAAGGTTCCCATAAAAGTTCAGGCAGCCCATTGAGTACGTAACACTTTGAGTCCAGCCACTCAGACAAAACCAGGCATCAACCACCTCCTCCAAAGTAAGTTCATTTACAGCCAGAGATGGTGCAATAGAGAACACACAGCACCTACCCAGCACAGCATGGACGAGCCTCGCTGGAAGCAGCAGCACCACATTCCAGGAGTGTTTACCAGACCACAGGACAAACCATCTCTCAAAGAGCCACAGGTATAAGACACGGTTGGTTCCCTGCTGCAAAAACCAAGTTATCCTGAGGAATTAACCAACCAGTTTTATGCAATTCAGGCAGATCTGCCTCCCCATGACTGTAGGGAAACAACAAAAAAATGGTGACCGCTTGTTAGACTGGTGTCTTTTGGCTCTGCATGGTCTCCATTAGCACAATATACTTTACAGGTATCTCCACTTTTGTATGTTTTTTTTTTCTTTTTTAATCCATTTTAACTGCAATGATTTTTAAAGTGGAAAAATCAAATGCTTAATTAAAATACAAACGTCTCCTGAAACTGTGATAAAGTCAACTTAGCAAAAGGAACGCAGAATGAAATTCTTACCTGTTTTTCCTGACTGAAGTGCAGCAGGTTTGCGAGCAGGAAGGCGCTGAAGGAGCTTCAGTGTGTGTGAGCAGAACCCAGCAGGGCACAGCTCCAGAGAGCCCGAGCCACGGAGCCCTTCAGAGTGCCTGCCCTCGCATTTGTGCCCTTCCACCTCCCCACGCCCTCCCAGGGCAGTGCCTGTCCCAGAGGTGAAAGCAGCAGAGGGTTCCTGTGCTGCAGGCACTGGCCACGGCCCCCAGGTGCTAGAGCAGGCAGAGCTGCTCTCGTAACAACCTTCTGTCAAGGGTAAGGGACAAGGGCTGAGGCCAGCCTCACACTCTGAACATGCCGTGTCCTGTTCCCACACCAGAAGCTGCACAGAATATCCATCAGCTAAATGGCATTCTTGCTCATTCGCATTCGTGGGAACAGGACTTGGACCCAGTTCAGTGTTCAGCAAATGCCTAATGATCACCAAAACAAAAACCCCAGAAGCCCTGAAACAAACTTGCTACAGCTACAGGTCCAAGTGGGAGACCAGAAACAATCAGGCTATGAAGGCCAAAAAAGGCTGTACTTTAAAAACGTTTCCTACTACATACAAGAACAAATGCAGGATGTGATGTTTGCTTAGTTTTATTAATTTATTTTTGCAGGAATCTGCAACTTGGAGTATGCACTTTCTGGAGGTACCATGCATGCATAGCCTCTGAATGCTTTTATACAATTTCATCTCTTAGTAATAAGTTCATTCACAGCATACACAAATCTAGAATGTAGACACCATATATACAGGATTAAACAAGATCGTGTCTTCTTTTTTAATGAAAAAATTTAACAGGGTTTCACACAGCAGGAAGTATGGATTAGATACACTGGTGCCACCATAAATAAATAAGTTTCAAGAACACAGTTTTTTTAAAATTGGTTTCAAAGATACTGGAAATCCAGGATTATAATATTGCATTAACTCCATTGATTTCTGATTATTCCAAGAAAAATATCTGCATTTATGGACATATACAGCAATGAAAGCCCCAACTGAAGAAATGTGGCAAAACTCAGTCATGTCTGGGTTCATGTAAGATTGACTTTTTGAAACAGAAACAAATGCAGCTGCACACAGAGACAGTACTGACTGTGAGATGTGATACCTGTGCATGTCTTCCTTCCTCGTGGGATTTGGAGTCACTGCAGTACAGAGCACACCAATTCTCTGGTACCAAACTGGCTGTTGAATTCATTATGTCCAACCATCCACTTCTCATCAGGATAGTCATGTTCACATTCTAGGGCATATCACGGGATTTTAAAAGAACTATCATCCTGATGACAAGCTTGTTTTTAACATATTTAATATTCTCACATTCTTTTTAAAAACATTCTTTATTGTTTTTATTTTGTCCCCATTTCAACTCAAGTATTTCTATTTCAGTTTCAAGGGATTTTACAATCAATATTAAATGCAGAAGTATTTAGAAATCGAAGTGAGAGATGTATAGCTGGGAGAGATAAAGTAACTGAGAGAAAAGCTGGGTTTAAAAATAAAACCAAACGTGATTCAGTAGCATATCATAATCAGAAAGTACTGAGACCAGCTCTTTTAAGAATTATTACACCTTTTCACCACACCTCCCATTTTTCAAGGGAAACACACACATACCACAGACACACAGATACACAATTCAATCTGATCTAAGACTACATTTTACAAAGTACTTCCTTTCCTTTTCCTTTCCCACCCCCTTCCTCTTCACCCAAACAAGACTAATAATTACATCAAATTAAAAGTAGATCCAAAGTTCAGGATTTCTTTTGGTTTACTATGTTCGGAATAATTTTCCACAAGCCCCACTCTAAATAAACTTTTAAAGAACTACAGTAGTATCCTATAATTAAAGGGAATTCATCTTAATAGCACAGTAAATATAAAATAAGCTTTATAAAATTTCAATGAACAGTGAGATCATTTTGAATAACTGAATGTCCAAGTCAGTTACAAACTCTACCAATCTAGTAGCATGGCTGAGGGAAAGCTCAGTCATTAAGGAGAAAAGAAAATACAAGTAGTGCATTAAATCAACAGCATCAGCATCCCAACATTCTCTCTCTCACTCACACACACAAGTTTTATACAATACAGTGCATTTTGTTGCCAGCTGACATTAGGGTTTTATGTGCATTCAATAAATATTCCATAAACCAATCTTTTTGGTATAATCTACAATTCAGTTGGGGTTTGAACGGCATCACCTGCTTTCAGAAGGAAAATGGATCTTCCAATATTCAAAATACAATTACATTCTAACAAACTAGAAATATTCAAGCACCATGTCAAGTCTTTACTATTGAAGTTTGAGTATGGGCATTCACAAGTAAAAGAATACAACAGAAGGGTGTGGTGGTTTCCTTTGTTTGTTTGTACAAGCAACAAATGAGAGTAATTGAAAAACCCAGTAAAGTCATTGGTACAAGGGACTTATTTTTCAATTTAATGGTGCTCACTCTTCCAATGAGTCTCTTGCTGTGGTGGCAGCCCTCCTTCTCTTCCTCTGGTGATTGCAAGTCTCCATGTAAGGTTATTGCAGTTCAGGGCATTTTTGGACTGAATGCATATCTGCACCTCCTCCTTTGAAAGTAGCATCTATTCTGTCTGAAAATGGCACAATTGTGTTTTTGCATGACACCCCTACTCTCATTTGCTGACTGTCACTTCAGTTGCTATCTTTTTTTGTAATTCCAGCAAAAACAAATGCTTCTAGAACTTCACCAGAAGTACAAAGGAACAGAAAATTGAAATAATACAATGGCAAAGGCATCAGGACAGAAAAGCCATGAAGTTACTGGTATTGTTTGGAGTCATTCGTGATACAGCTGATAACAGCAATGCTTCTGCTCCTCTGTTTTTCTAGTTCTCAGTTTTGTCAAACTGTCCACTGACATGCACAAAATTAATACTTGGCTTTTAATTTCAGCTGACAGTAACTTTCTTACCCCCTTCCACATGTGATGAGCTCCCCTCACAACAGTGTAAATCACTAGGAAGGAAGGAAAACTATCTCTGATGCCTTTGACTTAGTTTTGCTCATTGGTGGTGCACAGTGATTGCTGGAGATCTCTTAGCTTATTTTAAATTATCCTGAAGATTTAGTGCAAGAACATATTGAAAAATGCCAGATAAAATATTGGTTCCTCATCTAAGATCAACAGTTTGGTTCTTACTGTTGTCTTTATAAACTGTGGGGAAAGAAGACACCAGATTGAGCAATGCAGGCAGGATGAGCTTTTCTCCACCCACCCCTTGCAAATGCTGCTTTATTTTAAATAAGGATTCAGACATATGATTGTTCTACCACAGCTTAGCATGTTATCACACATCGAGTGAACTGTGGTAATTGACAATATAGATGTGGCTGCCATGAGCTAAGAACAGCTTAAAATTAAGTCGTTTTGAACTCTCATGGTAAAGTTAATAGCAAATTTTGCTTTATCAAGTCAATTACCATAATTCAGCTGAAGTGCTTGGCTGATCTCTGAATTGTGATGAAGTTATACCATAAAAACTCAAATGCACTGTACCAGCCTCTGACCAGTACACAGAACACCCTACTCAGTCACACAGCTGTGTCACAGAATCATTCAGCTGCCCAAACCCAAGTTCGATCTCAAAGTATCGAGTGCTTTATTCCAGCAGCCTGAAGCATTCAGACAGATTGAACATCACCTTCAGAATACAGTGTTTCGTAGGCAGATAAGTACCAGTAGGATTTTCAACTGCAAGTCTTGTGTTCTTTAACCTATGACAAATATTTCCTGACCAAAAGAGAAAGAATGCGGTGTGTAATTCTTCAGGATCTGGCATCTGCTATTTTGTACAGGCTGGTTTATTAATAATGTGCAAATAAACCTTTACTGAAGAGCTGATTAATCATTTTTTCAGCTAACTTTGATCTGGGGCACAAAGTACCTTCTGTGCTGTAAACACCATGAATTCTTCACAAATTGGAAGCTGAAAAGGCCTAAGGAACTGGGTATAAACTCTTCTCAAACACAACTATGGCTGAGCCCAAGTCTTCCCAATGGAATTTGGAGTAGCCTGTGTATGGCATATCTCAGTGTGCTGACGCACAGCACGGGCTCAGAAGGTTGGACAGAGAAGCATCCTTTGAGCTTGGAAACACGACGGCCCAATGAAAGCATGCAGCAGGATTTTCATCCGCAACGCGGCAGAATTCATTCTCGGTTTATTACCAGTGTTGACACAGCCAGGTGGGCACTGTACAAGCAAACGGGATTGTAAAAAATCACCTCTGATTACACTCTCTTTAACACTCACACGGTTCCTCATTTAGACACCTCAGGTCACTATTTCAAACAGCAATTTTTTGTAGACATAAGTTACCCTGAAAAAAAGCAGCAATTACAAATACCCTTCTCCTTGTTTTTTTATACATTGCAAAATTTATCATTGCATTTACCTGTCTTCTTTTTCAGTAGCTTACAATCTAGAAGCACAGGGAGCCTTTGTTTTCCAGCTAGCTGTGGCCAGGTTAAGTCAGCTCTGGCTCTTCAGTTTTTCTGGTTAAGTGTAACACTTCACACCATTACTAAGAGTCCTATAATTTTCTTTAAAAAACAGTAGTTTTGGGTTGGTTGTTTTTAGAGCCACTAAGCAGTAACTATAACCACAGGAATAAACACCAGTAGTTATTTGCTTTCCTGCATACATTCTTCTCAAAATTAATCCTTTTACATTTTCGGGTTTCATTTTCTGCTTTGCTCACTACAATGGGAAGGAATTTAACCCTTAATTCATTTCTTTTCTAGTGCAGCAGAAGCAGAAACATCCTAACACATTACTCCCACCCCTTGCAGTATGAAGATTGTTGACTGGCAAAGGCCAGGCAGGTGGACTGAAAGGTTCCCCATGTTTCCTTCTCTTACAGCTGTTGGCTTGAGAGCCTGTGTTCAACCCAGTGCAGCCCTTTCCTGAATTTCAGGTGTATCGTGGCATTTCACACTGTTCACAGCGATTTAGTGCTGGGTGATTTAGAAAGGTGCAGCTACCACAATTCCAGGGGGCCCCTTCAAAGTCTTCATCTCTTGGCTGAGTCCGTGGAGTCTGTTTGGAGCTGTTTTGATGCTCTAGAGAAAAGCCAAAAGAAAACATTTTATTTCAGAAGAGAAAGACCAACGGTCAAGATCACACTACTGAAAGGTCACCTAATTAAACAGTCTATCTTAAAATTAACATGGAGCACTTCTAATTCAGTTTGTGAAATCTGAATATTTGAAGTATTTCACTTCTGTAAAGAGCCACTTAACTGTGACACCTTATAACCAGCAAGAGAACTCATCCCTGCTAGGTCACTGATGCTGCTAAAGCTTTAATAGCTTAAAGCAGACAAGTTTGCTACTGGCACTGCAGCACCACCCTGTTAAGGTTTACACACAGCAGTCTGTTTCCAAATATTTAACTACAATAACCTTGCTTCACCTGAAAGGGAAAACTACTTCTAACTTATCTGCTTCAAGCAATCTGACAAAACACATATTATTTCTAGCCTTAATTCAGGCTGAAAAAGAATACAGTCTAAAAATAAAATGACAGGCCTATTTCAAAACAAGACAATTCTTCCTCATGCCTTTGAAGCAGGGATATATGTACATGAATCAGCATTTAAGTCTGTTTTCACTCATAAAATCAGTACGTAGGCAAAGACACAAAAGGCCTTAACCCACAGAAACATTCGGTTTTCCATATCTCCTGACACCACCTTGATACCTCAGGTCATCTACCATCAGTAAGGAATACTCCCAGGATGTGGAAACACGTTAGAAAACGTTAATAAATATTAACATTAACACATACCCAGAAGGTATGGCCAGGATACCCAGCTGCTAAACATCTGTGAACTCATGTCTAATAAAAGCCTGCAGTTTGTAAGTGCACACAAAGTAATCTGCAGCTGCTGCCCCCCACCTGCTAAGAAATGCAGCAGACCCTGACAACAACCTTCGTGCAGACAGCACCGAAGTCTTCAGAGACAAAGGAAATAAAAGTAACCTCTTTGCTTAGATGCAGTCTCCAGGCAAGAAGCTGCACAGTCACATCAGCAGTGCTTGACCTCAACAAATTCCTCGTCAGCCAGGCAGTGTGGGCACTCGACTGCGTTCCAGTGACTGGCCAGATGGCAGCACAGAGCACACCCTTGTCTGCCCACATCCGTCTGTCTGCCCACGCTTTCAACAGCCCAATATTAAACAATATTTATTATTTAGGAAAAAAAATGATGCCTCCATGTAACAATCCAAGCTCTGAATACAGTACAACAGCCCTACGACTGATCTCTAATAAGCTGGCAGACAAAACCCTGAAGCTCGTTGTACAAATCCTTACAAGGCACTATCTTCCTAAGTGCCAAATAAAATCACTCATTTCACGTGAGTTTTGCCCGTTATTTTGCTTTGAAGTAATACATTAAATATGGTAGTGTAATTCAGAGAATGCCTTCAAGCACCACAAAGTTAACAACTCCTTAATCAACCGCATGATCACTGCAATTCAGGGTGACTCCAGGCAGGCACACCAGGCTCACCTGATGCTACTGCTTTTCTGGACACTACCACCTAACGCAGGGAACTCCTCAATGCAGGGAACTCCTCCCAGCATTATCTTTTCTTTAAGCCACAAGCAGCAGTTATAGGCCTTCTCTTTCTTCTAAATTTCCACACAGTAATAATTTTATTACATTAAGGGGTAAAACACTTGCTTCAAAAGAGGGGGGAAAATTTCTAATATGAATTCAAAATTCACCTACAGAAAACTTTGTGGAGTGTTATCAGCAACCAGAACTCATTTACAAACTTTGGAGTGTCAGGGAGAATGTAGGATTACTAATTCAGAAGAGCTGCTTGCTTTCCACTAACAAGTGCAGTGCATGCTAGTTACAGCAAGAGGAGACACAATATTATACATCTTATCACACATAACATTTTCAGGGAAAAGACAGCTGTTTTTTCCATATCAGAGCATAGGATCCCACACTGGCTATTTCAGCTCTTTTTTCTAATAGGGAATAACTATTTATAATCAAGGTGGTATTAACAGAACATTCATTCACAACAATCTGCCTGAGGAAAACAAGTTGTAGCCAGGATTACTGGACTTATAGAAAAATGTTCTGGTTTGAATTATAGACAGAAAAGATAAATAACTAGAGCTGCTTCCTGTCACCACAGGGATTGTTTAAGAAGAAGAAAAGCTCACTCAATGCATGTTGGTTTTAATGCCTGTTTGTTGACCTACCTTTTTTATATGGCTTTGGTGGCACAACTGGACCAGGCTCTATGTTATCATAGAAGTTACATGTGGCTTTCGGATCAAAGTTTCCTGTCAGAAAAGAAAAAGAAAGAAAGTGTAACTTGAAGATTATTTAAATGCCTATACCAGTGACATGAACATTCAAAGACTTCTTATTTTATACTTCTTCTTATTATGACATTATATCTTAGCTTTTTCTCAAGTTTTGTCACATATTTTTAGTTTTCTGTCAATCATAGTAATTTTTAGCAGAGCAATCCCATATTGAAAAATCAACTCTAGCTCAACATTTTGCATTGCTGTGAAAACATGTGAAATGCACGTCTTCCTCCAGGATACTTCCTTGATAAAAAAGGACTCTGCATACCCTAATCTGTTTGATTCTATTCAAGACAAATTTCTGCTACAAAAAAGACATAAAAACCCTAGTAAATTTTAGTTTGCCAGCCTCTTGGTTGCAAGTCATAGTTCAGTTGTGTATTACTTGGCCACAGCCTTTGTCAGCAAAATGTTAAAACTATAAGTGATGTATCTTCACAAAGGAGTAATTTTTTTTTAAATGCTCTTGTCAAAGTCACTTTATGTCACCACTTTACTGCTAATGGAATTTAACTTGGCCAACAAAAGTATTAGCAAGCCAAGTTTATTAGGCTGCAATTGAAAAAACACCCACCTTTCAGAGGTAAGTTGTCACTGCTAATATAAACTGAACTCTAAAAACTCCAAATATTCACATTTAAGCACATGCCATATTAGAACCATAGGATCATTTAGGTTGGAGAAGACCTCAAAGATCATTGAGTCCAACTGCTACCCCAGCACTGCCGAGTCAATCACTAACCCATGTCCCCAGGAGCTGCATCTGTAGGTTTTTTAAATACCTCCAGGGATGGCAACTCCACCACTTCCCTAGGCAGCCTGTTCCAATGCTTGACAACTCTTGCCCTGAAGACACTTCCCCTAATATCCAATCTGAACCTGCTCTGGTGCAACTTGAGGCTATTTCCTCTCATCTGCTGCTTGTTACCTGGGAGAAGAGACTCCACCTCAACACAGCTTCCTTTCACATCACTGTAAAGAGCAATGAGGTCGCCTTGAGCTTTCTTTTCTCCAGGCTAAACACTCACAGCTGCCTCAGCCATTTCTCATCTGACTGACTCTCCAGGCCCTTCCCCAGCTCTGCTGCCCTTCTCTGGACCCTGTCCAGCCCCTCAATGCCTTTCCTGTAGTGAGAGGCCCAAAACTGGACACAGGATTTGAGCTGTGGCCTCACCAGTGCCCAGTACAGGGGACAATCCCTGCCCTGGTCCTGCTGCCACACTATTGCTGGTCCAGGCCAGGTGCCATTGGCCTCCCTGGTCCCCTGGGCACACCTGGCTCATGTCCAGCTGCTGTTCACCAGCACTCCCAGTTCCTTTTCCTCCGGGCACCTTTCCAGCCACTCCTCCCCCAGCCTGTAGTTCTGCCTGGGGTTGTTATGATGCTTGTTGAACCTCATAAAATTGACTGCGCCCCATCAGTCCAACCTGCCCAGAGCCCTCTTCAGAGCCTTCCTAACCTCCAGCAGACTGACATTTGTGAACATATCCAAATGGTGTTTCTTTAAAAGTATCAATTCAATACCTCTAGATTGAAGGAGATCAACTTCTTTCAGTGTACAGTCAACATTTATCTGGAGTTGTCTGTTGAGGCTTCTCAATCTGGTCATTTCCTCAGGCTAGAAAGAAACATCCCAAAATAGTAATTGTGGGAAAGTCAGCATCTTATTTGAAATAGAAATAACATTGCTATATGTTAACAGCTTTATTAAAAACTGAGTATAGATAAAGCACTGAAAGAAGCCCAACTGTTTGGCCCACTAGCCCTAACTCACTTGCCCTCAAAAACCGTTCTTCTATTGGTATGTGAGGAGGAAAACAGACAAGTTACTTAACATTAAAATTCATTAGTAAGATGACATAGCTGAGCTCAAGTTTATAAAACCACACACGTTACTGAATTCTGTATAAATGGATGACTTGCTACCCAAGTCTGCATCAAGATAATCAAAAACAGAATATAAACTGCAGCCCACATTAACTATTACTTGCTTATAACTGAATGAGGTCACAAGTTTATTCATTTGCATCAACCCAAGGAGCTCCGAGAAGCCCAACCTTTTAGCTCAGTATATTTAAATCATTCAATGATGAATGACTGCAATTATTTTTAACAGCATAATCCGTTATTGAAGTGCATATATTTGCATATCATTAAGAAACCCTAAGTTACTGGAATGGAAAGCTTTCTTAATGCTAGCATCATCAATCACTGACGTATTTTATCCTAGGGTACATTCCAGCATCACAGTCACAAAATCACAGAATATTCAAGGTTGCAAGGAACCTCTGGAGATCATCTAGGACTTTGCATCCTAGAAGTTTACCAAATGGGCCAAGCTTGGCTTCCCCTTGGTGAATCTACGTGACTGCTGCTGACCACTTTCTTGTCCTTCATGTGCCTGGAAATGGCCAGCAGCATTAGCTGCTCAATCACTTTCCCAAGGATCAAAGGGAGGCTGACCAATCCATAGTTCCCCGGGTCCTCCCCTTTTTGCAGACATCAGTGATATTTGCTCTCCTCTAGCCTTTGGGAACTTTCCCAAACACTGTTAATGAACCAAAGGTTACCTGGAGTGGCCTTGCAATGACACCTGCCAGCTCCCTCAGCACTCACAGGTGCATCTCACTCAGGATTATGACCTCGTGTAGGACTGCTTTGCCCAAGCATTCCCTGACCTGATTCTCTTCCATTAAGGCTGTACCTTCCTTGCTTCACACTTCGCCCAGGGTCTCTGGGACCTGGGATTCCTGATGGACTGTAAAGACTGAACCAAGAAGTTCATTCAGTATCTCAAGCCTTTTCCATGTCCTACAAAGCCATGCCTCCCAACTTGCTGAGCCCACATTTTCACTGGTCTTCTTGCTGTCACCTAGGTGGTAACAGAAGCCTTTCTTTTGGTCTTTGAAATCCTGTGCCAGATTCACCTCCAGTTGGTCTCTGGCTTCCCTAACCTCATCCTGGCACACTCAGTGCCTCTGCACTTCTCCCAGGTTCATCTGAGCCAAATGCTGCCCTGAAACAGGTGAGACACAGAACAGCCACAGCAGCAAAGCAGCCAACAGCCCTTCTGTGCCTTCCAGCCTACACCTGTGTGCATTGTTTGTGTCAATACAGCCAGTAAGTCTGAGCTGATTTGCTTAACAACTACACACGGTGGAAGCTATTTTTCAGCCAGATGAATTCCCTTATCAGAGCCACACACATGTTTGGGCTAGAGTCACTTGCAGGTGGAAGTCACACAGATAAGAAGAACTAACAAGGAAAAAAGGAGAGTTCCAACTATTTCAGGCAACACCATCACTGAAAACTTATTTGGCACATCATGCACATACCAAAAGAGAAATACTGTCTATAAGAAGCAACAACTCAAACAATAAAATAGCTTTTTAAAAACAAAAGTGAAACCTTCCTGCATGAACACCAAGCTCCATATGGCTAAGGCTTATTGAACACTTAGACATACTTTTATTGGTTGCTAAGAAACCAAGTATAAAAGCACATGCATACAACCTTCTGAAGTTTTGTTGGGAACACCAAGAAACTGCACACATACCCATCTCATCAATGACAAGAATTAGCTTATGACAAGTCAAGTACTTAAAGCATTCCCAAAGACAGAAGATTTTATACTTAGAAGTATTTTTGAACAGTACCTTAGTTGCATCAAAACACAAAAAATAAATGTGTATGTTGAATTAAAATACTAACAAATTGCTTACTGTGGGAGTTGCAGTTGTACAGCTGACTCTCCGAAGCCGCCTCTGCATCAGATCATGCTCCATGCCATTGACTTCAGTCTTCAGGCGTTCAAGCTCTTCTTTCTCAAGCTTCAGTTCCTTTGCTAATCTCTCCATCCTTGCTCGTTGATGTAACAGCAAGGCTAGTGTTTTACACAGAAGAAATAGTTACTAGCACATAAAAACTTGAACACTGAATTCTTAACTTACGCGTGAGATTCATGAGTGACCCTTCTGGAAAAAAAAAAGTGATCACAGACATGCAGCCAAATATCAGTGTGAAGATGCTTTCATGCCAAATGAACTACAATTTAGAACAAAGTTCTTCCAGAATAAAAACACATTTTATACAGTAACTTGAAGTTGTTATTACCATTTTGGTCAAAGCTTCCTTTTTTTTTGCATTTGGTCTTTCTCGTCTCAAAAATACAAAGGCACCTGTACAAGGAGACAGCTTCTCAGGATGAAACAGCAACCTAGTTACACTAATACTCTACTGACAAAAAAAATATACCAGAGGGAAGATCAGCAGGTAACACACACTTCAGACCTCAACAGCAGCTGACACACCAGCCAAATGTCAGTCCCAAATTTGTTTTTTTCACTGCTATTATAAACTGTAGTATAACTTTTAAGTAGTCTTAGCTTTTCAGGAAATATTGTAATCCTCAATACTGTAAGTTCCCCAGAGTTCAGAGGGAAAACTATAGAGCTTCAACAAAATAAACTAGAGAATCCAGAAAATAAAAAGTTGAGTCAGTTCAGTGCTTCAGATCCTAATTTTATCACAGACCGATTTCTCCACCCTCTCCCTGCTGTTGAGTTACTCCCTCATTTTCACCATGGTACTGAAATTTATGACTCTCAGTCACAAACTGATGTTGGGCTCCCAGAGGACCAAAGGAAAGAATTTTGACTAGCTAGAAGATGATATTCAGTTTCCTAAAGAAGAGTATTTCTCAGTATTTCATCATGATGCAAAGCTGGCCAAGTCAGTGTGATGCTTAATCCTTTCTGATCAGGCTGGTTTTACCTGATTGAAGTCTGCTAGGACAGAGAAAAATAAGACATTTGATGTGGGTACTCAGACAAACATGCTGCTCATGTAACAATGTTCAAAGCAAGGACTCTGTAGAATCTGCAAAATGCTACTTCATGAAAAGTCACAGGTAGAACTTGCCCTTTTCTTCATCCCATCCAACAAAGGCAAAGGAAAAGCACACACTATCCAAGAATATTAACATAAGAGCTAAAGAGAATTAGAAAAATAAGTAACAACATGACAACTTACTGCAAAAGAAGAAAACCCCAACCTGTTAGAAGCAGATATCAGTATTCCACACAAAAATGTAGCACTGTAATTTGGATTTTGTATGGATTCACCAATTCATGGCCAACAAATAAACACCAAAGAGCCTAGCCAAGAATAACACCAGGTGTTTTTACATTACAGGCACCAGAATTATTGAACAGAACTGTTCTCTACTTTTTCAAGTAGCGTTAAGTCATGCAAGCAAAATTAAGAAAAAAGTACAGATATCAGACTGAATGATTTTCCACTATTGTTAGCAAACCCTGTCTCTGTGTGATTCCTTCTACTTAACACGGTGTGACTACATTTCAGAGCTTCACATTATACTCTAGTACAACTCATCAAATATGACTCATATTACAAAGAAGCAAAGTACAGAAACCAGAATGAATTTCTGGTTACACTTTTCATGGCTCACATGCCAGTGAAAATTGAAGAAACTTGTTCCCTAAATTAAGCTGTTAAATATACTCTTTTCTAGGACTCCTTTGTGGTAGTAAAGAATAAAATGTTTATTCTTATATAGTTTATTTCTATCAAGAGCTCAGAGTGCAGCAATTAAAAAAAAATCTGTTGCTACAAATGCAAACACCCCAAAAAGCATATACTAACTGGATTTATTTGGTTTGCTTTTCAGAGACACAAATCTAGTGGAAGGCACAAAGGCAAAACCAGGTCTTACATTTCAGAACATGTTTTTCACAGCTGTGTGAAGCTACTTGCATTTTTCTCACATAAATGACAACCTCTACTGAAGCTGTAACAGTAACACTACCAAACAAAGCACAAGGCCTCAGTTACAGACCTACTGGCACTCATTTTTACTGAAGAACTGGGTCTACAGAATTTCTAACTGGGTCTATGAGGTACAAAACAGCTCTGCTGATGGGCTAGAAGAGCTCAAAAGGCAGCAGGTGAAATAAGAAATCAAGACCTACAGAGTAGCACCAGAAGTTCTCACTTCAGCTCTCTGAAGTGAAACAAAGGCTAGAAGGAACAACAGAGGAAAAGACTCTTCTTTCCAAACATAAATCCAGAAAATGCCTGTTGCAGGTTATCATTCTGTCACTACCCAAATGACTGGTTTGAATGCTTGCAGATTGATTCACTTGCTCAATTTTAAATGTTTCAAATCTACACAACAGATTACTCCAAGAAAACTAGTTTTCAGCTTAGAGTTAACTTCGCATTTTTTTTGGTAACTGAATTACCAAATTCTTCATTTATATATGGCATTAAAACTATGTATTACCCCTGTGCAGCAGAACACATATCCTAAAATTTGTCTGCCAATCTCCTCTTCCTCTTTGAAAATTTGAAGTGGAAGAAGTGAACTTTTGATTTAAGTTCTTCAAAGTAATTATTTTATTACCTTTAAAAAATACTTGTATTGACAAAGTTTTTTTAACTGCGTTCTTATCTTTCTCTCTTCTCTTTCACTTAATATTCTTCAATCTAAACCAAATGCAGAAGCCAGTGTTTCAGGTGTTCTAAACCACTTCAATATGGAACAAATACAAAACATTATAAAAATCCACATGTACATTTATGACCCAGTTCTTCAATGCAGAATTGGCAAAACTGACACACAGTACATGAACAAACTACTTATTGTTAACTGCAGTGTTTTAAGGAAGTCCCCTAACACGAGAAGTACAGCAACATTAGGACCCTCAGAAATTCTTTATGTATGAGAGTGTAATTTGGCAGTATTTTTAAAAAAATCAGAAAAAACTCTCTGATTTTTGACACAGTTTCTATTTTTTTTCTGTACAGGTTCAAAAATTCTCAATAAGCAGCAAAATCAAACTGAAAATGCATTTTACAACAACCAGAATTTGCAGGGTGAAACATTTACCTTGAGTGTAAGCATAGTCGTCTGATCCAGAACTAGAACTTCTCTGATACTTATGGCTTCCTTTTTCTCCTCCAGATCCTGGGATTACAGAAATAGGCTGAATAGGTTCTGGTGCTGCAGAACGCTCTTCTTGGTCCACTAAATTTAAAAGATTCTCAGTCGGTGCTCGACCTACTGTGATTTTAAAAATGGTTGGGTTTGGCTGAGACACCATTACCCGAGGAGACTGCGTTGGTGCACCTGCAGGTCCAGCTGGTTGAGTGTAGGTAATATATACTGGATTAACACTAAATGGAGGTTTGGGTTGTCCCGACATACCTCTGGATGGAGAGCTTGAAGGAGGAGTAGTGGCTGCATACAGCGGGTGCTGGTTTCGTTGAGATGGTTGATTACTTATAGGTGAAGGGCTTCTGTTCATTGCAGTCCCAGGTCTTTGTGGTGGCTCAACTGTAATTTCTATTTTATTCATGGAACCTTTGGATAAACTAGGCCCAGCAAAAGGAGGAAGGTACGATACAGAGTGACCACCTTGCTTTTGAAAAGTCTGGGATGCTTGCTGATATGGATGGGGCGGGACAGTGGAAGGACTAGGAGGCATGAAAACGTGTGAACTCTGGTGACTCAACTGAGGAGGCTGAACTTGGTGTTGAGGAGAGCCGAAGGGAGAGGGACACTGGGATGCCGGTGGTGATCGAAAAGCCGACTGAGGGATCTGGGGTTGTTTTGGAGAATACTGAGAAGGTTGGTAGTTCTGTTGATGTGGATATACAGGTAGAGGACGAGGAGTATAATGTGGAACTGGGCCCTGTGGCGATGAATGCCACTGTGTATTCTGAGGAGTCTGTCGTCCTGAAGAACTTTGAGATGTTTGTCTAATATAAATAGAGCCAGGAGTCCCATAAAGATTGCTTGGAATCTGTGGAAGAATTTGTAGAGCTCTGGGTACACTCTGTCCAGAGGGGAGGTTCTGTGATACTGTAACAGTAATGGGATTTGTACTGTACCGAGGTATGTGCATATACGTGGGAGGGCCTTGCATAGCAGACGTGTTCATTCCTGGTTGTATGGAAGATGGCTGTGAAGGTGGCTGTGGAGGAGGAGTAGCTGCATTTCTATTCTGGTCATTCACAAAAAATGGATTGTAACTAGGAGAAGCTGCCACAACGGCGGGAGCAGAATGTGGTTCTTGAACTAAGCAAATCAGCTGTTTACCTGCCGTGCGCTGCGGGTCAATGTGTCCATCGCTTGAGCTGTGTACCAGTGTACGACCACCATTAAGTTGAGCTCCATCCCCCGCGTGATAGCTGCTAT
Organism: Motacilla alba alba; assembly: GCF_015832195.1. NCBI lineage: Eukaryota > Metazoa > Chordata > Aves > Passeriformes > Motacillidae > Motacilla > Motacilla alba. The sequence continues at coordinate 113,688,712 of NC_052016.1, forward strand.
GAGGATGAATACCCAGATTAATGTGCAAAAGGCTATTTCTATTCATTCTGCTGTCATCGGGGCTGTGGTATTCCATATACAAATACTTGCTGCTCTCCTGTGCGAGGGCTCGGCAACAGGCATCGAGGTTGTTGTTGTTCTAGGAGCAAGAACAGACACCTATTACTGTCACAGAGCACAGCAAAGAGCCAGCACTCCGTGCTCAGCATTCAGCTGAGGCCACAACACAGGCTGGACACGGCTGGGGTAGCGTTTCACACACAGGTATTGTGAAATAAAGATGATACTCGCTATGTGGTATGCGAGTAACACATAGCTCACACTGCATCTGGCAAAATGCTCTGGTAACACTAGTTACACTATGACATATCCAAAAAAAAACCACGTCCAGTTTTAGGAAAGCAATGTTTATAACTCTGTGCATGCTCTTCAAGGAACAAGTCTGTACAATTAACTACTTCTAGTAACAACACAAATCAAAATAAACTAGATCAAAATTGCAAACTCTGAAAAGGCAAAACAAAAATGCAGATAACATTTCAATGTTTATCTGAGTGTTTACTGCTTTCACTTTCAGTTTACTGTTTACCTGACTATTTCTCTTCACCCAGAAGTTTAAAAACCCTGCATTTTCAAACCAGCTTTTATTGGTAGAACAGTATTTAATACCTTAGCAATGAAGTCAAAGTACTACTTGAATAAGTCCCAGGGATTCCGTACAGAACATTACAATTCCAACCAAATTTAAACTGCCTTTAAGAACTTCAAGCTTAAGGCTAAAAAAGGTTTATTCATACATCAGTGAGGAACCAAATAACCCTTTTAAATGTTCGATTTGTTCTGTGGTGCTGGCAGTTGAAACTATAGAGACAATAAATTATGAATAAAATGAAAAATATAACGGGGAACTCCTTTTCCCTTCTTGCCCTCTCCACTAATTTTAGCTTAATGTAGTCTGTTAAAAGAACAACATAAATGATAGCTTTTTCAAATGAGTAAAATCACTAGAAAGCGTTCCAGATGGTGGATTTATTTTTCTCCCCACTTTATCATGTAACAGCCTCCATCAGCTGTGGTTCAGATTTTAATTTTAAATAGTAGCTAAAGAAAATAAATTTCACTTTAGGTCCAACTAAATCTGACCCTTAGCACCCCAACTTTGTTAAACACGACCCAAAACTGGTACCTTCTGTGACAAGAGAGCACCTCCTTGCACAGCAAGTGTGTACATATTTATATATGCATATACACCCTTGCCCTCCTCAGTGTGCTAAAACTACCATTCTAAGGAATGGACATTAATAATGGCTGCACTTCTATTTTAATCACTATCCCTATATAAATTTGTATGCATATATTACATATATACACATATTGCCTTGCAATACAATTTTCAACAGCCACTGGCTGAAAAGTCACGTTACATTTCTTTTCTCATGGACTATACCTAGTCAGTCTTAATACCAGAGTGAAGATGATTTTCCCAAAATTTTGTATGATTTCACTATCAGATGAGCTCATATATTCTGTATCTTCTCATGCAAGGAGTTACTACTAGATATGACAGAAGAGTGCAGCACTTAAACAGGAACAGCTCTCACTCTACAGACACTTCTCCCTGACAGCCTCCCTTCATGCTGAGCTCTCCTTCTAGACATCATTGATCACTGGGAATATCCAGACAGAGCACTAAAAACTGAAGACCAGAATATGTGGAAACCAGACCTTGGAATAACAACCAGCACCATAATGCCAAGACAGCAGTCTCAAAAAAGTGAACCACTACCATCAGCCACTTGCCATCTAAACAGAACTTCTTGAACAGAGCCTTCAGTTTCCTTAGGTCACTTGGTCAGGTGCAGGTAAAGAGAACATATACAGGACAGGCTCTGACCTGATTTCGTCAGAGTATGGAATATATTTGTCATTTCAAAGGATGCTCAATTTTTAACAGGTCTAAAACTCCAAACTGATTTAAATCTAGAGCACTTAGTGCAAATGGTTATTGGAAATCAGCTCACACATCTTTAAAATATAAAGTGGGTTTGGAAACAAAATCTATACTTTAAAACATAACAAGTATTTGCTGTGCAAAGTTAACTAGCTATCCAGAATGTCATATAATAGAGACAGACACCATGTGCTTCTGCATCATTATGGGTTCTTTAATTTTATCAGTTTAAAAATGTCTATGACAAACACAGTTCATCAAAAAGCTTGTGTACTTAACAGTACAGAAGATATGCCTGTCAGGATAAGTAAAGCTTTAAAATGAAGGACTTCCCCTGCTTTACATTTGTCTGAAAGCAATTAATTTTTATTTGTATGGTTTAGAAGACAAAATGCAAAAATTGCAACCCCTATTCTAAGTAAACCTACTCATCTGCCAGGGACAGGCAAGATGCAAGTACAGCTTTCCAACCTCAGCCATGGTCAGACAAGGCCAAACCAGATCCTGAGTGTTTCTATTCCATTCCTGATTCCTCCCATCAACTGAAGGTATTCCCAGACTACTTATTACATGTGGTAACCTATTATCACTTCCAAGTTCTGATTTGAGATGAAGGCAGAAGGATGAAATGGAAAGGAAAAGGAATGCAGAGAGAAGAACCACTACCTGACCTAGTAAGAGAGAAATACAACTAAACCTCTGGAGAGCCATGAGAAAAAGATCCATGAAGAGGGAAAACTGTCAGATTGCTAGCTAAGCCCAGCTCCTTATCTTGGAAGGATGAGTGACTGTTTACTAAAATCTAGTCCAGTACAGGTATATTATTTATGTAGCCATCATCAATTAACATCCTATTCTTTATTATTCATATGCATACAATCACAGGTCACACAGACAATGAAAAAACATCAGTGTAAAACAACCTCCACAAACCTAAGTGAGGAAAGACAGAATTTTTGTACTTAAAAGACAAGACAGAAATGCAAGTAGTGGAGTCTTCCAACCTTTAAAAAAAAACCAGGAGAATGAAAATTTATGCTCCACATGTACTACTAAAAAGGGTTTTCATAATGAACTCATAGTTTGTGCCCAAATAAAACACACAGACTGTTCAGCGTACCTGAAGCATGCACTGAGACACCACCCCTTCAGGTATCTCAGGGAAACGCTGCCGGAGGTCATGGAGTACCTGCACGTCGAGCTGCTGGCTGCCCTGCGCCATGCCAGATGGATGATGTTCCAGATTACCAGAGAACAGAAGTCAACAGGCCTTCCAATGATTGTGGTCTTCTGAGGCTTCTGGCATTTTCTGTAAGAAAGAAAACGATCTTTTAAGCCATCACAACTTTTTGTCCTTCCCAAACTTCTTGTGTAAAAAAAACCTGCTGTCATGCTTTTTAACTACCGAGAGAGACAACAGCTGAAACATAAGGGTGGGAATAATCATGGCTCAAATAGTAATATTAAAACACTTAACATACCACAGGTATGGCTATATGGCATTGCACTGGAATGTGCTAGCTCGGGTCTTTACTCAGTCCCACTGGGGCACCATGTGCAACTTTAATTATTGTGACCTGCATAAAATAGAACTGTTATAGATTTACTCCAAGTGAAATTCTGAACAGTCTGCAGAAAAGAATGAAGTTATTACCAATTACATATGTCTCATTTACAATATGCTAGAAATAATAGGCTGGAAAACAAAGTAGCTGCTCTATTAACAGGGTTCAAACTCTTTTGTCTTTACATCACTACAAATCCAAGAAGTCTGAAGCAATTTTTGGGAAACTGAACAAGAATTAAACAGAATTTAAAGAGCCTTTTGCAGTATTAGAGAGGCATCTACGTAAGATTTTTGTGAAGTACCTGTTACATTCATACTAAAATATTGAGTGACAAACCCCAAGCCAAACAAAACCCCCTAAATCTCCTTCCATTTCAAAATTCTTGTATTCAACAACAAAAATATTCTACCTGGACTTCAATACCCAAGGACTACTGGAAGGCAAATACAGTGTGAGTCAACAAACGCTTTCTGCGCTTGAGGCTCATGATCACAGCAGTAACACAAAGGCAGCTGATGTCTAAGCAAAGATCCACACAAACTTTGCATGAGGTGCTGCATGACACAGCCCCTGTTACACATCCATCACTGCTAAGCTTCAAAAGCCTTTCCAACAGTACTGCTCAGTGGAATTCTTAACTGCAGAGAATGCACTGCTGCGTTCAAAAAGAAAATGAAAATCAGATACCAGCAGAACTGGTGTTTAATAATATATCAGCTACCCAAAGTCCCAAGTTTAAATCATGCTTATCTTGACCTCAGTGCAACTGTGGGTGGCACATGGCACAGGTACTCAGTCAGATTTCATTTGTTTGTTCAACTTCAGCAGCAGCCTCCAGCAGCGCAACAGACCAGCAAACACACACATTCCTCTAGGCACTAAAATCCCAACAGTTCCTCTGAAAGTTTCTTTATTTTCATAGGCAAGAAAACAGAGTATGTATCCTCAAAGAAAAGTAAAGTGTCAGGTTTAGGGTAAAAAAACCCCTTTGGTTAAAGTTTTAGGGGTAAAAAAGGCAGAAGTCAAGTCCAGTCCAGACGTGTGGCTCTGCAAATGGACAGCTCTCAGCTGCCATCAGCATTCACTGAACACCACCTGTGCTCACAGAAAGGGTCCCTCTCTGTCCCATCTCATGTATTCCAGTACCCAGGATCACATCTGCCACCTCACACACTTTCTCAAGATAAATGAGACAAGTCTAAAGGACAGTGAGATATGTGAATTATCTTCCTGTGACTTAGGAAATACTGCAATAAACTTATGTTGTACATCACAATTCATTTCTGTCCACTGCAGTAATGCCTTTTTTTTTAAAGGAAATTCAGCTTCCAGCAGAAAATTCCTGTCTACACTCACAACAGGGGATCTTTTATAAAACTGGTTGTTTTTTGTAAATGATGAACAAACATTATGCTCTGAAAGGCAGAGCATCACAAGAATACTCAAAGAAAACCTGACAGCAATCAAGCTCTATGTGTTTCTAGACAGCTCTTCTTATCCCAGGAGGCAAAGGCTGGAATGTAGTAATGAAGGAGTACCCTACCAGAATAAATTGCAGTTAAAACTTCTGTGGAATGATGACATCTGAAACACAAGCTAATAATTATAAAAACTTAATTTGCACAGGCAAGAGTCTTTGCATCATTTCTCTCTTAAAAGTTTAAATGTAACATGGGTGACTGGAAATGTAACATATGGACTGAAGATCCATCATCAATACAGTCAATGTATTTCTACTACAGTTTTAAAATAACAGAAGTTAACTTTTTGTTTTCTAACATTTCCCAAATATGCACGGTGAGCAGAGGCATAACACAAAGTAATTGGCAGTTACTGGCCAACTATGAATTTTATCAAACTTCTAAACACAATGGGTAACAAAGTTCCATTTTTATTTTGAAAAGTTGAAGCTTCCAGCCTTTACACTTACACAGAAAGCCTTAAAAAGCCTACAGGAAACCCAAAATAACTGTTGGGGAGCATGAACAAACACACAATCATTGTGAAGTCCTTGGATTACATTGCTAAGCTACTGTGAAAATTTGTTCGGTTTTTTCCTCCCCCAGCTAATACTGCAAAATTTACAATTGTCATTATGTACAAGCCCAGCCTTTTGTCCTGCCTATTGTCCAGCATTTTGTTCAGCTTATTCTACTTGACCTGACTACAACTGACTGCACATTTTCCACTCTAAGCAGGCACGAACTGGCTGGAATACAATACCCACTTCCCATGTTGCTCCACAGCACACGGCAGGCAGAGAACCAAGTTATTCAGAGAGCCAAGGGCTTACAGAAAGGCTGTGCAGCTGAGATGCTTAGATGAGAACTCCTGCTGAGCCACTACACGCTAGGAAAGCAATCCTTTAAAGACTTTCCTCCACAGCATTCACAGGCTAAGGGACACACTGAGGTGCCTTACATGACCAGCCTTGTAATTACTGAAAGTTCAATGCATCAAACACCAATCCAAAGTGAAAATGAAAACAAGATGTTTCATCTGTAGCTTTCAGGAAGGAGTTGAGAGTACCCAAACTGTAGATGAGAAGTATCTCATGAAGATGGAATAATTAACAGTGCTAAATACATGGCAGTTCCAATGGCAAAACCACAGCCTATTGTCACAGAATTGGCCCTGCTGTGTTAACAAGCAGAGCTGACCTCAGGAGCCACTCAGTGCATCTCAGGGATTAAGCAAACCATGACTCAAATCCTAAAGAAATATAATAATTTGCCTTTTCACACCTTTTACATGCCCAAATGATATGTACTGTATGAAAACAGTATCTTTACATTTAATCTTTTCCTTAAGCCATTTGTGTGTATTAAGAGTTAAGAAAACAACCAACAGTTCCATCAATCAACTGATGCCTCTTTTCTGAAAGAGTAAATAAAAAAGCAGAACTATTACAGTCTTGATCCTCCTCAAGATCTATTAAAATATGTAGTGAAGGAAATCTATTCTACTACCGTCATTTTTGAAGCACTAAATCAATTTAGATAAAGACACCTAAATCACCAGGAAGAAGATCCAATTGAAACTAAATTATGTCAATAAATACAAATTATGTCAATCAATACTATCTGAAAATGTGTAACTTAAGTACTGATGTGCACTCATACAATTGCTACTGTCGGAACCCAGGATTCTCCTCTGGGTGCCCTGGATGGCCAGAGCCGCTGGCAGGGGGCTCTGAGACCCTGGCAGCAGCCAAAGACACACGTGGGGTTTTGATCTTAGCCCATGGAGCAAATTACTAACTCTGTATGAAGAATTACAAGCCACACACACAAAAGTTTAGATAGTATAGTAGAAGTAGTCACGAAGTAAAGGGTAGGATTTTTGAGTGCTGTACAGGGGGGTTTTAAGCCTTGTACACAGGGGTCCAAGTTTTGTACATGGGGGTCAGGAGTTTTAAGATGGAGGGATTTGGGTGTGCCCTGTCCTCTTTCTTTCTCCTTCCTAACCTCCATGTCTTTGGTGGTGTTGGCACTCACAGATTGGTTTAGAGTAGAAAGTCACCATTCAATATAGATAGCAGGCATTGGGGAAAAAGTATAAACATGTAGTACGTAATATATGATATAAAAGATGGCACCAGCCCCTGGGAGGGCAGAGTGTGCCTTTGTCTGAGCTGCTGAACGGGCCACAGCAGCTCAGGAGAAGAATCTTGTAGATAACCAACAATAAACAACCTTGAGAACAGACAACAGAAGACTACTGAGTCTTTCTTCGAAGGCACGGGTTGGAGGAGGGACTTTTCCATCTTTTGGGGTCACCCCAATCCGGGGGTGAAACCCCACATGCTACCTATGGAACAATTAAGTAATTATTGAGTGAATTTCCAGAAAACAGGCTACCTGGAAGGCAGTTTTTTAGGCCTTAATAATTTAAATTTAATTGTTAAGATTTTTATAACAATAGTTGGGCATTGAAGTGTAAAAAGAAAAAAACTCAAGAGGCAGAACACAAAAATAAAAAATCAGCTTACAGAATCATAAATAGACTGGGGTCAGAAGCTACCCACAAGGAATATCAAAGTCCAGCTCCTTGCCCTGCACAGGACAGCCCCAAGAATCATACTGTGCCTGAGAGCACTGCCCAAACACTTCTTGAGCTCTGCCAGGCTTGGTGCTGTGACCACTTCCCTGTTCCAGTGCCCAGCCACCCTCTGGGTGAAGAATCTTTTCCTGATATCCAACCTAAACCTTCCCTGACACAAGTTCAGGCCATTCCCTTGGGTCCTGTCACTGGTCACAGAGCAGAGATCAGTGCCTGCCCCTCCTGTTCCCCCCAGGAGGAAGTTGTAGCAAGGTGTCCCCTCAGTCCCCTCCAGGCTAAGCAAGCCCAGTGCCCTCAGGTGCTCCTCCTCACAGCCTCCTTGGTAGTTACAACTCACAAAAAACTGAACAGCTTTCTCCACCTTCCTTCTTTCTCCACCTTCCTTCTTTCTCCACCTTCCTTCTCACCCTCAGTCAACTCAGCTGTACTAATTTGACCCGTTAAACAGTTTAAAAACCAAACCAAACACTTTTTACTAGTTTAACAAGCTTTCTTTGCACTATGCATACCCACTGAACATCACACCATTGTGTAAAGGAAGATGAAAAGGTAAAAAGAGGAAAAGGACACAGGACAAAGAACATCACAACACCTCCCCTCTTTTCAGCACGTCAGTCATCTGATCTGTTAAAGCCACAACAAGAAGACACCTTCACCTGAAGCAGATTTGTAACAAAAGCAAAAGCTGCTCTTGTATAAACAGCAGTAAATCAGGATGAGGACTGTACCAAGTGCTGTCAACACTGGAGCTAGCACAGACCATGCTGTGGCTCTGCAGGAAAGCCGCCTGTCAGCTGAGCCCCGATGCTACCGCCAGACACCAGGTCAGAACTGAAACCACACTTCAAACTCCCCATCACTTGCTCACCATCCAGGCAATACGAACACTGTCCTCTACAAACTCTTTCTGAACACTGTGGCAGACCAACTGATTACAGGCAGCAGCTCTTTATCACTGGAATGATTCTACCCCCTACATCCCTGCTGACACACTGGTTAAATATTTCCAAAGGCCAGGATACTGTACATACACTGCTTGCCAACAGTAACACATGAGAAGACAAGAGACTAATTAGCTCAGACAACATATTTAGAAAGCACTTTATTGGACTGAGTATTAGTATCTTTGGGGTTTTAGTTACTACTGTAGTTTTAACAAATAAATATGATTTCAGCCATTACTGCACCATCACATCCCAGTTCCACTTCTGTATTTCAGTACTCAAGTAGATATTAAGGTGTGTAATTATTGTGGTACTTCCCACAGTGACTGCAAACAGAAAAGCTGCTGAAGAGCAACATTTTTGTAAATCAGCTTGTATAGAACCACGACACTTAAGAAAAAAGATAAAAATTCAAACTGAGTTGTTTCACAGAAACGATTAACTATGCAAAAAATGTGTTTTTTAACATCCCATCCCACCCATACCTATTATTTAATAGGCATCAATTATAGCCTTGTAAACATGCCCAGCATCTGACCTGGCTGCAGATGCAATCATGTAATCCCATCTCTAATCCTTGAGCAGCCTTTAGAATCGTTACCTTAAATTCTAAGGTGCCTGCTTGCATTAGAAAATTACATTGGCTGTAATTGTTAAAAATCATTACAATCAATTAATTGTAATGCTGAAAATGAAGACAACAGGTTTGTACACTAAGGTTGCATTTATTTAACCATTCAAATAAGCAAAAGCAATTAACTCATCCCACAAATATCACAACACTTACATCAATCCTGCTAAAACCTTGGATTGCTCTTGCAGAAAGGCAGGACAATGGTTTTATGGTAATGCGACACCTTCACAAAGACTTGCTAGCTAGAAGACCTTAAAATCTCAGAAATAGAAGAAACTAAAGTGTTTTAACAAGAGCAATTTTTTCTCACAACCATTTTCAGTCACACACTCACTGTATAAACACAACGTAAGAGAAACCCCAAAGATTATTTTTCCCTGCAACTGTCCAGCTAAAGTAATTTTTAGGATTATATATAGCCAGGCACAACTTTTCCACCTCAGAAATTAGAATGCCTATTTGTTAAGAGAAGTTTTCTTTATATACAGGGTGATACATCCCACAGCTTTGTGACTGTATTGCTTCACACAGTAGGAAAGACACAACAGAACTTAAAGACATTTTGTCAGCTCATACAGACTTATAAAGTTCAACAAAGCAAAATACAAGCAGCCAGTGTTTAAATCTGAGTTCAGCATGCTGCTGACACTGTTCTGAATGACTGGCTGTGTCAGTAAAACCACAGCTTCATGGTTTGGCAAGCTGTCTTCTGATGAGCAGTCATTTACTTGTGTAAAAGATCATAAAACCCCTGGATGGTAGGAAGGCGATGTGAAGCACAAAAAAGAGGTAAACAGCAGAACGAAACTAAAAATAAAGCTGACAAGCTATCACTGTTGACCAATTGATCTCTTATGGTAAAGTTATACAAGCTCTCCTGACAATTCCATATCCCTGCCCATTTATCCATACAACAGTTACCCAGATGTGTCATGTGATGGCCTAGAACAGCTCAGAGAACTGAAATGGAACGTTAATCGTTACAGTCAGCATGATTAGAATACTATCATCAAAAAGGAGGGTAGAGCAACAAAATCATTCCTTCAGTTGTTAGGGTTTTTTTTTCCCCAATAGCTTCAACTTAAGCAGTGATCAGTTTTATCCATGTTTGAAACTCTTTCCACAGACTCTACAAATGAGTAATATTGTGATACAGTGTGGGGTGTCTGTGTCACACAAAACCAATACCTAACTCTGAGGCAACAGAAACCTGGACAGAGGAAACCCATTTCTGAGAGAACACTGACACTGCCGAAACACGACTGAAGCATATAAAGGTTTAATCTGTAACCTATGCACAAGCATGTTAATTACACAGGTTGGTACAAAAATTCAAATAATCATTATCAATCACTGTTCCTTCTTAGGCATGTGTTTCATGTGCTTTAGTATTTGCTTTGCTTTTCTCCCTCTAATTACACTCTGCCATCTTTATGGGCCATCAACACTGAAATGAACTAGTGTTTCGTGTCACTCATTTACAGTTTCCTCTCTTCCAGCTACAACACAGAATCATTAAGGTTGGAAAAGACTTCCAAAATCATCGAGAGTAACCTCTGACTGAATACCACCATGCTCACTAAACCCTATCACTGAGAGGCACATATACTCATTTTCTGAACACTTCCAGGGATGGTGACTCCACCCTTCCCTGGGGAGCCTGTTCCCACGTTTAACCACTCTTACAGCAAAGAAATTTTTCCTGATATCCAACCTGAACCTCCCCAGGCACAACTTGAGGCCAGTTCCCTTTACTCTGCCTCTACTTACCTGGGAGAAGAGACAGACCCCCACCTGGCTACAGCCTCCTTACAGGCAGGTGAAGCAAGCAATAAGGTCACCCCTGAGGCCTCCTCTCCAGACTAAACCTGGCTCCCACAGCTGCTCCTGAGGAGAATTGTGTTCCAGACCCTTCATCTCCGCTGCCCTTCTCTGGACATGCTCCAGCACCTCAAAGGCCTTGCAACGAGGGATCCAAAACTTGAATTTTCAAACTAAGCATTTACATAGAGACATAATTTATTCAATTGCTTTGGAAGCAAAAGGGGTGAAACTCATCCCTATCCCATATACAAGCCAAACCTCCACAAAGCAGAATTTGCTTTTAATACCTACATTACACTGGGAAATAGTAAAAACTGAATGACAACAAGACTACTTAATTGGAACAATGATACTCCTTTTAGCAAGTAGCTAAGAGGTTCTTGGCCAGTAATTCCTCTGCTAGTAAGTCACAGCACGGCCTGCTTGGGATGAGACCCTCAAAGGCCACCCCAGTTCCAAAGCCCTGCTGAGAGGACACTTTGAGCAACACCTGGTTGCTCAAAGCCCTGTCCAGCATGACCCGAAACACTGCTAGCAATGGAGCACCACTTGTCTGGGCAGACTGTTCCAGTGCCTCACCACCCTCATCAGATATTTCTTCCTTATGTCTAATCTAAACCTACTGTCTTTCCACTTGAAACCATTGCCCCTCATCCTGTCACGACAGGCCTCGGTAAGAAGCCTCCCCTAATCTTTCCTCTAAGCCTCTTGTATGCTCAGAGGCCACATCACACAGCAGTGAACCCTTTGAAGGAACTGATGGCTCTCTCTCTCCAGTGAGCAAGTAAAAGCAGCTCTTACTATAGAGCAAAGCTACAAAAGAGAAAGTTTCCAAGGCAGGGGGATAGCTCAGGAATGATGCTGCTATGCCACAAATACAAGCTTCCAGAAGGGCTCTGCAGAACACGAGGCATAACTACAAGCTGCAAATGCAAGTGAGTTGGTACAGGTCACAGATAACCCTGAGGTTAGCACAAGTATCACAACTGTACCCAAAGCTGTGAGAACAATGAGCTGCCGTTCTTACGAGGGCATATGATCTATGATTTCTGACTGAACACTTGTGAAATGAGGCTGTGGCTGGGAAAAATCCTGCAGGGAACAGTACACTGTCAGATTTCCTAATGCATCAACTTCTGTGTTGGCCCTGATAAAAGCAGTTTTATGATGATGCAAAAAGTTTCATAGTGATATCTTATTCAGGGAATCAAAATGAGCCAGAAAGGATACAAGAAAATGTGAAACTGAGTATATACTAGAAAGCATTGGAGAAGGTCTACTGTAAATTCATGGATCATAAACTTCAGATTTTTCTTCATTTTTAAGTACAGTCTGCTACTCATATTTCCTAGTTTAGCAACTACTAGAAGCTGAGGTTTATACAGGAGAGAACTGAGCTAACAAAGTGCAAAAGTATTGGACTATTGTTTCATACACAATCTGTTTGATAAACTGAGCTTCTGTCTCAGAAGTTTGAGATTAACACCTCTCAAAGAAACAATGTCTCCAAATAATGCGATGGACGCTGAGTTATCTGCAGAGCACCAGCCTGAATCTTGACCAGCACAACAGGAATTCAATATTGTTCCAGGCTGAGATGCTTAGTAGCTTCTACACAAGGTGATTGTCAGCATTAACTCCTACACGACAAATTCATTGCTATGTACTGAATTCACCTGTAAAACATTCGGAACAGGCTTTGTTCCCAAGGCATATTTACAAATCAAAACACAAGTCTCTCCACAAGACACTTCTACAAAATGAATCACTGCAAGTACTTTTGCAGAACTTCAAATCAGTAAGAATTCACTAAAGCTAGAAGTTGCAAAAAGTCTCAAGAGAGAAATCATTTTAAAAAAACCCAAACAGCCCACCAAACTTGGGTTACTCACACTGAACTTGTAATATTTTGGTGTTACCTACACTCATAAATCAGCTGTTACACATTTCAATGGCTAGTCACAAAATTAGTCTAAATGTGCCCCTCACTTTTCTTTACTTTTTCACTTTGACTTGGGCTTCTCCCTATTAAAAATGATTGCTCTAAACAAATTGTTATCAATAAATCTGAAAGAGGCTCCAATTGCAGAGTAAAAGCAACACAATCACACTGATTGTCTAAGCCTGCAGATACTTCTATAAAAGGCACACCAATGCACTTCACACATTCAGGGCTATACTATTTGAAATTTTAACCAGTTTTTTACTTGGGTGGCTCAGAAAACAATTTTATGAAAAAAGCTTGGGCATCCTCTCAGAGCGAGCTGAAGTTGTGCAATAACTACAAAATTTAAATTCACTTAGTCAACCATGCTGCGATCCAGCAATAGGATGAGTTATTATAACACAAAATTTGAAGAATAAAATCTAATCACTTATGCTACCACAGAAAATTTCATCTATTCGAATTAAAACTTGAAGTACTAGAATTAAGCAACTATCAAGGCAGAAAGAAGAGGACAAAACTTCTAAATGAACCATACTCACTACAGCAGAAAACATCAACTTCCATTTCTAAAGTTTAGAATTAAACTTAGGTGGCCTGACTGTGTAAATTTCTTTGACATGAATAATTGCTATAAAATATGATGAACAAGTTACGCAGCATGCCTGTCTTTGCTATCATTCCAGAAGAACTTGTTAACGTAAGGAAATCTAACACGGACCTTGCTGATTCTGTGGTATCTTCTGACAAGTCTTTGCACGAACACCTGCTCACGGGACTGTTGCAAGACAGTCACATCAAGAGGTTCCACACCATCTTATATTAACATTACTTATGTTTACTGCAATGTGACACATTGACACACTGAGGTTATCCGTGCTCACACCTGGACATGCAATGGTGCTCGACCACGTGCCACAGTCAGGAACTGCTGCGCCCGACTTCCCTGGGCAGAGCAGGAGGCACTGCAAAATAAAAATCATCAGCCCACAACATAAATACATACAGACATGTATGTGTATGAGCTATATATGTATATATACAGATGTCATATGCACCCTAGATGATGCTTTTTACATGTTTTTTTCTTCTTTTTGCTTTTGGGGGCAGAGAGAGAAGAATGCCTTAGAATTGGATTGTTGTTTCTACAACAAACAGTTTCTGCAACATCAGACCACAATCATCTTCTATTAATATTATTGTATCTCCTCTTAGCCCCAGATAGACTTTCTGGGGAGATGTGCCTTAGATACTACATGATGCAGACATTTTGAAATGCTTTCTTTCTACACTAACTTCAGCATTATCTATTAAAAATTACTAATGGGATACAAAAAAAAAATAAAATAAAAAAGCTAGGTGAAAGGAAAGCTGTTTCCCCTCTTTCCATATGTTACATCTGTTGCAACAAGAAGCATTGGTATGTGAGGCAGTGTTTAATCAACACTCAGCTAAAGATGTAACTGTCCAGTCTATGGAACTGCTTGAACAGCAAGTCTCTATAAGTCTGTCTCAATATTATTTCAGATCCACTCGTTCTATCATCTTGGCCATAAATGGGATAGGCCAGAAGAGATAATGGAAAGCTAGAATATGAATACAGTTGTTCATCCTAAAATGCATTCCTGCAAAAATTCTTGTACAGCTTCAGACCTTGAAGAGTATCCAGTACCTTTGGTTAATGAAAGCTTCAGAGTATCCTCTTCCTACACAGAACTCCAAACCAGGCGGGTTTAACACCTGAGAAACTACAGATAACAGCTGAAAAACTGCAGCCACCTACATTAAATGTTTTCATGAACAAAATTAATTTCTGGTAGAGTCATAGAATGGGCTGGGTTGGAAGGGATTTTTAAGATTACCTAAATTCAAACCCACTGCCATGGGACACCTTTTCACTATATTTATACATGCGTGTGTGTGTATGTATATATGTTTGTTAATATATTTTTATTATTTATATTTCTTGTATTTATGGCTCCTGCCAAATTAAAAATCTAATAGCTACTTGGTAAATTCTTCTGTTCCCAACTCAGTGTAGTATCCAAACCTTGTGTATTTGAAAAAACAATCAATACTTATGGCTAGAATATTCTATTCTAATAATGGAGCAGTCTTCATAGCGTCAAAATAACTTTCATGCTCTTCTGTGCTCTCTGGGTACAATTTTAAACTGACTTTTTTCTAACATTTATTCGAATTTCCTTATTTTTCTAAAATTAAATTGGAAGAGTAATGAATTATAATCACTCATAGGTCAGCTATAGCTACAGAGAAGTACAAACTCCTCCTCAAACCCACACATTAGCTCTCTCTCCAAGGCTTTAAGTCATGACTTTGGTAGGTTTACCAAAGCTGTGTTTGCAGTCTGGACACCTTAGTTACTCTACTCAATGACACTGCCTGCAAAGGCAGGCTGGCAGTATTCAGGCCATCAGTCACAACATTTGTTTATTTTTGTTAGCCTGACACCAGGCCAGAAAATTTCAAATCCAAGTGATGAGATTAACACAATTCCTGGCTGGAGCATGTGTAACTTTTTACATACAGCTGAGCATAAAAGACCAATTTTGTGATGATGGAGCTGGATGCTCTTTCACAGAGCCCGTGACTGCAACCCATAGCAAGAACATGCTGGACAACCCTGTGGCTTTATAGAATCAGCCTTGTAGTATGCAAAGTAGAGGGAAAGAGGTTCTTGACTACTAGACAGTCCACAGCTGACACTGCACAGCTGGCTGATGGTGAAGCTACAAGTAAATATCACTTTTATCAGGCAGAGATACTGAAAAAAAAGGTATGAATCTGAATATGAGACAAAATTAATGAGGCCCACCTTCTGGAGCTTTCATGAATAAGTAGTACTTGACTCTTCAAAGCATTTCACCCAAAAGTCCCTATTCACAATTTCAAGGGTATCATTTCAAGGTATTTTTACAATACTTTATTTTTATTCTACATGACAAATATCCTTCCAAATATAAGTTACACATGCAAGTTAAACACTTTAGGCAATCAGCATCTTTCTAAATCCAAATCATTTCCACACTGATCTGCCTTACTGCACTCCATTAAGGTTGGTAGGATAAACTGCACTGATTTCATTTCCCTTTTAGGAAGCTATCCTCATAATCCTGCTTTAGAAGAAGAAAAAAACACTAGGGCTCAAAGGCAGCTTCAACCCAAAATAGTTACTAACTCATTCTTCTCTTTAAGAGGTTTGGATTATTTCACTACTCAAAACCAAAAAGATGCTGTCCAGCAGCAGCTCAAGGCAGGTGCAGCCTCCAAAATCTACATCCTCCTTTGTTTTAACAGACCTCGCTCTTCTTTCAGGATTTATGGAGTTTGGTGGGTAACTCAGTAAAGCAATAGCTAAAGAACTGTTGAAACATTCCCTACACTACACTGAGCTTGCTCTGGAATTGTGCTGCGCTCAGGGCTCTCCACCTCCATCAGAACAGAAGATTGGAACTGACACCCACCCAGCAGTTTGAGTGTCTCAGATGCACCACAAGAATGCAAAAACCTTTCTTTCACCTGATATGTCACAGCGGTTTCCTTTGCTTAGATACTGCAGCAAAGAAAGAGACGTGGTATGAACCAATCTCCCAGCTTCTCTACTGTTAGAAAGTGGGAGTGTCCATATGGTTTGTGGAAAGCAACAATGTGGAGCATGCCCAGCTCTTCAATTAGTAACTAAGAATTTCAACCTTTTCAAACCAGTCTTCTCGTTTAACTGCTTTGAGTCTCAGAGGGGAATCGTGTACAGAAAACACAGAGGGGAAAAATAAGAAAAAAATCAAATCAAGGTCATATCTTCCCAGAAATGCATTGCAGTCTTATATACAACAGGAGGTTGGACAGGAGAAAAATCTGAAGTTTAAAATAACTTGCTGTCTCCCCCGGCCAGCCAAGCACAACTGCCTCCAGAGCATTCCCCTCAGACCAGTAAGGGACATAAAATGCCAGTCCCTGGACAAAGGAGAACAAAGTGAGAGATTTGTACATTTCTGAATAAAAACTACCATAACCAGCTTATATTAAAATAACACTGTAATCTTGATGCCTTGATTCCAAAATCACAGCACAAGCAGTCACACTTTCTGCTTCACCAAACAGCCCAATGACTGTTTCAGAATTCTCACAACGTTACTGCAAACAAACTCAGCTCTAGGCATTTACACAACCCAGACTCAAGTGTAAGCTTTGGCTTCTCTCTGCTTTGAAAGGAGAGAGAGGAGAAGTAAGGAGATGAAAACCTTTGACATTTTTAGTGCTGTTTAAGCACAAGCCTTCTTTGATTTTGTTCTGAGTCATTCCTCCCCCACAGGATAGAAAGCAATGCCACACGTTCAGTATGTGAATGGCCAGATGAGCTGAGCAATACCACAACAGACCTGTTAAGTCTGACTATAAATCATATGCAGATTTTCTGTTCCTTCTAACTGCTGGAGAAATATGCAGATTAAGTAATTAGGTACCCCAGAGAAGCATGTTCTTTGATTCAGCATCAGCTTTAAAAAAACAAAGGTAATTCATGCTTTAAAAAATCCCAGACAATACAACAATAACTGATGTTCATTTTCATGGCTATTGCATACTTTTCCATTATGGTGAACCAAACTCAGTACTATTTAAAGTTTGGGGGTTTTATTGGCTGAAAAATGATGAATTTTTTTTTTTTAATTAAACAATATCTACCTGAACACCACAATCAAAAGAACGTCCAGTTAGCAGATTTACATTATAATACCATTTCATGCAACCTTACTGATTCTCTGTTTTAGCCACCTTCTAAGAAGGGCTACTGGGCTCCAGTTAGGGAATACACAAGACTCTGGATACTCAACACCCACTGATTCTCCATTTCTGTCTGCACAGTTTAGCCTACGAAGTTACCCTTAATTCAAAAATCTTATTACATATTTTGTATAATTTTCAAATGGATTAAAAGTAAACTCCACACCAATGTAAACATTTGCGGAAGACAATGCACATTCAACTCTGTACCCGGTTCCTCAAGTACATCACCTCCATTACTTTGATTATTTGTCAGATTTCCACACCCAGCCATTCACTTTGATAAGAGAAACTTTCTGCGTATTTGAGACGTTGACGAACTGCCCACAGTCCACAGACAAAACAGCCTAATGAGAAACTGCCCTTATAATAACGTATTTCCAATTACGTGTAAGAGTAAAGACATTCCTTAGTTATACATGCTCAATTCAACTGAATCAAGTCCAGAACATACAGAAATACATAAGAAAACCCCAAAAAAGGTGCATGATTAAGTCACAGATTCAAACACTGTAGTATTGACTTTCTACTTATTCATTTTATAGAAACTTTCAGTGACATCGTGAAAAAATCGTATAAGCATGATAAAATTCTATTAAAAATTCTCAATCTGCATTACTTATTACAAAAAAACAACTTCTAAAATTCAAATTATCATTTTCAAATAAGAACCAAATATTTGAAGGAAATCTCATTACTAGAAGTCAAAAGTACGTGTTCCTAATTTACAAAATTTTTCATAGAACTTTTACCTAAATAAAAGCTAAATACCTTAGCTTTTATCTAAATAAAATGGAACTGCCAAATGTATTTTACATTTTAAAAGCAGTTTTTAAATTAATAGCATAAAACAAATGTATCTCTAATGAAGACCATGTAACAAACACCCTAGACTGGTCTGGAAGTCAGTAGAAAGACAACTTAGCAGTGAATTCTGGAATATTAGAACTACTAAGATGCTATTGAATGTTACTTCCAGAAAAAAAAATTTAAAATACCAAAAGTGTGAAATAAATAACAGAAGGAAAAAAACCACACCAAAAATTGCAAACATAGCACACTCAAATACCAAGCCTCTTACAAACTTTAACTGGGAACATGGGGGCTGCAATCTAATTCCCTTCTATGCAGAGGCAAAAAACACACAGTTACAAGGGAAAAGCAATACTGAACATCCACATTCATCATTTCTTTTGTCCACCATACAGAGTCACAACTCAAAACACCAAGAAAACAGCAACCCCAGCAAAAGAGAGGGGATTTTTATACTGCTGTTGACCTCTAAAAAGCATTTAAAAATTTAAACAAGTGAGTATTAGGCACAGAAACCCTTTAACTTCAGGAAATAAGCTGGGGTGGTGGGGGGAATCTTTGTCTAGCGAAAGTATTTATCATCATGAAATGCTCTCCAATAGCACACACTCTGGGTGCTTCCTCAAGAGAAATTGTCACAAAGGAAGTCTCATCTGGCTGTTTCATAATCCCTTTAAACCAATAAAAACACAATAATTCTGAAGAAAGAATTTGCTTCTCCTTTTCTTTCAATGCTTGCTCCTCCCAACACACCATCACAAATTTAGAGACCAAACGGTGACACGGACAGCACTAAAGCTAAACTTTGATTTACAAACACTAAATAGTCACCCAAACTGGATCAGCTCCCTGATTCCCCTCAAAACCCCCCAGCATCTTGTGTCACAGACAGACACAAAACTTTGAGACAGAAGCAGGCAGCCAGGGTGAGAGAGAGAAGTGTTAGACCAAAGTGTCAGGATGAGATCTGACCACGAAGACCTCAGAGCAGACTCTTCCTTCAGGTAGGGCACAAAAACTTATTAGAAATTAGACCTGCCCATCAAGAGAGCAGTCCAAGTCACGGGCTGAGGCTGAACTCTTTGATTCCATTCAGCAGTTTTCCTGTTACTCACAGGAACCTCATAGCTGCAAAGAACTATGCAACCAACAGTTCTGGTTGCAACCAACGCATCTGCTTGGTCACACTTCACCCAGGGATTTAGACACTGAAAATGTGTAAGATTTGTAAGTCTTATTTTTCATGTGAAATGACAGAAGAACCAGCATCCCCTTGAAATCCAGATGATATATATTCAAGCAAGCCAAAAACCCAAACCTTGGAGTACTGTTGATTGTTCTCAACTTCCTGAAACCTGCCTTCCTGAATCTTCATTTTCTTTTTTATTTGGAAGAACTGGGAAAAGTTCTTAGCCTTGACCACAGGAAAAACAAAGCCATCAAACCAGATTAGTTATGAATTTCAGGGATTAGCAAATATGAAGCACAGAACAGAGAAAATAATCCAAAAGCCAGGGCAAACTATAGAAAATACAAACGTTGTGATTGAAAAATGTTAGAATTTTGAGATACATAGAACTCATAAGAGTTTAATCCAGTATCAAATAAGAATTAAAAAATACACATCCAAAGATTGCAATCCTCACAGATCCCTCCTGAAAAGTTATTCTGCAGAAAGACTTACACTCACAGTAATATATTCAGAAGTTACTCATCTTTGAGTACTTAAACTAACACAAATTTGATGTACTTGAATATATGTGCAAGAAAAACCTATTATAATTCAACCTTGAGGTATGCACCTTAGCAAACTCATTTAATGTTAAAGCAGTCTTTTTTCATAGCTAGTAAAATCATCAACCATTAAAGGAACCCAAATTAAATGCTGCTCACTACAAATGCAATAAAGTCGTTAATCTGCTTTTTAAGAATGCATTATTCAAATAACCACCAAAATACTTTCTGAATATTAAAAAAAATCCAGTTTTTTGGTAGAGTATTTGTCTACTGGACAGTCTTTTAGAGGCATTCTGCCACACTGTGCATGCTATCAGGTAACCAAACAACTAAGATGCCCATAGTACAGCACATGGGATCATTAGCAGTACTGAACAAATAACCCCAAGCATCAAGTTATTTTCCTTCCTTGACTTTTATTATAGTTCAATAAAAATTAGGATTATTTTATGATTATGTAACATGCTTACATAAGTCACAAAACCTACTGTACACAGAAATAACTTGCCCTACAAGTGTAAGTATACCATACACTTGCTGGGAAAACAAAACAAACACCACCCTCAACCCCCATAAAACCATCTACAGTGAAACAAACAAAGCAAAACCAAACTCAGAAAAGCACACAAAAGAAAGCCCTAAGCAAGTCTAAATGCATTTCCCTTAAGCATGTAGAGTGTTCACTTTCTGAACAGACTAACAAGCCTGTGCCATAAACAGTTTAACTTAAAGAAATGAGCGCAGCTTACATAAGCCTGTGGCAGTCAACCATTTTTACTGATGGCACTACAGCCAACAGAGGCAAAAAAGTTCAGAACGTGGAACTCGGGAACTAATTCAAAATACCTACGGTCCCTACTCCAAGGCCGACTAAGTGAGGCTACTGGTAAAGCTTAAAGTCAAATATTCCATGAATTGTCAAGTGGATATAGTAATCCAAGGATTATGCTCAAGAGAAGTTATTCAGAGCAACCCCAAAGCAGAAATTTGCTACTGTCACAAGAACACAACTTCTCACAAAAGACACATCTGTTCTTTCTAATCAAAACACAAGAACCGTATCAAAATGCCAATGTCATAACTACTTTCCTCTCACGTGAATCACAGAAATTCTAACACTTAAACCTATTTCTTTTTCTCTTCTTTTAGAGCTCACAAAAGCCTTACTTTTCAAAACTTTCAAAAAACAAGACATTTAGAGACTTCAGAATCTCATTTTTTAAACTTCTTAACAGGAGGCAGGACACAACAATGATCTATGGTATAGATTTTAACAGGATTCAGTGGTGGGGGGAAAGCACATAAGGACTGCTTGGTTTGGGGGTTCTAAGACTCAATTCACAGAAGGGAGTCAGACTTCTTTTGATCCTTTGCTGTCAGCTCTCCAACACCAATCCCCCTTCAGCTATTCTCTGAGCCATCAAGTCCATGAACTGAAAACCCACAGGGAGCACATCTTCACTGAGCCCAGGACTGGCAACAAGAAGTTTTCTCCACGTCATCCAACCACCAGGAGAGTGAAGAATCCTTCAGAATCCTTCTTTCAGAAGATACGGATTTCTTAAAAGCTAAGAGAAACAGGAGTTCTTCTTCCATCTCCTCTGTGTTTCCAGGACAGGAATCCTCCACCAGACTGGAGACACCCATCACTGCTGTGTTTCAACCTCTCCACAACAGAGACACGAGAACAAACTGCACTGGGATTTCTGAAATCAAAACCCAACAACTGAATGGTACAGATAAGGACCAAGCAGCACAAGCCTCCATGCCTTGATCACATCTTGAGTAACATATGCTCCTAGGAGAAGTGTCATAAATTTTTGCTACAACTTTTGCAGAAAAAATGTCTCAGTTAAGGCAAAGCAGCTTTCAAGTGACTGAGTGTTCCCACAGAAATAGAAGTACTGTTTATCACTGTACCAGAAACGTCTGTGTTGTTGGTACTAGTGCCTCCATGAGTAACAACAACAGAGATCACTGAAGATGCCTCAGTGTCCACACTGCTACAGAAAGATGTCACTCACCTGATGGGACTAAGACCATCAAGACCTGCTGCACAGAGCTGCTGAGAGGATTCTTTCTTCTCTTTGGAAAACTTCAAGTTGTCCTCTACAGAAGCCACTTCCCTCTTACAGACCCCTTACTCCTAGATCAAGGAACTTTATTTCAACACTTAAGTGATTTTTGACTTTCTCCCTCTCTTTTTTTTTTTTTTTTTTTTGATACAGTAGATCACGATTTCTAAAGACAGACCAAAATAGCTGATCTTACTCAGGTCTCTCTTAGGCCTGAGGCTACCTTCAGCCTCATTTACCTCAACTCCCAAATCCTGAAAGCGATTGGCAGGTAGAACATTTACTTGACTTGGAACTTTCTTTAAAGTGAGAGAAGTATTTACGGCATCTAGAGGCTGGGTTTCAAAAGCAAGGAGGCAGATTTCATTTAAGAGAACCTACATTCTGCCATTTATGAACTTAATTCAGCTGCAATAGATGTGGTACAAACCCTCTCTTCCCTGTCTAACCTCTCCTCCTTTAAATTGGATATTCCAAGAAAACAATAATTAAAAAATGTTTGTTCCAGAAAATGCCAGTGAACTCAAACCAACACAGAAGGAAGCTGGCTGTGAACAGCAGTAATTCTCCCTGTCACTGCTTGCTACTGAAACCAGCACACATTGAAAAGTAACAGTGTAAGAGCAGGAGAAAGCACAAAACTGCAAACATATTCCTGAGCAATTACTCAAAAAGTTCTTACTGACAATGCATGAAGCATTCAGTCCAACAATGAGATTTGTTGTGAAACACCCGTATAAAACATTGATGCTCATGAAGCTGGAACAGCACACAAATTTTTACAACCACACTTTCATGATGCTGCCCAAACAGCAGGAAACAAAGTGTAGATAAAAAACTAAAATACCTGCTCCCCTGTGCTGCCCATTTGAAACCGACTAATGAGTTGAAAAAAAACCCATGCTAATGTACAAGAGCACTGACAAAAGTTTTAAAATATAATTTCGTGTAAGTGTTCTGAATTCAGCTACAAGACTTACTCAGCAATTACTGAAGTTACATTTGCAAACGTCAAGATCACCCAGCAGCTCAAACTTGATTTTTACCAGGAAAGAACATAAAGTGACTTTTCAGCAGAGTAAGTTTTTAGCACATTCAAACCAGCAGTGAGAAGATGATATTTGATGTAATGCTCACTAGTAGAAATTTAACCTATTTGTATTTTTTGAGCAAATATGAAGCAACAGAGAAATTGTACCAAATGAACACTTTGTCTTATCTACTTGTTGGATCTTATCTGATCCAACATTAGCAGGATTACAGCAAGAATTACTATTCCTTCAAGACAAACATAAGAATTCCAAGAAAAAAAAGCAGATACACTTTAATGCGATGCTCTGCAAGAGCCTAGTATCCAGTTTACTACTTCTGCAAGCTGATCTTCGAGACATCCACATGAAAGCCAAGTTCTATATTTCTTTCATAACTTGCACAACATCTAGATAAAAAAAGACAACAAAAAGCAACCATCTCCTATTCATCAACTGTTATTGATCCAATGCCCAACACAAAAGAACAAAACAAATCTGTAACTCTTTCAAGTGCTAAGAAAAAAAATGCCCACATCTTGAGTCAAGCCAAAGTATACAACCTCCCCACTGAAGACACAGAATTACACTCGAGGATTTATCCCGACGTGACAAATAACATACACGGAACAAGCAAAGCCTTTTGCCAGCCAATTCCTAATGCAGCTGCGGCACTGTAAGCCAGGAAAAGTTGTTCAAACAGATGAGACTTGGGGGCAAATCACCTCAGAACATAACCAAGGAATAGAAAAATGCTTAAGCGTAAAGCTGCCAAGATTAAAATACCAGCACTGCTGGGTTTCTTTTTACCAAATCTGGTAAGAAACAGTCAATATACTGAATGCAGTTCAAGTTTTTTTCCTGCCACAACATCCAAGACACATACTGATAGCAACAGGATTTCTTTTTTGAAAAACTCTCCGTTTGTCCCTAGATCAACCATGACTTCACATAAATTGATCTACTTTTTAAATTAATATACACTTTAGCAGATATGCAATTTCATTTGAAAGAAAGTGTTTGAATTTGAGTGTGGAACAAGACTGATTGAACAGAATCTGCTGGAAGGTGTTTTCCAGAAAACACTCTTGATGATCCACCAGCAAGCCCACATGCAGGTAGGGAAACATCCTTACTTGAGCTGTGACAGCCAGCTGCTCAGCACTGCCACACCAGAATGACCTCTCTCTCTTGCTCTTTGTGACTTTGCTATTTGCTTACAAACCCCCTGCTTTAAACAACTCTCTGAAAAGAGCAGTAATTTTCCTTACAAAAGAGCCAGGTTAGGACAAAACCTGGTAATTCAATGCTTTTAAAATACCACTACTTTGAATTCAGGCCCTTAATAAAATAAAGCCCACCAGAAACTCAAGAACGAATGCTTCTTAAAAACACAAAACTGTATATAACACCAACAGAGATGGCAGTTTTCATTTTTACTCTGTAGTGCTATGCTGGCTATTTTAAAACAATATTTGAAAAGGGAGAAACATTCAACATAGTAATCAATGGGGTGTAAGAATATTGAAACGTTACTTCCACTGTGACATTAAGCTGAGACAGACCTTGTGATCTATCTGGTTATCTATCTAATTAATCTTTGAAAAGAAGAAAAGAACAAGCAAAATACTAAACAATAAGAACTCACTGCAGAACTTGAATTGTAGCAGCAACACTGTGGCATTGTCTCACCATATTACATACTGAATTTTGTGACATGTATTTCAGCTTCTCAAGTCAACGAAAACTCCCCAGTGATGTTTTTTCTGGAAGCTGTGCAGTGAGTCTCCTGGATCCCAATACCACAGTGCCACTTCCTAAACACTGACTGAGACAGCACAGAAGTTGCTGACCAACCACCCTCCTCTCACAGAACGGGAGACACCCAGCATGGATATTCAGAACCACAGAACCACCCACACTATCACCATTTGCCTGGAGCTGGAGAGAGCATTTTGTTTAAGTACTACGAGCACATTGCCAGTTTGAATCCTTTCAAAGGACAACTTTGACACTGGAAGGCTTTGGCAGACTACAAGAACCTATCCTAGCAGCGTTTTCAACCAACACCTTCAACATTTGCACACGCGAGTCTAAACAAGTATTTCAAAACTCATCTTTCCATTTACGGAGAGAGTTTCACACGTGAGAACTGGCACCATGACATCACCACACATTCAACTTCTGCACGGCGGTTCTCAATCTCTCACAAAAACACGAGAGTCAATATTGCCTTCTGGACAGTATTTCAGTCTACTATGTCCAGAAATAAGCCTAGAGAAAATCTGTACTATAGAGAAAACCAAGAGTTCCAACCTGGAAAAAAAAACCCGATAGTAATAGAAAACTTTGCCAGAGATTTGAAAGTAAATCCCTAATATCAGTTTACTGCACTAGGTAGCACTAATATTTTTCAGTTTGGCTTTATTTTTCTGTTAGAGTAAATACAGGGACAGGAAAAGATATTGCAAAACCACAAGTCACAGATATTTGTACCACATATCTTGCAGTCAAAAGTAGCCCACAAGGTGCTCATGGTAATGTTTTGGGCTCTGTACGAAGCCTCTCAGTTTCACACTGTTTTTCACCTGCCTTTTAACCATACCACGTAACAAAAATAACTCCCACTGCGAAAACCTTCAGTTACACTTAACTTGTGCTTGTGTGTGAGCACACAGGCACTGCACCTACTGCAGCTCACAGCAGAGGGAACAGCAGCACCACAGACGCTCCCAGAGCAGAATGTGTCATGGCATAGTTGACTTGGATGACTAAGCACACACTCAGACTTGATGGTACCCAAAATTTACTAGATTTGATGATTTACTCAGCGACTCGATCATCACTAAAACACCTTTGGTATCAAAAAAGTAAATCAAAGGCTTTTGCTTGTGTTGGTGATTTTGTTGCAACACTGAAGCTGTGAAAGTAGGGATTTGAAAATCATACCAGTTGAAGACAAAGTGCTTTGAAAAGTAATTCAATAAAATACCTTAGGTTTCCTGTTTTTTATGAACTGCAGTAAATACCCATGTAACTCTTGCCCTAACCAAGAGAACTTTTGCAGGTCATACTCTGAGGATGCTTGTGCTGTTTACAAAACATACAAAATGAATCATCATAGCTTGAAATCCAAGAGAAAGCCTCTACAGACCAGCGCAACCAAAACCTTCATTCAAGCCCTACATAATTCTCGAGAGGGGACAGAGCAGAGTTACTGCCAGATAACCCAAAGAATCTCATCAATGTGCTCTCCTGGATGACTTCAAAGGAGTCTTTCTCCATTAGGATTACCTTTTACTCTGCAACTCAGCAGAGAGACACGAGCACAGACGTCACCAAAGCTGGCTGAAAGTCAGATATGTTTTCACAATATCTATTCAACTTATCTAGTCTTCCTCAAGATGAAAAGTCATGGAAAGAAAAAGGAGCCTCAGTGAGATTCAGGAAACAAGAATGGACACGGATCTCAAAATACCCTCATTACATTTACCTGCCATCATTATATGCAAAGGTTATGAGGCAAGCTGAAAAAAAAATACACCACAAAAGCACAATTTCATAATAAGAACACATCATACTTATCTGGCTACCTGTGTTTAAATCGAAATATTCAAGATTAAAGGCAGGCTTAAATGCCGATTTTATTATTCTTTACTAATGTGTGCACAATTTGGTATGATGGTAATTTTATGGACAAACAGAGACAGTCTGTATATACAGTAATACAGGTTGTTAAGGAACCCTTCAGATTGCTGCTGTCAACAGACACCATTCATAAGGCAGGACAAAGTGCAAGCTTTAACAAATGTTGTGAAATACTTTATTTTTAAGAATCCTGTTCCTCTCTCTCTACAAAGAGGAAATGAATTTAACATTTCTTCTTTTTACACAGAAGATCTTAACTGCAAATATACTCAAGGAGGGGCAGAAGAAAGTATTGCTTTTCTTGCAGAGCTAGAAAACAAAATTAAAGTTACCAGAACAGTGACTGGCCTTTGACCATGCAAGCTTTACCTGTAAGTCTTAAGAGTTCTGTCATACT